>NC_091086.1:64191742-64494772 GCF_032405125.1 Capricornis sumatraensis | reverse complement strand
TTCCAGTTATTCTCTTTTTAAGTTGATAAAATTTATCTACTTTATTTTTTATTTTTATCTTTTATTTGTTTATTTATTTACTTTACAGTATTGTATTGGTTTTGCCATACATCAACATGAATCTGCCATGGGTGTAAACGTGTTCCCAATCCTGAACCCCCCTCCCACCTCCCTCCCCATACCATCCCTCTGGGTCATCCCAGTGCACCAGCCCCGAGCATCCTGTATCATGCATTGAACCTGGACTGGCGATTCAATTCACATATGATATTATACACGTTTTACGGCCATTCTCCCAAATCATCTCACCCTCGCCCTCTCCCACAGAGTCCAAAAGACTGTTGTATACATCTGTGTCTCTTTTGCTGTCTCGCATACAGTGTTATTGTTACTAAATTCCATATATATGTACTGCTGCTGCTGTTGCTGCTAAGTCGCTTCAGTTGTGTCCGACTCTGTGCGACCCCATAGATGGCAGCCCACCAGGCTCCCCCATCCCTGGGATTCTCCAGGCAAGAACACTGGAGTGAGTTGCCATTTCCTTCTCCAATGCATGAAAGTGAAAAGTGAAAGTGAAGTTGCTCAGTCGTGTCCGACTCTTAGCGACCCCATGGACTGCAGCTTACCAGGCTCCTCGGTCCATGGGATTTTCCAGGCAAGAATACTGGAGTGGGCTGTCATTGCCTTCTCCTATATATGCGTTAGTATACTGTACTGGGGGCTTCCCTGGTGGCTCAGAGGGTAAAGTGTCTGCCTACAATGCAGGAGACCCGGGTTCAATCCCTGGGTAGGGAAGATTCCCCTGGAGAAGGGAATGGCAACCTACTCCAGTATTCTTGCCTGGAAAAACTCACGGACTGAGAAGCCTGGTAGGCTATAGTCTATGGGGTCGCAAAGAGTCGGACACGACTAAGTGACTTCACTTTCACTTTCATACTGTATTGGTGTTTTCTTTCTGGCTTACTTCACTCTGTATAATAGACTCCAGTTTCATCCACCTCATTAGAACTAATCCAAATATATTCTTTTTAATGACTGAGTAATACTCCATTTTGTATATGTACTACAGCTTTCTTATCCATTCGTCTGCTGATGGACATCTAGGTTGCTTCCATGTCCTGGCTATTGTAAACAGTGCTGCAATGAACATTGGGATACATGTGCCTCTTTCAATTCTATTTTCCTCAGTGTGTATGCCCAGCAGTGGGATTGCTGGGTCGTATGGCAGTTCTATTTCCAGTTTTTTAAGGAATCTCCACACTGTTCTCCATAGTGGCTGTACTAGTTTGCATTCCCACCAACAGTGTAAGAGGGTTCCCTTTTCTCCACACCCTCTCCAGCATTTATTGCTTGTAGACTTTTGGATCGCAGCCGTTCTGACTGGCATGAAATGGTACCTCATTGTTTTGATATGCATTTCTCTGATAATGAGTGAAGTTGAGCATCTTTTCATGTGTTTGTTAGCCATCTGTATGTCTTCAAAATTCTCCAAGCCAGACTTCAGCAATACGTGAACTGTGAACTCCCTGATGTTCAAGCTGGTTTTAGAAAAGGCAGAGGAACCAGAGATCAAATTGCCAACATCCGCTGGATCATGGAAAAAGCAAGAGAGTTCCAGAAAAATATCTATTTCTGCTTTATTGACTATGCCAAAGCCTTTGACTGTGTGGATCACAATAAACTGTGGAAAGTTCTGAAAGAGATGGAAATACCAGACCACCTAACCTGCCTCTTGAGAGATCTGTATGCAGGTCAGGAAGCAACAATTAGAACTGAACATGGAACAACAGACTGGTTCTAAATAGGAAAAGGAGTATGTCAAGGCTGTATATTGTCACCCTGCTTATTTAACTTATATGCAGAGTACATCATGAGGAACGCTGGACTGGCAGAAGCACAAGCTGGAATCAAGATTGCCGGGAGAAATATCAATCACCTCAGATATGCAGATGACACCAGCCTAATGGCAGAAAGTGAAGAGGAGCTAAAAAGCCTCTTGATGAAAGTGAAAGAGGAGAGTGAAAAAGTTGGCTTAAAGCTCAACATTCAGAAAACGAAGATCATGGTATCTGGTCCCATCACTTCATGGGAAACAGATGGGGAAACAGTGGAAACAGTGTCAGACTTTATTTTGGGGGGCTCCAAAATCACTGCAGATGGTGACTGCAGCCATGAAATTAAAAGACGCTTACTCCTTGGAAGAAAAGTTATAACCAACCTAGATAGCATATTCAAAAGCAGAGACATTACTTTGCTGACTAAGGTCCGTCTAGTCAAGGCTATGGTTTTTCCTGTGGTCATGTATGGATGTGAGAGTTGGACTGTGAAGAAGGCTGAGCGCCAAAGAATTGATGGTTTTGAACTGTGGTGTTGGAGAAGACTCTTGAGGGTCCCTTGGACTGCAAGGAGATCCAACCAGTCCATTCTGAAGGAGATCAACCCTGGGATTTCTTTGGAAGGAATGATGCTGAAGCTGAAGCTCCAGTACTTTGGCCACCTCATGTGAAGAGTTGAGTCATTGGAAAAGACTCTGATGCTGGGAGAGATTGGGGGCAGGAGGAGAAGGGGACGACGGAGGATGAGATGGTTGGATGGCATCACGGACTCAATGGACGTGAGTCTGAGTGAACTCCAGGAGATGGTGATGGACAGGGAGGTCTGGCATGCTGCGATTCATGGGGTCGCAAAGAGTCGGACATGACTGAGTGACTGAACTGAACTGAACTGATGTCTTCTTTGGAGAAATGTTTGTTTAGTTCTTTGGCCCCTTTTTTGATTGAGTCATTTATTTTTCTGGAATTGAGCTGCAGGAGTTACTTGTATATTTTTGAGATTAATCCTTTGTCAGTTGCTTCATTTGCTATTATTTTCTCCCATTCTGAAGGCTGTCCTTTTACCTTGTTTATAGTTTCCATTGTTGTACAAAAGCTTTTAATTTTAATTAGGTCCCATTTGTTTATTTTTGCTTTTATTTCCAATATTGTGGGAGGTGGGTCATAGAGGGTCCTGCTGTGATTTATGTTGGAGAGTGTTTTGCCTCTGTTCTCCTCTAAGAGTTTTATAGTTTCTGGTCTTATGTTTAGATCTTTAATCCATTTTGAGTTAGTTTTTGTGTATGGTGTTAGAAAGTGTTCTGGTTTCATTCTTTTACATGTGGCTGACCAGTTTTCCCAGCACCATTTGTTAAAGAGATTGTCTTTTCTCCATTGTATATTCTTGCCTCCTTTGTCAAAGATAAGGTGTCCATAGGTACGTGGATTTATCTCTGGGCTTTCTATTTTGTTCCATTGATCTATATTTCTGTCTTTGTGCCAGTACTATACTGTCTTGATGACTGTGGCTTTGTAGTAGAGCCTGAAGTCAGGCAGGTTGATTCCTCCAGTTCCATTCTTCTTTCTCAAGATTATTTTGGCTATTTGAGGTTTTTTGTATTTCCATACAAATTGTGAAATTATTTGTTCTAGCTCTGTGAAAAACCCCGCTGGTAGCTTGATAGGGATTGCATTGAATCTATAGATTGCATTGAATCTATAGATTGCTTTGGGTAGTATACTCATTTTCACTATATTGATTCTTCCAATCCATGAATACAGTATATTTCTCCATCTATTGGTGTCCTCTGATTTATTTCACGAGTGTTTTATAGTTTTCTATATATAGGTCTTTAGTTTCTTTAGGTAGATATATTCCTAAGTATTTTATTCTTTTCGTTGCAATGGTGAATGGAATTGTTTCCTTAATTTCTCTTTCTATTTTCTCACTATTAGTGTATAGGAATGCAAGGGATTTCTGTGTGTTGATTTTATATCCTGCAACTTTAGTATATTCATTGATTACCTCTAGTAATTTTCTGGTGGAGTCCTTAGGGTTTTCTGTGTAGAGGATCATGTCATCTGCAAACGGTGAGAGTTTTACTTCTTTTCCAATTTGGATTCCTTTCATTTAATTTTCTGCTCAGATTGCTGTGGCCCAAACTTCCAAAACTATGTTAAATAGTAATTGTGAGAGTGGGCACCCTTGTCTTGTTCCTGACTTTAGGGGAAATGCTTTCAATTTTTCACCATTGAGGATAATGTTTGCTGTGGATTTATCATATATAGCTTTTATTATGTTGAGGTATGTTCCTTCTATTCCTGCTTTCTGGACAATTTTTATCATAAATGGATGTTAAATTTTGTCAAAGGCTTTCTCTGCATCCATTGAGATAATCATATGGCTTTTATTTTTCAATTTGTTAACCTACTTTGAATTCTAAAGGACTCTTCATTGCTTACAGAATATGTAATTTACTCCTTAAATATCTGCTTCCCTCCATTTTTCACTGAAGTAAATCCAGTGGGAAGGACCTGAACTTGAACCCTGGGAAATCTGGGTCGTGACTTAAAGCCACTGCAAATGGAATATTATTTAGAAGTTTAGAAGTTTCATGTTTAATCCTAAAAATTCTGTGATTCTCATATCCAAATAGTTCTGTATTTCTATGGTTATGAAAAGAACATTTTAAAATATTCTTATGAAAAAATATGGACAAAAAGTGAACTACCTGATACTCTATTCCCGTGAGTGGTTGATTTATGTGTAAAATTTTATTATACTGAATTTATCATTTGTAGTAACTTGAAGAGCAATGAACCTCAGATGTGCGATTTTTTTTTTTTTTGGTGTCACAATATTTCAATAACTCAGACTAAAAGAAATACATAAATATAAGTAGTATTTTTTCTCCTTCATTCTTATAGGAATTTTGTCAGACTAATCTCTGGAGAGAGAGGTCCAAATGTTTCCAGAGAGGTGAGGAGTGACAGTTTTGGGCTACTGAAATTGATGAGCATTTTGATGAGTCCCTCTTTGAAAGACATGATAGTTGAATAACATGCACACTGAAAGCATTTCTGATTCATGGATTAGATCTCTTCTATATCCTCAAGAAAACACTCTTCAGAGTTTTTTCAGAAGAAATTTGATGTTTTGATTTTTTATTTTACCACTGATCCTTTCAATCAGATTAATGAACCAACAGGAAGCCCATCCTGGTGCTCTGTGACTACCTAGAGGGATGGGAGTGTGGAGAGAAACTCCAGAAGGAGGGGATATATGTATAATTATGGCTAATTTGCATTGTTGTATGGCAGGAACCAGAGCTTCCTGGGTGGCAGCAGGGGTAAAGAACCCGCCTGCCAATGCAGGAGATGTAAAGAGATGCCAATTCTATCCCTGGGTCTGGAAGATCCCATGGAGGAGGGCATGGCAGTCCACTCCAGTATTCTTGCCTGGAGAATCCTATGGACAGTGGAGCCTGGTAGGCTACAATCCATAGGGTCACAGAGAGTTGGACATGCTTGAAGCAACTTAACACATACATGGCAGAAATCAACATAAGATTGTCAAGCAATTATCCAATTAAAATTTGTTTTAAATTAAAAATAAATGAACCAGCTGTCTTAATTCTTACTCTCACGATCCTCTTCCTTGTCTCTCACATTTAATTTTATTTACATTTTAAGTTTTATAGTATTTATCATGACAATACATGCACATGGTTAAAACATCCCTGCCATGTTCAATCATTGGCGAGGAGTGGCCCATGGGAGAAGTGACTTGATGTGGGTGTGGAGTGAATTGCAGAAGCTGGAGCTGGGCTGCCAGTCAAATAGTTGTCCTCTCCTTAATAGAAACACTGCTATTTATTTGCCCTACTGAGGACCTGCCCCTTTGAAAATGTGGTCTCATCTGTCAGGCTTCCCAGGTGGCTCAGTGGTAAAGGGGGCTTCCCTGGTGGCTCAGATGGTAAAGAATCTGCCTACAATGCAGGAGACCCAGGTTCAATCCCTGGGTAGGGAAGATCCCCTGGAGAAGAGAATGGCAATCCACTCCAGTATTCTTGCCTGGTGAATCCCATAGACAGAGGAGCTTGGCAGGCTACAATCAATGGGGTCATTAAGAGTTGGACATGAATGAGCATGCACGCACTCATAGGTCAAGCCTGGGTAGGTTCTTGTTGCTGGAATATCAGGAAGTTGCCGTGGTCATAGTCAGATTGGCTTTTGAGAGGAGATGCTCATTATCAAGGCCATTCAAAGTCCACCGAGCCATCATAGCTGCTATGCTCATGAGTCCATTGAATAGAAAGAGGCTAAATGAGGAAAGTGAAAGTCACTCAGTTGTGTGTGACTCTCTGTGACCCCATGGACTGTAGCCCTCCAGGCTACTCTGCCCATGGAATTTTCCAGGCAAGAATACTGGAGTGGGTTGCCATTTCCTATTCCAAAATGAGGAAGGAGGGTGACTAATAGTCATTGGGCAGTTCATCCTGGTCTCTTCCTTCCTCTAGGAGGAAGCCTGTATTAAGCTTCTTTAAGGATCTCTCAAAGATTCCTCAAACCTTTCAATATAAGGGTTCTCAATTGGTAAAATGAATCAGATCTGGAAACTGCAAAGTATATCTGATGATGTCAAGTATTTCAAATGTATAGAATATTCCTTTTCCCTGGATACTGTCATCTGGAGCTCTCCATCCTTTGGCTTCCATCTAGGCTGGAGGCAGGAAGGGAAGACGGGGGTTGCTTGTCCCTGGTAATGATGTCAATTGGCCTCCTTGATTTCAGGCTCTCTTTTCAAACTCCTGCCCTCTGTCATTCTCCATCCTCCAAGACTAGAGTCCGAAATCACCTCCTTTCTCTTTCCTACAAAACTGCTATATATAATTTCTTGGGTTTGATTTCCTTAGCTTTTATGAATCAGTTGACATTTCTCAATCCATTTTCTATCTTTCAGAGTAGATTTTCAAAACGTCTTCCTGTTTCATCCAAGGCATCTCTAAGCACTCAGTTTGGGGTTATATTTTTTTGTTATACTCAGTTGCCTGGTAGCTTGCAGTCTCCTCTGTCCATCGGATTCTCCAGACAAGGATACTGGAGCGGGTTGCTGTGCCCTGCTCCAGGGGATCTTCCTGACCCAGGTGTCGAACACAGGTATCTTGCATTATAGGAGATTCTTTTTCTTTTTTTTTTTATTTTTATTTTTACTTTACAATACTGTATTGGTTTTGCCATACATTGATATGAATCCACCACGGGTGTACGTGCGTTCCCAAATTTACCATCTGAGCCACCAGGGAAGCCCCTTTACCACCTCACTGGATACAATGAGAAATCAAGAGGCAAGCACTTTATTCTTAGTAAATGATGAAATGAATGCTGATGCATTTGCTGTTTTTAATGGCCTGGGGTCTGATACCCACCACTCCAGCTGTTTCATTTTGTCTTCATTGATTTAGCTCTGCATTTGCTTTTCTATTGGATTTTTCCAGTCGACCCAATATCTAATAAAACATTCACAGATCATTTTTCCATTTTTCCTCGCCAGCTATTTTCCATCAAGTATGTTGCAAATTGATATGTTTTCACAGAAGCCCATCATTAAAATGACTAAATATTAAACATCTGTTCTTTTAGGCAGCTGTAAATAGAGAAACTCTGTTTCTCAATGAGTTTTTCAATACATCTTATGAGCATATTAAATTATGCCATGTGAAGTTTTGCTTTGATTAGAATACGTTTTACATTTGTTCTTTCTTTTTGACATAAAAGAGTCAGTTCAGTTCAGTTCAGTTCAGTTCAGTCGATCAGTCATGTCTGATTTTTTGCGACCCCATGAATCGCAGCACGCCAGGCCTCCCTGTCCATCACCATCTGCCAGAGTTCACTCAGACTCACGTCCATCGAGTCCGTGATGCCATCCAGCCATCTCATCCTCGGTCATCCCCTTTTCCTCCTGCCCCCAATCCCTCCCAGAATCAGGGTCTTTTCAAATGCGTCAGCTCTCTGCATGAGGTGGCCAAAGTACTGGAATGTCAGCTTTAGCATCAGTCCTTCCAGTGAACACCCAGGGCTGATCTCCTTTAGAATGGACTAATTGGCTCTCCTTCCAGTCCAAGGGACTCTCAAGAGTCTTCTCCAACACCACAGTTCAAAAACATCAATTCTTTGGTGCTTATCTTCCTTCACAGCCCAACTCTCACATTCATACATGACCACTGGAAAAACCATAGCTTTGACTAGACAGACCTTTGTTGGCAAAGTAATATCTCTGCTTTTCAATATGCTATCTAGGTTGGTCATAAATTTCCTTCCAAGGAGTAAGCGTCTTTTAATTTCATGGCCGCAATCACCATTTGCAGTGATTTTGGAGCCCCTCAAAATAAAGTCTAAGACTGTTTCCACTGTTTCCCCATCCATTTCCCATGAAATGATGGGACTAGACGCCATGATCTTCGTTTTCTGAATGTTGGGCTTTAAGCCAACTTTTTCACTCTCTTCTTTCACTTTCATCAAGAGGCTTTTGAGTTCCTCTTCACTTTCTGCCATAAGGGTGATGTCATCTGCGTATGTGAGGTTATTGATATTTCTCCCAGCAATCTTGATTCCAGCTTGTGCTTCTTCCAGTTCAGTGTTTCTCATGATGTACTCTGCATATAAGTTAAATAAGCAGGGTAACAATATACAGCCTTGACGTACTCCTTTTCCTATTTGGAACCAGTCTGTTGTTCCATGTCCAGTTCTAACTATTGCTTCCTGACCTGCATATAGGTTTCTCAAGAGGTAGGTCAGGTGGTCTGGTATCCCCATCTCTTTCAGAATTTTCCACAGTTTATTGTGATCCACATAGTCAAAGGCTTTGGCATAGTCAATAAAGCAGAAATAGATGTTTTTCTAGAACTCTCTTGCTTTTTCGATGACCCAGCAGATGTTGGCAATTTGATCTCTGGTTCCTCTGTCTTTTCTAAAACCAACTTGAACATCTGGAAATTCACGGTTCATGTATTGCTGAAGCCTGGCTTGGAGGATTTTGAGCATTACTTTACTAGCGTGTGAGGTGAGTGCAATTGTGCAGTAGTTTGATCATTCTTTTGCATTGCCTTTCTTTGGGATTGGAATGAAAACTGACCTTTTCCAGTCCTCTGGCCACTGCTGAGTTTTCCAAACTTGCTGGCATATTGAGTGCAGCACTTTCACAACATCATCTTTCAAGATTTGAAATAGCTCAACTGGAATTCCATCACCTCCACTAGCTTTGTTCATAGTGATGATTTCTAAGGCCCACTTGACTTCACATTCCAGGATGTCTGGCTCTAGGTGAGTGATCATACCATCGTGAGTATCTTGGCCATGAAGATCTTTTTTGTACAGTTCTTCTGTGTATTCTTACCACCTCTTCTTAATATCTTCTGCTTCTGTTAGGTCCATACCATTTCTGTCCTTTATTGGGCCCATCTTTGCATGAAATGTTCCCTTGGTATCTCTATTTTTCTTGAAGAAATCTCTAGTCTTTCTCATTCTGTTGTTTTCTCTATTTCTTTGCATTGATCACTGAGGAAGGCTTTCTTATCTCTCCTTGCTATTCTTTGGAAGTCTGCATTCACATGCTTAGATCTTTCCTTTTCTCCTTTGCTTTTCACTTCTCTTCTTTTCAAAGCTATTTGTAAGGCCTCCCCAGACAGCCATTTTGCTTTTTTTGCATTTCTTTTCCATGGGGATGGTCTTGATCCCTGTCTCCTGTACAATGTCACGAACCTCAGTCCATAGTTCATCAGGCACTCTATCTATCAGGTCTTGTTCCTTAAATCTATTTCTCACTTCCACTGTATAATCATATGGGATTTGATTTAGGTCATACCTGAATGGTCTAGTGACCTGAACTCCCCAGGTCAGTAGGTGCCCAATATGCTACTGGAGATCAGTGGAGAAATAACTTCAGAAAGAATGAAGGGATGGAACCAAAGCAAAAACAATACCCAGTTGTGGATGTGACTGGTGATAGAAGCAAGGTCCGATGCTGTAAAGAGCAATATTGCACAGGAACCTGGAATGTTAGGTCCATGAATCAAGGCAAATTGGAAGTGGTGAAACAGGAGATGGCAAGAGTGAACATCGACATTCTAGGAGTCAGTGAACTAAAATGGACTGGAATGGGTGAATTTAACTCAGATGACCATTATATCTACTACTGCAGGCAGGAATCCCTTAGAAGAAATGGAGTAGCCATCATGGTCAACAAAAGAGTCCGAAATGCAGTACTTGGATGCAATCTCAAAAATGATAGAATGATCTCTGTTCGTTTCCAAGGCAAACCAGTCAATATCACAGTAATCCAAGTCTATGGCCCAACCAGTAATGGTGAAGAAGCTGAAGTTGAATGGTCCTATGAAGACCTACAAGGCCTTTTAGAACTAACACCCCCAAAATATGTCCTTTTCATTATAGCAGACTGGAATGCAAAAGTAGGAAGTCAAGAAACACCTGGAGTAACAGGCAAATTTGGCCTTGGAATACGGAATGAAGCAGGGCAAAAGCTAATAGAGTTTTGCCAAGAGAACGCACTGGTCATAGCAAACACCCTCTTCCAACAACACAAGAGAAGATTCTACACATGGACATCACCAGATGGTCAACACCGAAATCAGATTGATTATATTCTTTGTAGCCAAAGATGGAGAAGCTCTATATAGTCAGCAAAAACAAGACCAGGAGCTGACTGTGGCTCAGATCATGAGCTCCTTATTACCAAATTCAGACTTAAATTGAAGAAAGTAGGGAAAACTACTACACCATTCAAGTATGACCTAAAAGAGATTTATAGTCAAATATCGACATCAAAGGCCTTCATCAAATCTCTTCTATTAATGTTTTCACGTTTATTATCATTACTGTTGCCAGTTTTTACTGAAGTATAATCTATGCTTTTGAACTGTGGTGTTGGAGAAGACTCTTGAGAGTCCCTTGGACTGCAAGGAGATCCAACCAGTCCATTCTGAAGGAGATCAGCCCTGGGATTTCTTTGGAAGGAATGATGCTAAAGCTGAAACTCCAATATTTTGGCCACCTCATGAAGAGTTGACTCATCGGAAAAGACTCTGATGCTGGGAGGGATTGGGGGCAGGAGGAGAAGGGGACGATAGAGGATGAGATGGCTGTATGGCATCATGGACTCGATGGATGTGGGTTTGAGTGAACTCTGGGAGTTGGTGATGGACAGGGAGGCCTGGCATGCTGCAATTCATTCGATCACAAAGAGTTGGACACGACTGAGCGACTGAACTGAACTGAACTGAAAAATTTGATTTACAAATTGTGTTATTTCAGGTGTATAACATAGTGGCTTTTTTTTCAGAATGTATTCTGTTATAGGTTATTATAAGATACTGTGTATAATTCCCTGTGCTATACAGTAGGTCCTTGCTGCTTATCAATTTTACATATAGTAGTTTGCATCTCATAATCTTAATTTGTCCTCCTCCCCTCCCTTTCCCCTTTGGTAACCATAGGATTTTTTTTTTCTATGTCTATGTGTGTTGTTTTATATATAGATTCACTTGTGCTTTTTAGGTTCTATATTGAAGTGATAACAAAAAGTATTTGTCTTTCTCTGACTTGTTTCCCTAAGCATAATATTTTCTAGGTCCATCTATGTTGCTACAAATGGCAAGCTTTCATTCTTGCCAAATCTGTGATATTTCATTTTATATTATATATATAAAAACACACACACACATATATATGTATATATACCATATCTTTTTGGAGAAGGCAATGGTATCCCACTCCAGTACTCTTGCCTGGAAAATCCCATGGACGGAGGAGCCTGGTAGGCTGCAGTCCATGGGGTCACTAAGAGTTGGACACGACTGATCGACTTCACTTTGACTTTTCACTTTCATGCAGGAAATGGCAACCCACTCCAGTGTTCTTGCCTGGAGAATCCCAGGGACAGGGGAGCCTGGTGGGCTGCCGCCTATGGGATCGCACAAAGTTGGACACGACTGAAGCGACTTAGCAGTAGCAGTAGCAGTACCATATCTTTTTAAGCCAGTCATCAGTTGACAGGCACTTGGGTTGCTTTCATGTCTTGGCTATTATAAATAGTGCTACTATGAGCACTGGAGTGCTTGTATCTTTTCAAGTTATAACTTTTGGTTTTCCTGGGTGTATACCTGGGAGTGGGATTGCTGGATCACTTCACATGCAGTAGAGTGATTGAAATAAAAAAGATAAGTTAATATAAAAATGTTGGTGAGGATATGGAGAAATTAGACCCTTCATGCACTGATGGTAGAAATGTAAAGTGATGTATCCACTTTGGAAAACAGTCTGCTACTTCATCATCTGGCCCGCAATTTAAGAAAAATGAAAACATATGCCTACACATATGTACATGGATGTTCACAACAGCATTGTTTATAGTAGTCAAAAGGTGGAAGCAATCCAAATGCCCATCAACTGATGAATGAATAAATGTAGTATGTCCATGTCCATACAATGGAATATTATTCTGCAATGAAAAGCATAAAGTTCTGATATGTGCTACATCATGAATGAACCTTGGAAACGGTATGCTAAGAGAAAGGAAGCCAGTCACAAAAAATTACTTACTGTAAGACTTCATTTACACAAAATATCCAGCGTCAACAAATCTATAGAGACTGAAAGTAGAGACCAGATCTTCCAAGAGAAGAGATGCATTTTCTGGATGACACATGGGTGCTAAATGAGATGGCTTCATGAAGGGCAAAGTCACAGCCTTAGAAACCATGGTGAAGGGTTCTTGTGCCTGCGCTGGGCTTGGGGTATGGACTACCAGCATTCTAGTGAACCATGCAGGCTGGAGACTGGAACCTCTTCCTTGTGTGTCTCAGCATTTTCAGTCCCTTAGATCTCCACATGGCATAAATGAATGTCATTCATTTAACTGCAAACATGAATGAGGTTGAATTTCTAGCTACTCCAGTAAATTGAGACTTGGATTCAAGTTTCATTTATTTTCTTTCACCTGATTGAATAAAACGCATTCCTACTACCCTTGTTTAAGAGCTGTTGATGTTTAGTCACTAAGTCACGTCTGATTCATTCGCAACCCCTTGGATTGTAGCCCACCAGGCTCCTCTGTCCATGGGATTCTCGAGGCAAGAATACCTGGAGCGGGTTGCCATTTCACTCTCCAGGGGATCTTCCTGACCCAGGGATCAAACCCATGTCTCCTGCTTTGGCAGGTAGATTCTTTACCATTGAGCCAGATATCCCAGTTTCCCTGTTACTTCCAGCCACCTGCTTCTCATGTTTGAGGCATGATGGAGTAGATGGTGCCTAAAGAAAGGAAAAAACTATCAGCTTCAGATTAAAAAAATTTTTTTTTAAATTTTTTTCAGCTTCAGTTCTGAATGATGCTTCCATATCTATGGATTTCACAACTAGATGGGTTTTCAAAAAATTTTACCCATAACCTTATGTATTATATTACATTCTCCAAGCCAATACTTGATTTCTGCAACTTCCTTTCAACTCCTTCTTGAAAAACTTACCTACTGCTTGCTTTCAATGAACTCCAGTGACATTCTGAAATAGGACTTGATCATTTTGACACTTAAACATCCAGAGGGCAGAGACATAGTTTCGTGTCTTCATGAATCTGGTTTGATTCTGGATTTGTAGAAATGCAATATTCTTTAATTACAAGAATTATCTCCAAGGTATATAAAGTAGCCTCTGTTCTAGAAAGTCTAAGATGGACTAAAATTTGAAAAATGGAGAAATGATCACTGAGGCTCTATTGACTGACTGAGAAATAAGAATCAGCTAATGTGAAACATTTGGGCAATAATTTCCAGAAAGAAACTCAATAACCTGATGCAAAATAAGAAAACTGCTCTCCTTTGTCAGAGACCCAACCTCCCACCTTGCTTTTAAGATACTGCAGTGAAACGCTGAGTAGGACACATAGAGGTGAAAATTGATTTTCCCTGAAGTGTACACTGTACATTCAAAGCCAAAATTCTTTCAACAAGATTAATAAGTGTTATTCATGGCGTTCGTTCCCTGGGCAGACCAACAGTGTGAAGAGCATGAGTAGAGGCTACAAAGTCCTCTGCTGTTGTCAGATGTATTTGAGCACAGCCCACCAGTGTAGGCTCCCCTGGTGGCTCAGATGGTAAAGAATCTGCCTGCAATTGCAAGAGACCTGGGTTTGATCCCTGGGTTGGAAGATTCCCTGGAAGAGGGAATTGCAACTCACTCCAGTATTCTTGCCTGGAGAATCCTATGGATAGAGGAGCCTGGTGGGCTATAGACCATGTGGTTGCAAGGAGTCAGACATGACTGAACAACTAACACTTTCACTGTTGAAAGAACTCTGATCATCTTTTGGGGAAAGGGAAGAACTCTGGAGAGCCAATTTAAAACGCAAATCACTTTTAGCCAAGTCTGATGGTTAGTTAAATGGTGGGCTTGTAAGCTAAAAATCTTTACTTATAAATATAGAACTTCCCTAACTTCTAACTTGCAACCCTTAAGGAACATAAAAGTGAGAAATCCTCCCTAACCCTACAAACATGGGGTAAGTTAAGATGGACCCAGGCCAGATGGAAGGGTCAAAAATTAGAAACACAAGGAAAGGACAGAGCAGGGTATGCTTCTTTCCATCCTGACTCTTGACTAGTAATTGAAATTCAATTCATACTTTTATTTATTTAAAATAACAATCTGGGGCTTCCCTGGTGACTCAGTGGTAAAGAATCCACCTGCCAATGCAGGAGACACAGGTTTGATCCCTGGTCTGGGAGGATCCCGCATGCCGTGGAACAACTAAGCCCATCTGTCACAAAAGTTGAGTCTGTGCTCCAGAACCTGGGAGCCCCACCTGCTGAGCTCACATGCTGCGACCACTGAAGCCCACGCACCCTAGAACCCATGCGGCGCAACAAGGGAAGGCACCACAATGAGAAGTCCATGCACTGAAACCAGAGAGCAGTCCCACTCTCCACAACTAGAGAAAAGCCTGGGCAGCAAGGAAAACCCAGGACAGCTGATAAAAATAAGATAACAGCTGGAATTAATTTCTAATTCCAGCTATAATGTATTTGAAAAAATAAGGGTGTTGGGACTAAGAAGCCCTGGGTCTAGACGTGCCTGCTTTCAACTTCTGTGACTGTAGGTGATTCTTTTCACCTCTTAAAGATTCAGTTTCTGTATCCATATAAGGACAGGGCTTAAAGATGGTAAGATGCCTTCAATTTCATGATTTTAAAATTTATGAATCTTGGGTTTCAGAGCTGGCTGACTCACTGATGATTTATCTGAGAAAAATAATATTATTGACTCTCCAATGAGAGACTAATATTTCCTGTGGATGAAAAATTAATTTTTAGCCATCACTAATGTCAAACCAAAGAAAACATCCTGACGCCTATAAAAAATTTAAAGAGTCTGCCCAAAGATAGATGGCTAGGAACTAACAGTGTGTGAGTTCCCATAATTAACTAAAACTCCACATAGGAATCCTTAATTTATGAAAAAGTTTTGTGGTTCCTTTTCTTTTCCAAACTAAATATTCTCAGAGAAATGAAAATATGCTTAAGGAGCATATGTAGCTGGGAGCAGCTATATTGTATTTTCTTATGAATAGCGTCTAACTCTTTAAATGATAAAACTAATATTACAAAGTGATAATAACATGCTGCCACATGCTAATCCAATGTTTGTAATTTCTACTGAATCTCCAAGAAGAAACTGAACCACCAGACACTGGGAATGTAGATCTGAAAATTGGATGGTATGAAATTTGGATGAACTGAATAGGTTTTCCTAAGACCATTTCCTAAGACCATGAATCCAAAGTGGCCACTTAGTCATAGTTTAAAAAATATATATATTTATTTATTTGGCTGTGGTGGGTCTTAGTTATGGCATGCGAGATCTTTTAGTTGTGAATACTTAGTTGCAGCATGTGGGATCTAGTTCCCTGACCAGGGATCAAAACTAGGCCTCCTGCATTTGGTAGCTCAGAGTCTTAGCCATTGGACCACCAGGCAAGTCACCCTTGTCATGGTTGTTTTAGTCAATGATGAAACATATATATTACGCCAGTGGATGCTTGAGGATATAACAATGAGAATGCTTTTGGATAAAGAACTGTGAACTGACTTAAACAATGAGGCAAGAAGGAGGGCCAGATTTGGGGCGGATGTTACCCAGACTGCCATCTTTGCTCCTGATACTCTTCTTTCCCTGATGTGTTGGTCCACCCCCAGTTTGGATGCTGGCTCTAGCATCAGGCTGTCATAATTTCTGTCTCTGCTTGACAGATCACAGCACCAGGAACATGGTGAACAGGGTGCAAATGAGAAAAATTATAATCAGTGGTGGCATTTATCAGGCTTTCATTGCATATTCTGTTTTACATGTACTGATTCATTTACTCTTGGCAGGCAGTGCAGTACTTTAAACAAATGTCCTCATGGGACTTCCCTAGTGGTCCAGTGGTTAAGAATCTGCCTTGCAATGAAGAGGAAATGGGTTCAGTCTCTGGTTGGGGAACTAAGATCCCACATGCCCACGTGCCACAATAAAAGATCCTGCATGATGCAACTGAGACCCAACACAGCCAGATAAATTAAATATTCTTAAAAAAAAAAAAAAAAAGTCCTCACATTGTTTGAGATGGTTCCCCTCAGAGGGGAGGTCTAACTTCTCTCCTCTTGAATGTGGACTGCACTTAATGACTTGTTCTAATGAGCAGGATAAAGCTAAAGGGATGATGTGATGTGTGACTTTTGACACTAGGTCATAAAGGGCTATAGCTTCCATCTTGGTTGTTCTCTTGCTGTCTCTGTCTCTCTTTCTCTCTCTCTCTCCCCACTAGCTCTGGAAGGAGCTAGCTGCCACGTCTTGGGGACTCTCATGCCTGTGAAGAGGCTCACGTGCTGAGGAGCTAAAATACAACTTAACTCCGGACCCTAACCATGTGGCCTGCCCTCAAATACATGAGTGATCCTGGAGGCAGGTTCCCCAGTAGAGCTTGAAGATGTCTACACCCACTGGCAGCTTGACTGCAGTCTCCAGAAAGACCCTGATCCAAGCCACCACCTAAGTCACTCCAGGACCCCCGATTCTTAGTAAATGTGTGAGAGGGACTTCTCTGGCAGTCCAGTGATTAAGACTTCACCTTTCAATACAGGGGTTGTGGGTATGATTCCTGGTTGAGGAACTGAAATCCCACATGTGTGTCCTCAGTCACTCAGTTGTGTCTGACTCTTTGCAACCCCACAGACCATAGACTGCCAGGCTCCTCTGTTTATGGGATTCTCCAGGCAAGAATATTGGAGTGGCTTGACATTTCCTCCTCCAGGAGATCTTCCCGACCCAGAGATCAAACCTACATCTCCTGCATTGATAGGCAGGTTCTTTACCACTGAACCACCTGGGAATCCCAAGATCCCACATGTCTCACAACCAAGAAACCAGAACATAAACAACAGAAGCAATATTGTAATAAATTCAATAAAGACCTTAAAATGATTCACATCCTCCCCCCACCAAAAAAAATCTTAAAAAGAAAGAAACTGTGTGAGATAATATTTGTTGTTTTCAATTCTGGGTAATTAGTTACACAGCAATAGGCAAGTACATTACAGACTGGCTCAGCTGGTAAAGATCCACCTGCAATGCTGGAGACCTGGGTTCAATCCCTGGGTTGGAAAGATACCCTGGAGAAGGGAAAGTCTACCTACTCCAATATTCTGGACTAGAGAATTCCATGAACTGTACAGTCCATGGGATTGCAAAGAGTTGGACACAACTGAGAGATTTTCACATCATATCAATAGGCAATTACTACCATTATCCCTTGTTTCAGATGAACAACTTGAAGCCCAGGAAAGTTATGTAACTTATTCCAAGTCACACAGCCTGGAAGTTGTGGGGGCAAGAAGCACCCCCCACAGTCTTGTTTCTGAGTTCACGTCCTTTGCTTCTGGTGTACATATCTATGCCTTTTCTTGTTTATTTTGAAATCTTGTTCTTTCTTTATCATTTGCCCCAGCTTTTAGTATTGGTAGATAATTTCAAGGGGGTTGAGATGAGTGATAAAGACAGTGTTAAAGGCTTCTTAAAAATGACTCTATTTGTAGTTAAAAATGTTTTTATGTTTTAGAAGCCATCTAACATTTGTGTACCTTAGAACTTTATATTGGAGAAGGCAATGGCACCCACTCCAGTACTCTTGCCTGGAAAATCCCATGGATGGAGGAGCTGGTAGGCTACAATCTGTGGGGTCTCGAAGAGTTAGACACGACTGAGCAACTTCATTTTCACTTTCATGCATTGGAGAAGGAAATGGCAACCCACTCCAGTATTCTTGCCTGGAGAATCCCAGGGACAGAGGAGCCTGCTGGGCTGCTATCTATGGGGTTGCACAGAGTCGGACACAACTGATGCAACTTAGCAGCAGCAGCAGCAACAGAACTTTATACGACAGAATATAAATGTGAGAGGCAGCTCATGGCTTTAGAAAAGGGGTAAAGAATATGCTGAGCTTCCACATAAAGGGCAAGACTTGAAATTCTGTGTAGAATCAGCTTTTCCTCATCAAAGGCATGGCAGTGATACAGTCTACAGAGGAACCTGGCATGCTGCTGTCCATGGAGACACAAAATCCTGTCAGAGTGGGACATGATTTAGCAACAGAATAACAACCAAGTGTAATTCTAGATATGTCAGGTGTTGGGTGGTTCCTTTAGACATGGAGGCAAGACTTGAAGAAGTTACTTTGTTCTGAATTCATGTGACCATCAAGCTGAACATCTCAAAATCTGGGCTTTGAGTCCTGTGTCATGGCTGAGGCATCCTGGTGAAGTTTCCACACTGAGTTCTTATCATTTGCAAATTTCTGTGTCCTCCCTTTCAGATGGAGAGAGACAGAAGCTTGGAGCTGAACTCCTCCCAAGTTTCTCAGTTCTCCTTACTTTCTTGTTTCTGACCCCTCAGTGGGGTGACTGGCTCTGAGCTCCCGGGGCCACAAGTGACTACTTCTGCTTTACATGGAGAGTTCCCTTCATATTCGGAAGAACCAGAAGCCAGAGAGAGGAAGTTGTCTGCCTGAAGTCAGCTGGAGAATGACCAACAGGACTTCTTTCCATTGCTATATTTAGAATTTACTCCCAACTCTTACTGAAGGATATGTTGCTGTTTAGTCCTTAAGTTGTGTCCCACTCTTTGTGACCCCATAGACTGTAGCCCACCAGGCTCCTCTGTCCATGGAATTTTCCAGGCAAGAATACTGGTGCATGTTGCCATTTCCCACTCCAGGTAATTTTCCTGACCCAGGGAATCAAACCCATATCTCTTGCCTCTCCTGCATTGGCAAGCAGATTCTTTAGCCCTGTGCCACCTGGCAAGCCCTTCATAACATTTTCCACACCTTTTCTAACTGCTTTTTAATTATGTCTCCCTTTCTTGACTGTAAGCCTCGTTAGAACAGAAGTCACATCTTTTCTCACTGTACTGTTACTAGCATCTGGTACTGAGCTTGGCTTGTCTGAGTGTACTCAGTAAATATTTGTTGAATATATGAATGAATAATTTTGGACAACATCTCTCAATAATTTTTAATGTGGTTAAAGTCAAATAAAACACATATGAGGGCTACCTGTGGCTTATGCACCTCCAATTTGTGACTTCTGCAGAAAGTATGGCCATGATAATTTAGCATGAACATTGTTCAGGCATTTGTTTTTAATCTTCTGTATAACTCTGGAAGACTCAACAGACTTTCACAGTGCGTCTAATTTTGAACAGTAAAGATACCAGTGAAACCTTGACATTTCAATAGCACAGATGATTTCAAATGTTTCTCTCCCAAACTGAAAGCATGATAAAGTTTTTTTAAAATCTCTCTTTAAATGAAAAACAATTCTCCCTGTTTTAAAAAAATGGCAGTATGTCTTGATCACTCTCTAGTTATGGTTTAGAGCACTTTGCTCTTCATTAGGGAAGTAGTTCATCTGCTATTTCTTTATAACCCAAAGTGGCTGCCTTTGGAGGAGGATCAGAAGCTAAACAAAGGCGGTTTCCTCAAATAAATCCTTGACATCCCTGCTCTTTGCTCCCTACTGGTCCTTGAAATGCAATCTCTCCTCACAATACGTTATTTAACTTCATGGTGTTTGGTTGGTACTTTGATACTATTTGAAGAAAAAAAAAAAAAAAACTTCAGTCAATGTAGCATCATAAAGATTCCTTGGGATAAAAATTAGTATAGAAATGGTGAGAAACATTTCCCAAGGCATCATTCAGGGTTCACGATGAACAAATGTTAATTGTAAAAATGTTTACATAATTAAATATTGCAGTTTCAATAACCTTAACACGTTCCTTATATAACTATGTGCACAACTATTTTAATCACTTTTTAGTGGCTGTCTAGACAGGCTGGTAGAATAACTTGATCTGGAATTTAATTAAATAGAGATTACAAAACTTTAAGAGGAAAAAGTGTTGTATGGCGTCAGTGTCTTTTTTTTGAAGATGTGGTTTGGAGATGAACAAGCATATAAGCAATTTGGCCACGTGATGCGAAGAACTGACTCTTTGGAAAAGACCTTGATGCTGGGAAAGATTGAAGGGAGGAGAAGGAGGGGACAACAGAGGATGAGATGCTGCAGTCCAAGGGGTTGCAAAGAGTCAGACATGACTGAATAGCTGAGCTTACTGACTGACTGATAAAGAAGCAAACAGAGAATGCTGGTTTTAAAAATGAGATGTTGGGTAAAAGGGAGAAAAAGAATAGGGTTATAGAAGGGTTGAAAGCTGCTATGTTTGTGAAACCATTATTAGGGATTACTCTGTAATTCAAATTTGGAACTAGGTCCTTAATATATTTCACGTGTTTGGTGGTAAATAGCATCAGTGTTTGAAAAATGATTTTTTCTTTTCCTATCCATTGTTTCACAATTTCAGCATTGCCTTTTTCTGCTGTTTTGCCAAGAAAGAGGTTGTCGCAATTATGCTTTTTCAGTTTTTATTCTATTAGTATCTTTTCACCCTAAGTCTCACATTTTAGAAAGTGATTCAGATAAATGGGCCCATAAGGAAGCAATTACATCCTCAGCCTGGAGTCTGGAAGAGTCAGACACAGTTAAGTAGACTGCAGAGAGAATTGGGGGAAAACCCCAATCAAAGTGCAAAGCTTTATAGCTTATGGTGAAAGGGAAGGTTTGCAACTTCTGACATGAGGTCATGAGAAACCTTTTCAGCATTTGTCTTTGGAGTCTTTGGGAGCCCATTTCCTGGAGGAATCCAGCTGTCATGGAAGGGGACTACCTTGAGACCACCATGCTGGGAGGACGCCCAAGCAGTCACATCCTTTCCCGTTACGTCATCTATCTTGACAACCCCCAACACACACACATTTTCCCCCTCTTGTCCTCTAAGACTCAGAGTCAGGTGCCCACAGGTCTACTCCGCATCTCTGCTTGGAAGTCCCATTCCACAAGCATCACAGTGTTGGTGTTGGAGACTCTACACTTGATTTCCAGTCCCCCCATATTTCTCCCTTCTCCAGTTGCTCACCTTGGGAACTGATTCAACATCCACCCAGAGCTCTAGCCAAAAGCCAAGAGTCAGCCTCCCTTTTACTGTCTTTTGACCTCACCCCTAATCCACCCACAAGTGCTAGTGGTTCTGCACCCACCGATGTGCCTTGGGCATCTTCCAGTTTTCCATCTGCTGTCTGCATCATCATCTCTTTTGGTAGCCTCCTTACTGACTCCTGTCTCCTTTCCTTCCACTCTGCTATCCTATTCTCAACTCACCAACTATAGTCACGTTTTAAAATGTCAGATGCATCATCCCAGGTCCCTGCATAAACACTTAAATGGCTTGCTAAGGCATTTGAGCACAATCCCAATCACAGAATGGGATACGCGTGGTCTTACCTGGTCTCTACAACCTCATCTCATCACTACAACCTCATGTCCCTCTCCCCTTCTTCAACTCTTCCAGCACAAAAGCCCTTTCTCACCTGGGAACTTGGAAGTGATTGCCCTTTGCCTGGACCACTCCCACTGCTCTTCACATTCTCAGCCTAAACGGCAGGGAAGCCTCTCATGATGGCCTCCTCTAAAGGAGCTGCTCAGTGTCGTCAACCATGGCATCCTCCTCGTACACTGTAATGTTTATAACCGCTGTGCTTATTTTGCTTTTAAAAATTATTTATTTGTATTGAAGTATAGTTGACATATCACGTAAATTACAAGCGTAAAATATAATGATTCACACCTTTTAAAGGTTATAGGTTTGATCTCTGGGTTGGGAAGATTCCCTGGAGAAGGGAAAGGGTACCCACTTCAGAATTCTGGCCTGGAGAATTCCATGGACTGTACAGTCCCTCGGGTCACAAAGAGTCAGACATGACCGAGCAACTTTCACTTTCTCTCCATTGATAGTCATAAAATAGTTGCTATATTCCCTGTATTCTGTAGTATATGCTTGTAGCTTATCTTATATATAGTATTTTGTACCTCTTAATCCCCTACCCCTGTATTGCCTCTCCCTTTTCCCCTCTCATCACTGTAATTATTTCGGGTTTTTACATTTAATATGTATTGTCTAGCTGTTTATAGTACTCTTGAACACTGCAAGCTCATGGCCTGTGTCTATTTTCCATTCACCATTTTGTTCTTTGTATTCAACCTAGTGCCTGGTACATACAAGGGGTTCAGTTAACTATTCTGTTGAATAAATCAACAAATACTAAAGCTTTGGGAAATCGCAAAAGAACCATGTACTAGGTTTAAGGGGGAAATCACGGGAAGGTGGTCTCTTCCAGCTTAAGACAGAATGGAAAACTAGAAACAGAAGACCTGCGTTGAAGGGTACCACCTCAGCAGGACACCAGGGACACCAAGTTCCCACGCATCTCCTGCTACCTGTCTTGGACTAGCTGCTCAGCATTTTATCACTCCAGTTCCCATCTTGCCCTCATCCTGTAAATCCAGCTCCCAAGTCTGACTCTTCAGCAGCCCTGCCCTCTTCTCTCTCATCTACACTTGCGATTCCACCCTACCAAGTTCTATCCTCAGGCTAAAAATGCCCCTACAGCAGCTTGAAACCATGAGTCTCCACTTCGATCACTCAGTGAATGGGGGGGGGGGCGGGGGGATAGTCCTCAGTTCCACTGTCCTACAACTGAGGTAGAGATGACTGTGGAACTTTCCAGCCACGCTGCCAAGTAAACAAGTGGGTACATGAGTCTGAGGCTCTGAGGAGAGTTTCAGGTCAAGTGTACACATTTGTGGGTCATCACAATAGATGACTCATTGGAAAAGACACTGCTGCTGGGAAAGATTGAAGGCAGGAGGAGAAGGGGACAACAGAGGATGAGATGGTTGGATGGCATCACTGACTCAATGGACATGAGTTTGGGCAAACTACAGGAGTTGGTGATGGACAGGGAGGCCTCGCATGCTGCAGTCCATGGGGCTGCAAAGAGTCGGACAAGACTGAGCAACTGAGCTGAACTGAACTTAACAGTATAAGAACTCTTCAGAAAGGATAAGACCCACAGGAAGAGGCAATAGAAGAAGGAGGAAAGAGGATGATTGATGGAAAAAAACAAAACAAACAAACAAACAAACAAAAAAACTGGATAACTGGGAGGAAAATAATAATCTTTTATTTCCTCTGACTCTTGGTCCAGATGAGAAGAGACAGTCTCCAAAACATCTCAGCTCCTGATGTTACTGCTGAATCCTAGATGTCAGTCTGGGGAAGCAAGGTGAAGAGAACTTAACATATTTTTTTCTGATTTTTGCTCCCAGTATTACAGTATTGCCAGTACCCTACAATTTTACCCATTTCTTCTTCTTCATGAAGCCCATGAAGGTTTTGAGATGTGCTCAGGAACTGGTCCTTTTTGCTACTGTGTGCAGCTCACCATTTTATCTATCCCACCTAGCTCTCTGGAGCTGTGTAGCCTGAGTCACCCTGTGTCATGCCCCAGGAATGGGCCACCCTTTGCTAGGAGCCTTGCCCCTGGGTATTCCTGTGGTGCCCCAGAACTCTGGTTACCAAAATTCTTTCAGAAAATTCTCTTCTTATGTGTTAATTTTGTTCAGGGAATCACAACTACAGGATTGATCCTTTTTGGATGATTAACTTATAATTTAGGAATGGAACTCACTATTGCCATCAGCTTTGAATTTTGTAAAGGGACTGGTGAGATCACCCAAAGGCAAACCCTTCACCAAAGGGAAATCCTGTTCCACATGCTCCTTAGAGAAAAGATGCTGAAATGAAGGTGCTTAAAGCTCAGCATCTGCTGACCTAGGAACCTCTCCACAAAGTGACTCCCTGGGATGAAAGTGGAGCCAAGTGCTCTTTGGGGTGAAGGTTGAACTTGTTCTTTTGCCTCGGAGAGCAAGAGGATTAGGGCTTCCCAGGTGACTCAGTGGTAAGGAAACTGCCTGCTAATGCAGGAGACATAGGTTTGAATCCCTGGTTTGGGAAGATCCCCAGGAGAAGGACATGGCAACCCGCTCCAGTATTCTTGCCTGGGAAATCCCATGGACAGAGGACCCTGGTGGGCTACAGTCCATGGGGTCACAAAGAGTCAGGCATGATTTTGTGACTGAGCACACAAGCGGTGAACAGAGCAAGTCTCTGAGGCAGCTTTACAAATATCCACCTTATAAATTCAAAGTTCCCTCCATCAGTAATGTAAATTTCAGACAAATTGAGAACTTCAAAGAACAAGCTTAAACTGAATCATGGAAATACAAAATGGCTAATAGGTACATTTCACGCTATGGATGAAGAATGAAGATAAGCCCACAAAAATACATCAGAAGTTTTTCATATCCTCCTTCTCAAGCATATGCGTTGCTGTGTCTATGGGAAAGAATGGAGCTGGGAACAACTACGAAAGTGAAAGCTGCTCAGTCGTGTCCAACTCCTTGTGACCCCATGGACTATTCAGTCCATGGAATTCTCTAGGCCACAATTCAAGAGTGGGTAGCCTTTCCCTTCTCCAGGGGATTTTCCCAAACCAGGGACCGAACCCAGGTCTCTCGCATTGCAGGTGGATTCTTTACCAGCTGAGCCACCAGGAAAGCCCAAGAATACTGGAGTCGGTAGCCTATCCCTTCTCCAACCAGGAGAAAATATTCTAATCTTTGGCTGGAGTGAGCAATCTTATCTATAGAATTTTTGCGCCCCCTTTATTTCCTTAACTCAGGCATACAGTGAGTCCCAGACCTCCTTCAAGGTGTGCTAGACATTGCAAAGCCAATCAAATCTCCTGAGATACTTGAGCCACATTGGTTCCTGTTGCCTCTGTATGACAAAATTTCCCCGCAAGGACCGCGGTGACTGTGTGAAAGAAGAGAATGGCGCTAATGATGTAGTTTAAACAAAGTTTTGTATTTAGACCCTCTTGAAGGATAGCGCCACTGCTTTTACTGACTGAGATATTCACTACTGTCAATGAACAGGTTTCAAGAAAATTATTTTTAAGTTCTAGGGGAAAGCATGCTTTTTCTTCTTCTTTCAGTGAACTTTAGCTTGTCAATAGTTAGCCAAGCTATTGAGAAAGAGTGAGTTGGATTAACTCATGAAACAATACCTTACAGTGTCAAGAAAAATCAAAGAGCAAGAGGCAAACATACAAGTATGTTACAAATCTTTTGCCAAGAATTAAAAATCCAAATTTATTCATCTGTTAAATAAAGAACCATCAGTAGTGGAGATGGTGATAAATTAGCCTGGATGAAAAGAAATAACGCAGTGAACAATATGCATAGCAATTAGGACCCAAATAATAATCTCAGAGTCATGCAATATCGGGCTGCACTGGTTGCAAACTCGATGTGATCCTGGACCTCTGTGAAAAGCTGCAATGACTCTGGAATTAAGACATTTGGGCGTTGTGAGTGGGAGTGGTATTTAGTTGGTTTTCAGCTCTTGAAAGAAGCAGTTTGACTGAGAGGTGGGTGGCTTTGTGAACAGCATATGTGACATATTTAATTCTACACGACATGGATAGAATACAATTGTTACATTGACTACTTAGTATTCCGATGTATCCTCTCTCATCATATTTATGCTTTGACTCTTGTTGCTGCCTTTGTCTTCTAACCTAAAAATTTTAGGTTTAAGATTTTTGCACCCCTTGGAAGCACGAAGAACCCTGATGCCAACTGCTATATCAAAGCAGGTCATGATTTTATTAAGACGCATTAAACTTGACAATTGTCAGCCTTGAGCAGGCTCAACCTCTGTCTCCCTGTGGTCAGGAACAATGTAGGAATTTTAATATGAGTCTCTGTGGTGGCTGATTTGAATTTCTAGGACAGTAATTAGAGAAGACACGTTCACGGTTGGCAAGCGCCTCTTCCGGGTGTTATCTCAAATGAAACGGCTTTGAGGTGTATTTAAAAACAGTCATAGCCTGTGAGAGCCTACAAAGAGGTGACTTTATCAGCTTCAGCATCCTTCTTTGGTGAGTCAAAAACTGTGCAACATGCTGGTTGGTGTTCAGAAGTTTAAGGAAATCTATCAGCCTGGCCTTACCCTCCTGTAACGCCCAATGCGTGACTTGTTCTTCTAAAGCCTAGCTGGCAGTATTTGAAAAGAAACCTATTTGATTAGCGGTCGTGCAGCTCTGCAATTTCGTATGCTCTCTAATTCAACAGATCAGAAATTCAATGGAATGAGCAGAAAGAGCCATCTTTTTTTTTTTTTTTTTTTTGAGTTAATGAGTGCCTATCAAATGCTTATATAAATGGTAATTTGACATGGTGAAGAGCCTCAGGACAGAAATGTATGGGCTGGTGATTTTAAAAGTCAAAACCTTTAGATTAGAATCTGGTCTTTAAATATGTTATCTTGCTGTCTGTTTCAAAAATTGTATATGGTTTCATTTGAAAGTTTAGCCTAAGTTCCAGTGACCTGATACCTAGGTAAGTATATGTGTGTATCTATCCACTTATATACTTACACATATGACATAGATATATACATAAAATGATATAGATATAAAAGATTATATAAAAATTTTATATTGATATAAAATAGTATATATGTTTCTATAAACATATATACCATTTTACATCTATATCCTTTCTCTATAGACATATGTGTACATACGTATTTTTCTCTGTACATATATACATATTTTTTACCTTTTATATATATTCTTTTCTTTAGGGAGAAAACAATCTCTCCATTGGAAACAAACATTGGTCATTGTAAAGGCAACTGAAAAAAGAAAAAGAAACATTGGACTTCGGTGGTAGCTGCATGAATTAGCTGAAATTTCATAGTCGTCTCTCTGCAAACTGGCCTCTTGCTGGCCCTGAGGAATATGTGGGTGAATACCAGACACAGAAGAATGTCAACTTGGCCTGTTTTATGAAGATAAGGTCTTGTAATTTCTTTTAGAAAGTAGCTTAGAAGGATAACAGAACCACACCTGATATTTCTTTTCCCTACTACTCTTTAAACAAACACAGAACCCTTCTTCTTCGGAGGAAGTTAAGGTTCCTGAGACCTGTATTTATTGCTCATTTTTAACCACGACGTTTGCTTCATTGTCTCACTTCATCTTGGTCATCATAACAGCCTCGTGGTGTCCAGCCGCAGAAGGGCCCCTCTGATGTTCAGCGACCACTCTGTTCTCTCTCCCAGGATACGATGTGTCCCTGGGGTCATCTGGGAAAAGATGGGCTCTCAGTTTCCTCCTCAGTGGTGGAAAGATTTGATACTATTTCTAGTGCTCCATCATTTCGGTAACTTGGTCACTGGTTTTTAATTTCCGCTGCTCCCGCTGTAACAGTACAGACATGACTCCGAATTGGACCTATTCCTTTCACTCTAACTCTTATGCTTGGTTGCTTGTGCTTCGATATGTTGGCTCTGCACTTTTTGTAAAAGAATGTTGCTCGTAGCCTGAAATGCTCATGATAACCCACTCTCAAGGTTCCGACCTTTAAGGCATAATACGTTTCCATTCCTATAGAGACGAAGAGCTGAAGAGCAGAAAATAACCAGTCTTGTTGGAGGTTTATAGGAACACTGTGATCAGACAAGCTCAGACAGCTATAAGAACAAAAGATTCCTGCACCAAAAAGTTTGCAGCCAAGAGTCTAGTATAAAAGAAGCCTGAATTCTAATTCCAGTAAGATGTTTCTTTGAGACACTAGCCCACCATCTTCTCAGTCTGCTGGCTTTTCCAGTGAAGTCATTATTTCTCACCCCAACACCTTTTCTCTCCGTTTATTGGCCTTTCCTGCTGTGAGCAGTCCTAGCTGGGACTCTGTACACTACTGCCACCTGCTGACCAACTCTCTCTCTGAACATCTTGAGTTCAAATTTCTCAAGGCAGACCTGATCCTGTGAGCCAGTGGTTACCTGGCCTCTTTCAAACTGTGGGGCTGGAGAAGACTCTGGGATGCCCTTTGACAGCAAGGAGATCAATCTGGTCAATTCTAAGGGAAATCAACCCTGAATTTTAATTGGAAGGACTGATGCTGAAGCTCTAATACTTTGGCCACTTGATGCGAAAAGCCGACTCATTGGAAAAGGCCCTGATGCCGGGAAGGGTTGAGCATGGAAGGAGAAGGGGGCGACAGAGGATGAGATGGTTGGATGACATCATTGACTCAACGGACATGAGTCTGAGCAAACTCTTGGAGATAGGGAAGAACAGGGAAGCCTGGCATGCTGCAGTTCAGTTCAGTTCAGTTCAGTCACTCAGTCGTGCCCGACTCTTTGCGACCCCATGAATTGCAGCACGCCAGGCCTCCCTGTCCATCACCATCTCCCGGAGTTCACTCAGACTCACGTCCATCGAGTCCGTGATGCCATCCAGCCATCTCATCCTCGGTCGTCCCCTTCTCCTCCTGCCCCCAATCCCTTCCAGCATCAGAGTCTTTTCCAATGAGTCTTTGAACTGTGGTGTTGAAGACTCTTGAGAGTCCCTTGGACTGCAAGGAGATCCATCCAGTCCATTCTGAAGGAGATCAACCCTGGGATTTCTTTGGAAGGAATGATGCTAAAGCTGAAGCTCCAGTACTTTGGCCACCTCATGCGAAGAGCTGACTCATTGGCATGCTGCAGTCCTTGAGATCTCAGAGTCAGACATGACTTAGTGATGGAAGAGCAGCAACCTGGTCTCTGCACATGTACCTGTTGGACAGACCTATAAGAGTATTTGGTTTTAGGTGGCACTTTTATCCCTGGTCTAGCCTAGATGGGATCAGAGTGGTGGGGTTGTGTAGCACAACAGGAAGTCACTTGTGCCCCTGCACTGAGGGCAGGATTCTCTTATTTCTCTGGACTGTACCTGACTCTGGCCTGGTATAGGAGATGGTAGCCCTGCCTCACACGGTGCTGTCAGGACTGAAAGAGAAGGCCAAGTGTCTGGCGCAGTGGAGGCTTAGCAAAGCAACAGGCTTTTCCTTGTGAAAATTTTTCACAATTTCCTTGTTGTTCTTGCCTCGGTTATTTGTGTGTCTCAAGAAGAATTCAGATGGGTCCTATTTAGGATACAGCAATAAAAGAACGTGTTGTATTTTGGAATGAAGATAGTGATGTGATGATGATCCAGGCCACCCACCCTGAATGCTGTCCATGTACCAGGCATTGAGGGCTTTGTATGAATTATCTTATTCCATCCTCGTCTTCATACTGTGTGGCAGATTCTCTTTTGGTCCTTATTATATTGAGGAGGCCACTGGGACTCTCAGGAAGGTTAGGTAACCTTCCCAAAGTCACTTGCTTGCAGATTTGGTTTTGAACTCCACTGAAGAGCTGAACCTTCCAACAGCCAGTATGTTGAACTTTTAGTTTCTGTAAAGTTATTTTGGTGACTGTCTTGCTGTTATAGAATCCTTACATAGTTTGTTAATTTATGATATCATACATCTCCAAAATATAATATAATATAATGGGTGCATGTGAAACTGACTTTTAAAAATTGCTAGCTGATCAGTTTAAATGTTAAGGATATTAGACAAATCAATGTTAAACTGAGACAAGAGTATTTTCTAAAAGTGTACTTTTTAGTATGTACATATAATAGAGAAATTGATAAAGTTATATTTTAATAAAACAAACATAAAATCTGTAAGCCATGCTTCTGTCCTGGTGGTTGTAGAAACAGATGCTCTGAATTTGTTGCTAATTTGGATCAATTTATATTCCACTAGGCTCATGAGAAAATGTTTCCTTGTTTTATTTTTAAAATGTGATGTATAACCATTACAACCAGCACATTCAATACCTTATTTATAAATGATCTTAAATACAAAGTAATTTTGAATAAACATTTCATTTTCATTATTTGATTCTGTCATCAGGGGAAACACAATTTATTTCGATCTCTGGAGCTTCTGCTCTAAGGACACATGTGAATAATTATCCTGTTGTCTTGACCCACCTTTTATTAAAGAAAAAAAAGAATAATTTGCTTTTTCCTCTCCTCTCTACCTACTGTTAATGTACTGATATTTATTACTTCTAAATGAGACAATAAACTTGTCAAGAGCTCTTCTTTTTGAGAAGATCAAAGGTATGACATTTGGATATTTTTGAGAGTATTTGAAATATATCTCTTGATATTTTGGGTAACAGCCTTTTCAGCTTTCATTGACAGAAACCATAAATCATTACTTATATTTAGTAACTTAGGTAAGCTTATTGCAAAGATGTATCAGTGTGTAGTAGTTCTGGAAATAGATGAAGAACAAAACTCTCTATTAGGGCTCAGTGTAAGTAATTAAAATCAAAAGGACAAGAGACAGAATTTTCATTATATTAAAATATGATCAGTATGGAATATGCTGTGGCACCTTCTTATAATAAATTAATGTAGCAAGCATCGTAGATCAAGCCCCATAAAGTTGTGTAAGTAGAATTTATATACCTTTGTATACACAGGCTTACATGATAAGGTCGTATTGAATGAATGAATGAATCTTAGAAATGGTATAAGATAGTGTTTAATTGCACAGACTTCACTGCTGCTTCTGCTGCTAAGTCACTTCAGTCGTGTCTGACTCTGTGTGACCCCATAGACGCCAGCCCACCAGGCTCCCCTGTCCTTGGGATTCTCCAGGCAAGAACACTGAAGTGGGTTGCATTGCACTCCTTCTCCAGTGCATGGAGTGGGGTGCCATCACCTTCTCCAATGCATGAAAGTGAAAAGTGAAAGTGAAGTCTCTCAGTCGTGTCCGACTCTTAGCGACCCCATGGACTACAGCCTACCAGGCTCCTCCGCCCATAGGATTTTCCAGGCAAGAGTAGTGGAGTGAGTTGCCATTGCCTTCTTGCATGGACTTCACTACATGGATTCAAATCCTCTCTTTGCCAATTCCCAGTTATGTTTTCTTGAGCAAACTGTTCAATTTCTCTGGTGTTTTTGTTCTATACACAATGTAAATATGAACGGTGCATATCTTATAGTATTATTATGTGGATTAAATGATTTCACATGTAAAGGATTTAGACTTTTTCTGGTACATGTGTGCTTAAATGTGTTACCTCTTGTTATGTGACTGTTTTTCATTCTCCTGCTTTCAGAAAGAATAAAACTGAAACTAATAATAAAAGGACTGGGCCTCCCTGGTAGCTCAGTGGTTAAGAATCTGCTGTGCAGTGTAAGGAACACCGGTTCAATCCCTGGTCTGGGAAGATCCTTTGTACCAACTAAGTGCATGAGCCACAGCTGCAGAGCCCACGATCTGAAACAAGAGAAGCCACCGTGATGAGAAAGCCTGCATGCAGCAATGAAGATCACAACAGCCAAAAAAAAAAAAATAATAAATAAATTAAGGAATAATAGGAATAATCCATACTGAGATGATGAAAAACACTCAAACATCACAAGGACAGAATTTTGAAAATGGGTCCAGTCTCAAAGAGTTAATGAAAACCTCCGGCACCCAGAACGAGAGTGATCTATGAGCAGAAACAGAAGGTCGACTCGTCCCTCCCTGACCCTCAGTGGATGGCGAGGGCTTGATGTGATGGATGCAGAAGTTGGAGAGGCCACCCTGAATGGAGGGGAGGAGCAAGGCGTGACTGCGTGAGGTCGCTGAGCACCCTGCAGCTGGGAGTACCTCGTATGCACCTCACAGCGCCTTCCTTCACCTACTGCAAGTTCATGTACCCAGACCTGCTGCTTGGGCCAAACCCACCCCTGGAAGAATTCAGAGTGCCAGAAGCAGTTTATCTCTGTCATTTCGGCCAGGACACAGGTCTACGTGCGTCTATCAGCTGAGGACAGATAGTCAGCTGAGCACAGTCAGGAAATCCTGCCGCTGCTGGCCAAACAGCCCTTTATCCTGTGAGGTGGAACCACTTGACTAAAATTTCCTCTTTCTTGGCAAAAGCCTTCTGTTAAATACTCCTGACAATGTGTACCCGATGCCCTTTTTAATGGGCTTTTAATTTTTTATCACAAAGTAACACTTTTCATCATCCATAAAGAATTTTTGCACTGCTACATTCAAATTCCCAAAAAGTCTTGTCTAATTCTGCTATTTATTCTCCATAACTGTAATCAGTGAAATTCTCAAGTCTTAGGAATCCTCTTTGCAGTGGTTGATACACATTAAAATCAGTGTGTCATGCATGTTGGGATATCTGAAAAAGTATCAAAAATAAAGCATTTTATATCCATTATCTCATTAAGATTTATAAGCATCCTAGAGGGAACATGTTTTCAGTAATCCTATTTTACAGATAAGAAAACTGAAACTTAGATATGTATCTTTTCCCAGATTAATCAGCTAGAGTTTGGTTTAGCTGTAATTTCAGGTAGACTTGATTCCAGAATCAGAGTTCATCAAGTGTTTAGTTTAGTTTTTTTTTTTTTTTTTCTGATTAGGCTGTAGGCACTCTTCCTCCTGGGCTTCCCCAGTAGCTCAGTGATCAAGAATCCACCTGCCAGTGCAGGAGATGCGGGTTAGATTCTTGGGTAGGGAAGATCCCCTGCAGAAGGAAATGGCAACCCACTCCAGTATTCTTGCCTGAGAAATCCCATGGACAGAGGAGCCTGGCAAGCTACAGTCCATGGGGTCATGAAAGAGTCCGGCACGACTTAGCAACTAAACAACAACTCTTCCTCTTGGTGTGGGAGAATGGTTTTGTGCTTTTGTGAAATTTAGGTCTATGAAAAAGAGACAATACGAATGGCCAGGTTATAGTTATCTGGCAATCAAACATTACATGGGAACTAAGTGCCCAGGGTAGGAAAGATAAACTCTTGACTTGGGTCATACCACTGGGCAAGTCAGTGCATCTACGCTGGTATAAGCAAGGTGTCCCTTGGGTCAGCGCAATGATCCTCCCAGATCCGGGGATCAGATTTTGGCTGGAGTCATCAAGAAGGTCTGGGCAATGGCATGTTGGAAATGGAACGTCATTTGGGAATAGGAGGGACCAGACCCGACTGAGGGTACATGGTCCCTTGATGGGCTTCCCTGATGGCTCAGACAGTAAAGAATCCACCTGCAATGTGGGAGACCTGGGTTCAATCCCTGGGTTGGGTCTCTTGATATTGATAAGTTCTATGTTTGTTGTTCAGTCACTAAGTCATGTTCGATTCTTTGTGATCTCATGGACTGCAGCATGCCACGCTTCCCTGTTCTCTACCATCTCCCAGAGTTTACTCAAGTTCCTGTCCATTGAGTTGTATGTTACGTACTCCTAAAATAACTGAAGAAACCTACCAGCTTCTCATTTTATGTAAGACCTCAAGCAATTATGCAAGTGAGCACAAAGAAAAACCTGAACAAGCTCCCTCGGGATGCTCTGGAGAGTGGGCTGACTACAGATGGGAAGGTTAACAGCGATGGGGAATATACCATACTCAGCAACAAAGAGCTTGCCCTCTCAGCTGCCAGTGACTACGACTGAGAAGGTAGCAAGAGATGCAAAACAGGGTGGGCTTGTTTTTGAATTTGATCATTTCTACCTATGCACGCTTTGACCACATCAAAGATCTTTTCCTTCAAGACAAGTTGTGATGAAAATATCTGTGAACAGGGGATTGAAAACAATAGGCTAAGCATTTAACTTCTGCTTGTGTGGATGGGGCAGAAGGGGATGGAGCCTCTGAGAGTAACTGCCAGTCATGAGTAGAGCTGTTCTCCCCGGCTCCACCCACTCTGAAAACCCCAGGACTTCTGCATCTCTCCCTTGAGATGTGTCATAGACAGGTAAGTTGTTTAATGATGCATCTCCCGGTTCCTCCCTGAAGAACTCTGGTGCTCAACCTGGAAACCCACAGAAGAAAATGTTTCACACGTAAGGAAATGAGAGCAGACATGAGAGAACGTGACCTCAGTGAACACTGTCTTCTGAAGTCAGTATATATGAACAGATTCAGAATGCTGAAAACGATATAGGAAGCTGTCTGGCCTCTCCAGCCAGTGTCAGGAATGACAAAAATGGTGATGGGGAGGGGTGGTCCTAGATGGAAAGAGGCTGAAGAGACAGGATACAGTAAGTCCCCTGCATACAAACTAGTCCTGTCTGAGAGAAGGTTCTTAGTCCAATCTGTTCCTAAGTCCAACAAAGTTAGCCTAGGTACCCAACTAACAGAATCAGTCAGGTAGTATACTGTGTGTGTGTTTAGTCGCTAAAGTCACTAAGTCATGTCCGACTCTTTGCAACCCCAAGGACTGTAACCCACCAGGCTCCTCCATCCATGGGATTCTCCAGGCAAGAATACTGGAGTGGGTTACCATTTTTCTTCTCCTTGGGATCTTCCTGACCCAGTGATCAAACCAGAATCTCCTGCATGCCAGCAGATTCTTTACCACTGAGCCACCTGGGAAGCCCCAATCCTCTTGCTCTAAGAGGCAAAAGAACAAGTTCATATTGTAATATAATACTTTTCACATAAAATACATAATATATAAGTGCAAACATACATACAAAATGCATAGTACATAAAAACAAACACAAAAAATAAAGAAGATATTTTATTCTTACAGTACAGACCTTGAAAAGTACAGCAGCATGTACGATAGCTGGCACACAGGGCACGTTCGCATGTTTCTTTGAAAGTTTGTAACCTGAAGGTTCATACATCAGGGACTTATTGTAATCAAACACAGTATGTGAACCTTGAATGCATCTTAGATCAGGAAAAAGAAAAAAGTGTGAAAGATGTTTGGGGAAACTATTGAAAGTAATTGAAATATGGGCTTTGTGTTACATGTTATTGATTTGAAGTTAATTTTCTCAAGTGTGGCATTGATATCCTGGTTATAGAGCAGACTCTTATCTTGGAACTTAAATGGTAAAGTTTCCAGGCTGAGGGAGGTCTAATGATAACTTCAACTTGCTGCCCAGTCTTTAAGAAGAAAGCAAGTAGGTTCAAATAGATAAAACAGTCAGATGTTAACAGTTGGTACATCTGAAGGATGGGAATACAGGTGTTTCACGATACTATGTTTTGAAGGTTTGAAAATTTTCGAAATTAAATGTTAGGGACATGTGGTCCCTAACACTGTCCCTCTTTTCTGGAATGTCGTGTACAGAATTCATCTCCCAGATCAGCAGTCACCCTCTGTGTGCAGGGTTTTCTTGAGACATGTTTTACTCTTCCCTTTCTATATTGCAGGAATATTCCTTTGGGCAGTGCTGACATTGCTCAGATTCTTTTTTTTTTAAGCTATTACTTTACTTGATTCTATCCACACCCCCCCCCCCCCCCCCCAAATGGTACTTTGGCTGAATACACAGCACTCTGGAAATAACCTTAATAATTTTTAAGTGAATTCTCTTTTAAATAGCTGTCACTTGTACACTTGTAAAGCAAATTGCCCTGGGCATGTTACTCCACGTTTTGGGGGGTGTCAACGTCTCCAGCCCCTAGATGCCCATTTGTGAAAACCCAGTCTCCTAAGTTTCCTCTCTTGGGTGACGGGTTGTCCCAGGTGCCCAGCGCTCATGCTGTCTCTGGGACTGGCCACAAGATGGCAGTGTTTCAGAACATTGTTCTACTGGGAAGGAAGACCTGAGAGCCTGGCTGAAGGTCTGAAAGGGGCATCCATGGCAGAAAGTTGGCAGGTCTGATGCTGTGTTCAGCATCTAAATGGTTTGAAACAATGAGCTGGATGGTGTATTGGGGAAAAGACAATACTAGTCGTTCTTGTTATATCTTTTGCCTAGAGCTCAATCACTTTATACAACAATCATCCCATGAAACTCCAAGAAGTATCTTCTTGTCTATATCGATGCTAAGTTTGCCATTCTCCTCTAGCTATTTATGTGGCGATGTACTATAGAGAGGATATCACCTAGCATTTCTCTCTGTCAGTCCATGACCCATTAAGTTTACTACTTAAGAAATGTAAACTACATTCAACTCTCTTTTTGTGACATGAATTCTAAGCACAGTTAAAATGTTCTTCCCTCTTAGTGCATCCATAGAACTATGGATGGGTGACTATTTTCATTAAACTTCCACTAAACTCAAAACCAAAGAGGAAAAGTTTTCTCGCTTAGAACCGTTATACAGGCTATAATCTTTAATAGGTTCAACCTTTAATATTGGGCTTTCATATCATAGTCTGGAGCTAATGATTGAAATATATGATTACCGTGACAAAGAAAATTAAGGTCATTTTTGTCTAAAGTCCAGTGCAGACTCAGTAAATTCCAGAGAAGCCTCATAGAAATAAAACTTGATGGCTCTGCAGTTATCTTTGGATGAGCTTCAAACTCAGACTATAGATCACTTGTAAGTGTCAAGGAGAGCTCAGGGTTGGTGAAGGCAAACTCAAAGCTTGTGAAGAGGTAAGGAGGCATCCATGGGGCTCTCTCAGTGAGTGTGGTCTCCCTGCTCCATAAATCTGCCTGTAGCCTCATTTCCGGTGTGGGCTCGTCTCTGGTGTAGGTTCTTTGGCATGGGACCTTCTCAAATCTGCAGAGTGGGCTCAACGTTTGGAGTAACATCATTAGGGTTCTTTTCCTCTGACAGCCTCCTGATAAATTCTTCTCCCAAATGGACAGACACTTGAGCAACTGTGCTTAATGGATTATCTTGTTAGAGCCGTATAACCTTAGGATTATCCAAGGCTGAATCAAGTGCAAACGTTTGTCTTTCACTTAATGGACCCACAAACTGAATTAAGCCCCAGCCCATTAATCAGATCAACTCACAAACTGTCTTCTTATTGCTCTAGTATACAGTGATGTGCCTGGCAAAGCCCACTCCTGGGCTGGTATCTCTGAATCCAAGTAAAATCCTAGTTTCTGCCTAGTGGATAGAATATATTTTACTCTTTCAAAATTATAGATTACTTTTACTTTTGGTTTTCTAAAAGCTCCAGGGGTTTAATTGTGGAATGTGTATAAATGATCGTGGAGTCTATTATTTTACTTATTAACACACAAAGTCTGACATCAAGACATGCTATTGTTATCAAGACTTGATTCTTAAGATCTGCATTGATTGTAGATTAGTTTTTCCCCTCAACTGGAACTCACTTTACCTCCTCTAAAATAACGACCAGAGCTCAAGTTTTCATCACAGATCCCATCTCTTCCAGTTACTTGTAAAATTTTAGGGAAGGGCTGGAGTACTTTAGAAATATTTTAAGGCTTTCTCAACAGGTCGCATGAAGTTATCACAGCTTCTAACATGTGTTCCTTTCACTGCATTAGCAGATTGCACCATGGTAGAGTGTCAGGGTATCCCATTTTGTTTTTAAAGTGGCTCCAGTAATCCTGCAAGATTTGAGGATTCCAACATTTAATAATAGCTGGTTATTAGCTATACTTTCAGAAAGAAAGATTTTAAGACCACAGTTTAAGTGAGAAGACACCCTCTTTTATGGTTTGAAGAACATAAAATATAAGATGGTTTAAATATTGAATGGCTCAGAGTTACCTTCATTTGCATGGAAATTCAACACAAAATCCTTCAACAGAGATTGGTTTGTTGCTGGAGCTTTGAATGACTTCAACTTGATCACTGCTTCTTTCAAGGCACGGGTCTCCACTGTTGTCAGATGCGTTACTATCTCCTCTTCCTTAGGATGGTAACTGTTTCAGATCTGAGCATACAGAACAGCTCCATGGGTCATTTCCCCTTTCTTTCACTGTTCCTTTCTTTTTACTTGACAGGCTCCCCCCTTTAAGAGCAGAAACATCACAGAGCAGGATGGGGCTGCTGCTGCTGCTGCTAAGTCACTTCAGTCGTGTCCGACTCTGTGCGACCCCACAGACGGTAGCCCACCGGGCTCCCCCGCCCCTGGGATTCTCCAGGCAAGAACACTGGAGTGGGTTTCCATTTCCTTCTCCAATGCATGAAAGTGAAAAGTGAAAGTGAAGTTGCTCAGTCGTGTCCGACTCTTAGCGACCCCAGGGACTGCAGCCCACCAGGCTCCTCCGTCCATGAGATTTTCCAGGCAAGAGTACTGGAGTGGGGTGCCATTGCCTTCTCAGAGCAGGATGGGGAGATCCCCGCAATTCTGAGAATATAACTGCATGTGATGTTGTCTGTAATAGAGTGACAGAGGGTCAGAAAAACATAGAGGATGGGATCACTTTTCCAAATGGGTTTACTAGGACTCTACTTCTGGATGACAGACCCCTTGATCCAGGCCTTCATGGGTATGCAGTATTTTAAAAGGTCCTCTGGGGAAAGGGGGCCTTTGGTCACTGGTGGCAATAAGAACAGTTGAGAAGAAGGTTTGGCAGGTTTGATGAATGCCAGGTAGCCAGACACACCTGGATTAAAGTGTGCATGTGTCTGAAGCACAGACTACAAGGGAAACCTGAAAAGTTAGGCTAGGTCTAGAGCAAAGATGACCCGGAATGCTGTGCTGAGGGGCTTGACTTCCAGTCTTTTAGGCAACATGAGCCTCTGGTGGTATTTGAGAAAGGGAGTGACAAGAAACCTACTTGGATAGTAAGTGATAAGGCACTTCCTGTGTGTAAGCACTGTTCCTGGGTTTCTCATAGACAAATGCATTGCATTTTCTCAATAATCCTGTGGAATAAATGCAGTTATCCCCACTCGGATGGAAGCACAGGGAATTTGAACCATTTGCTCAAGGCCACATGGCTAGAAGTGGCAGAACCACACTGTACCCAACTAGCCTTGCTCCTGAGCCTGGGCTCCAAACCATTGCATTGTTTAGGGGCAGGATGGACCTGGAGAGAGGACAGAGGGAAGGAGAAGTGCTGCAAGAAGAACAAGAGACGAGAAGGCTCAAGTCAGCACGGGGTGGGGGCGGGGTGCTAAGGGCAGAGTAGAGATAACAAAACAGGGCAAGTGGGAACGACCTTGCAGCGGAAACAGCAACCTTGCCTTTGGTAGAAAGTGAAAGTCACCTGTTCACATGCCATGGTTTCAAATCCCTCCACTCTTCTCTTGATCCCTACCCTCTATGACTCACCTGGTGCTTACTTATTGCCATGCTCAAGGTAAGGTCTCACCTGGGCAGAATCGAAGAAGCTCTCCACTTACTTCGTTCTAAACAGTTGATGTTTCTGTTTCACTTTTCTGGAAGCTACATCATGTTATTTGGTAAAATTTCCAAGTCTGTTTCCCGTGATAACTGTGATGTGTCTACAGAGATTCACTTGTCTTTTTCTTTTAATCCAAAGAAAAGACCTTATAAATATCCCAGAACTTACACATTTTTAGAAAATATCTGAAGACAAGAATAGAATGAAAGTGCCATCTCATTCAGTTTTGGAACTCTCTACTCTCAACCTTGGGCCATTGATTTGCCATATGAGGTTAATTTATAACTCAGAGTGACCCCATTGATTTCCTTCTTTCATGAGAAACTTTGGCTGGAAAAGGTGTCTCTCAAGCTAGGAATTTTTATAGCAGAGGTTCTTGTTAAAAACTTTGATGTTAGTGTGGTCTTCATTTATTCAATTTACCTTCATAAGGGAATTAATATCATTGCAGCAATATTGATGATGGCATATCTTGGGTTTAAGAAATTTTCTATCTATTAACTGATTGGGAATCACCCAGGGGAAGACAGGAAATCCAATAATGTAAATAAACTTGACATTAATAATTTCCATATATTTCTGGAGCCAGCCATGTAAAAAAGTAGAGAACACCATGATATTAGTGTAGATTTTTCACAATGAGCTGGAAAAAGACCCTATTTACAAGCTCAGAGGGGCACAGTGCCTTCTCCCACAGTCAGTCTCTCCCATCAGGAAGCTTTCATAATTCTCTTTTCCTTATTCACCAGAGGGCAGACAGAATGAAAACCACAATCACAGAAAACTAACCAAACTGGTCACATGGACCACAGCATTGTCTAAGTCAATGAAACTAATGAGCCATGCCATGTAGGGCCACCCCAGATGGACGGGTCATGGTAGAGAGTTCTGACAAAACGTGGTCCACTGGAGAAGGGAATGGCAAACCACTTTGGTATTCTTGCCTTGAGAGTCCCATGAACAGTATGAAAAGGCAAAAGAGAAGCAATAGTCTAAGAAGAACCATTTTAAGAATGTTGTGACAGGCACTTGGTCCTGGAAAATTGAGAAGAAATCATAGATCTGGGGTTTATGGCTATATGATACTGGATGACTGCATGGGGCTGACTCTAGCAGGATGAAAAGTTACATTTATTGAGTGTCTATTGATAGTTGTGCCTATGTGAATGGCATTAGGCTTAATCACAATCTGGGTACTTTTTGTCTCAGAAAATGTGATTTTCCATCATCCTACACAGGTGGTAATGTGATGGAGTGAAGCTTATGATCCAGGAGTGCTGGACTCTGTAACCAAGCCTTCTGTCTCAAGTGACTGAAGGTAGGAGTCATCCTTAAAAGGTCAACAGGGTCTTTAGCTGTGGAAGAGAGTCTATCTATCATTTTAACATCATTCCTCATCAGAGATACAGAAGCAAACTCAGCAGTCGTCCAATTTCTTCTGTGAATCTCTCCCTTAGCTATGATGCCCATTTTCTTTCTCTCCTTAGGATTATGTAAAAATATAATGATAAACATAAATAAGACATAAGTAATAAAAAAACCCATAAGTTTTGTTTCCTAACAAAGTTATAGGAATATCTGGGCTTGATTTCTCCCTTCATCCTGATATGGTGCTGGTGGAATCTCAAGATAGGGAATAATTCAGACCAATTGGAATTGTAAACAATGTTAACAATGGTGATGGCAGTGGACTGATGTTCCTTAGACTTCCATGTAAATTCCTGTCCAATAGCTCAAAGGGAATTTCATATAACCCATGAGTTACATAAATGTGATGGCAACATATTCAATACTTTTATTGGGTTGATAATATAAAAATAACTGTATAGGGACAGAAAAATTCAAAATGGGCACTGCAGGGCTTCTCTTGTAGCTCAGGGGTAAAGAATCCATCTTCAAGAGACACGGGTTCGATTCCTAGTCTGGGAAGATCCCGTATGCCTTGGGACAACTGGGCCCATGCATCATAACTACTGAAGCCTGAATGCCCTAGAGCCTGTGGTCCACGACAAGAGAAGCCGCCACAATGAGAAGGCTGTGCACTGCAGTTGGAGAGCAGCCCCCGCTCACCAGAATTAGAGAAAAGTGCATGAGCCAATGAAGACCCAACACAGCCAAATAAATACATAAATACATAAATAAAGATAGGACAGGGAATCAAGATTTCAGATTCTTGCCTAGTTGCCGATTATCTAGAATGGCTAAAGTATTAGTTCACGAGTATCATGTAATACACTGCCATATGAACCACCACGCCATCCCACTTTGAGTGCTATCCACACTCCATGGCAGTGCTTTCTCATCTGGCCAGTCAAAAAAATTCATTTGCTTTTCTCTAGAGAGGGAGAGGTTGGCCAGAGAGAAGAAAAATGCCTATAAGCAAAAGGCAAGCAATTTCCAACGTGTCTTGGTTTGTTTACCTTCACGGTGCCTTCTGTTCTGCTTACCCAAGGATAGGATTACTCCAAGGATAGGATGCTGTTTAAATTGATATTGATGTTTGTGGCTTTACGGTGGAGATGATATTGATCATGTTTGTGGCTTTACTGAGAAAGAGAGATAGAAGTTGCTTGTCCAAGTGCATCACACAGAGCTAATATCCTGCCAGGAAAAGAATGGTGATATCCAGCAACTTCCACCATCCCGGCTGTGCTTACAAAACCCACTAATTAGGCAGAACAAATCTGTTCCATGTCGTCTCCCTTTAGCTTTGATGACCGCCATTTTTCTTTCTCTCCTTAGGGATATTTACATGAAAACATCTTTGTTTCTGGCGAGTTTGTTTTTCTTTCTCTTTTTGAGGGCTACTCTCCCTTTGAAAATAGTGACTTTCATCTCCAGGTCCAGAAGGATGGGTTCATACTGCTCTGCTTTTAACAACCCAGGTCAGTTGCTACGGAAACACGTAATGTCTCAGCTAACGTCAACAGAAGGCTCTGAGTTAAAGTAGACAAACTTTTAGTGTAATTGGAACCTACGATATGCATGAACAGTAATACTTGCTGATAAATTCTGTATTAATGAATTGGACTTTTTGGCTTCTTCCCAAAGGGCCATTGTTAGTATTCTAGCACAGGCTGATAGTTTTGAAAACAATTTGTAAAGAGATAACTTAAAAACAAAAAGACTTCTTGTATTCTGACAAATTATAAAAGATTTTTAAAAAGGTCTCTTTAAAGAATCTCGCATCTTGACAAATTGTTGTTCAGTCTCTCAGTCTGAAGCCATGGGCTTCCCTTGTGGCTCAGCTGGTAAAGAAGCAGCTTGCAATGCAGGAGACCTGGGTTTGATTCCCGAGTTGGAAAGATCCCCTGGAGAAGGGAAAGGCTACCCACTCCAGTATTCTGGCCTGGTCAATTCCATGGAATGTATAGTCCAGTGGGTGGCAAAGAATTGGACATGACTGAGTGACTTTCACTTCAGTTGCTAAGTCCTATCTGACTTCAGTCCATGGACTGAAGCACACCAGGCTTCCCTGTCCTTCACCACCCCCCAGAGTTTGCTCAAACTCATGAATTTGACAAATTATTTAAGGATTTTTAATTACATCAAGAGTTATAGGTAAATTTTGAGCCCTGTCTATAAGGTAGGCACTGTGCTAAGCATTTGGCAAGCAATAACACACTGCGGAAGTGCTGCACTCAATATGCCAGCAAGTTTGGGAAACTCAGCAGTGGCCACAGGACTGGAAAAGGTCAGTTTTCATCCCAATCCCAAATAAAGGCAATGCCAAAGAATGCTCAAACTACTGCACAATTGCACTCATCTCACATACTAGTAAAGTAATGCTCAAAATTCTCCAAGCCAGGCTTCAGCAATACGTGAACCGTGAACTTCCTGATGTTCAAGCTGGTTTTAGAAAAGGCAGAGGAACCAGAGATCAAATTGCCAACATCCACTAGATCATGGAAAAAGCAAGAGAGTTCCAGAAAAACATCTATTTCTGCTTTATTGACTATGCCCAAGTCTTTGCATGGATCACAATAAACTGTGGAAAATTCTGAAAGAGATGGGAATACCAGACCACCTGACCTGCCTCTTGAGAAACCTATATGCAGGTCAAGAAGCAAGAGTTAGAACTGGACATGGAACAACAGACTGGTTCCAAATAGGAAAAGGAGTATGTCAAGGCTGTATATTGTCACTCTGCTTATTTAACTTATATGCAGAGTACATCATGAGAAACGCTGGACTGGAAGAAGCACAAGCTGGAATCAAGATTGCCGGGAGAATATCAATCACCTCAGATATGCAGATGACACCACCCTTATGGCAGAAAGTGAAGAGCTAAAAAGCCTCTTGATGAGAGTGAAAGAGAAGAGCGAAAAAGTTGGCTTAAAGCTCAACATTCAGAAAACGAAGATCATGGCATCTGGTCGCATCACTTCATGGGAAACAGATGGGGAAACAGTGGAAACAGTGCCAGACTTTATTTTTGGGGGCACCAAAATCACTGCAAATGGTAATTGCAGCCATGAAATTAAAAGACGCTTACTCCTTGGAAGGAAAGTTATGACCAACCTAAATATCATATTGAAGAGTAGAGACATTACTTTGCCAACAAAGGTCCGTCTATTCAAGGCTATGGTTTTTCCAGTTGTCATGTATAGATGAGAGTTGGACTGTGAAGAAAGAGGAGCACCAAAGAATTGATGCTTTCGAACTGTGGTGTTTGAGAAGACTCTTGAGAGTCCCTTGGACTGCAAGGAGATCCAACCAGTCCATTCTGAAGGAGTTCAGCCCTGGGTGTTCTTTGGAAGGAATGATGTTAAAGCTGACACTCCAATACTTTGGCCACCTCATGTGAAGAGTTGACTCATTGGAAAAGACTCTGATGCTGGGAGGGATTGCGGGCAGGAGGAAAAGGGGACTACAGAGGATGAGATGGCTGGATGGCATCACGGGCTCGATGGACGTGAGTCTGAGTGAACTCTGGGAGATGGGGATGGACAGGGAGGCCTGGCGTGCTGCGATTCATGGGGTCACAAAGAGTCGGACACAACTGAGCGACTGAAATGAACTGAACTGAACTGAACACGTTGAAGGTGGATTATTGGTTACTGCAGTACTGCAGGAAGGTGTTTTTATTGTCTGCATTTTACAGATGAAGAACTTAGTAAGAGAGAGGCTAAGTAACTTACCAGAGCACATCTGGGCAGAAACATGGCAGAGTGGTGATCTGAACTCAGAGAAGCTGACATTGTTGGTGGTAGACATTCTGAGCCATTAAGCTACACTACCTCTCAGTCAGGATCCCACTGGTTGTTCATTAGAGAATCAGAAAGTAAAAATTCCATTGGATAGACAAAATTTCCCCTTTGGACTTTTTTCCTCACTTTGACAACTGTGAAATAAATAAGAGTCTGACTTTGTGGGTGGGGTGGGGGGGTGAGGCAGAGTTCTTCTTCATGCAACGGTGAGGGCTAAACTCCAGAGCAACATTCATTCATTTATTTTTAAAAATATTTATTTATTCGGCGATGTCAGGTCTAGGTTGCGGCAGTGGGTATCTTTGATCTTCATTGCAGCATGTAGGGTCTTTAGTTTCGGCATTTGAACTCTTAGTTGCAGCATGTGGGATCTAGTTCCTTGGCCAGGAATCAAACCTGGGCCCCCTGCACTGGGAGTGCAGAGTCTTAGCCACTGGACCACCAGAGAAGTCCCAGAACGTCATTTATTTTTAAAGTAATTTCAATCATATCAATTAGTTGTAGGGTTGGAGGTGACACTGATCAGCTCATAGGACACGGGTCTGCTCTGACTTGTTCCTCTGCACTGAATTACTCCTTAAGCTATTCATTGGACAAGGCTTATTCAATGATGAGACAGAATCAAGATTGGTGGACGAGGAACAGTCCTCCTAGAAGAGATGTGTGTATGGGATTCAATAGAGAAGCTATTCTTCCTCAGATGTCCTCTTAAAGAATAGAATCTTTTTCTCTGCAAAAGAAATAGTGTTTCTTTAGAGAGCTGCAGCAATGAATAAGTGGTGTTTTTGAACAGCGGTGTTGTTCTATATCTACATACAGTGATGTAGGAGTCTTTTCAATATTGAACTTGAGATGAACTGGAATAATAAATTGATATAAATGATATTAACCTTTTTCAACTTTTCAAAAATTTTTAAAACAAAAAAATTTTCTTAAGGAAGAACCAAATGATGCTCTTCTGGAGTTCTTATTTTTCACTTTAAAAAGGCCTTAGGATTAATCATAGGCATATCACCAAGGTCTTCACAAACGTAATTTTCAGTTTGGCTGATTTGGTCTTTTCCTCATAGTCTCCACTATTTCAAAGAACACCATATATTTTATGTTTTGTGAAAACTCCCCTCACTGAAAACAAAAGGAATAATTAACAGTCTCGGTAGCTCTGTTGCCAAGAGTCCCTTAGCTCTCTCCTGCTTACTTACGTATGTTTGGAGATGCACCCTGCATACCAACAAGCCCACAGATGCATTTTATGTTTCCTCCTCTCTGTGATTACTAATGTCCAGGAGCAAGGTTAATAAATGTTTTCCATTGTTATGATAGAAAATCCATAGATGAAATGTGTCTCTTAAAGGCAAAGCATAAGTAAGTAACTGTTACTTGCTCAGTCAGGCCCAACTCTTTGTGACCCCATGGACTGCAGCCCACCAGGTTCCTCTGTCCATGAGATTTTCCAGGTAAGGATACTGGAGCAGGTTGCCATTTCCTTCTCCAGGGGATCTTCCCAACCCAGGGATCGAACCCATGTCTCCTGTACTGCAGGCAGATTCTTTACCCACTGAGCTACAAGGGAAGCCCAAGGCAAAGCATACTTTTGAGTAAGAGGCAGTTTGTTGGGATGCCTTACCTCATAAATTTGTCATCATATTGGCTTTGGGATGGCTGGACCAGTGTGCACGTGTGTGCGTGCACTTAAGCGTGCGTGACCTGAGTACACACAGTTCAGTATTTCAGGAGGTCGTGACTCTTAGTGTTGTACAAGTGCTGTGTTGGTACCTGGGAGTGATTGCCATCTTAAACATTGGCCCGAGATGGTAAAGCGTCTGTCTACGATGTGGGAGACCTAGGTTCGATCCCTGGGTTGGGAAGATCCCTTGGAGAAGGAAATGGCAATCCACTCCAGTACTCTTGCCTGGAAAATCCCATGGACAGAGGAGCCTGGTAGGCTATAGTCCATGGGGTCCCAAAGAGTCGGACACGACTGAGCGACTTCACGTTCACAAGGTGTGTCTTACCACACCAGAGTCCTGGCTCTGTTATGGATTCTCTGACAGTAAGGGGTGAGGGCAGAATTGCAGCTCCCAGGCTCTAGAGCAGGGCCTCAGGAGTTGTGACAGGCTTAGTTGCTCCAAGGTATGTGGGATCTTCCGGGATCAGATATCTGACCCATGTCTCATGCATTGGCAGGCAGATTTCTATCCACCGTTCCACCAGGGAAGTCCTCAAAACTAATTTTATGATTTATAAATTATGGACTCATGGTACACTCTAGGTGGTGTACTTGATTAAAAGCATTCATATTTAAAGCTGTCAGATGTATCTTCTTTCAAGTCTGCCAGGGTATTCTGCTGACTGTGTGAATCCAGTTGCTTGTGGAAGGGCAAAGACTCCACACTGGAGACCCTCCATCTCTGTGGGCATCTTGAGGCATGAGGCTCATTTGCCCCTTTCTCCTCTGCATGGGTCCCCTATTGGAGGATAATACAGGCAAACAGCTGTGGGCAGTCAGTGTTGAGAAATAAATCCCTAGTCTTGGCGGCCTCTTGCTTAAAGCGTCTCTGCAGAGAAGCAAAGCTGAGGGTGACTCTTGAGAAGCAGCAGCAGGAGGAAACTTCCAGATGAAAAGGAGAGACAGACCAAAGCATTCGCCCCCACTCCCTGAGAAACAGAGACCTTCTGATTAAGCAGGACTCCTGGCCAGCTCTGCACTGGAACTTACTGGAGAGCTTTAATAACACTAATGCCAGGAATTTCCTTAGACCCATGAGATCAGAATCTCTGAGACAGGTTGCACGTTTCTATTTTTACAGAAGTCTCTCGAATTTGGTAAAGTTGTCAGGTATGTTATGGGGAGATTGTAGTGGTTGAGAAAATCAAACCTGTCAATCCTAAATGAAATTGACCCTGCATATTCATTGGAAGGACTGATGCTGAGGCTGAAGCTCCAATACTTTGGCCACCTGATGGGAAGAACTGACTCACTGGAAAAGACCCTGATGCTGGGAAAGATTGGAGGCAGGAGGAGAAGGGGATGGCAGAGGATGAGATGGTTGGATGGTATCACCAACTTGATGGACATGAGTTTGAGCAAACTCCAGGAGACAGTGAAAGACAGGGAGGCCTGGTGTGCTGCAGTCCATGGAATCACAGAGAGCCAGACATGACTTAGTGACTGAGCAACAGCTTCAGCGGTTGACCAGGTGCCTTTTCCAGTTCTTTCTCCTAAAAATTTGGGTGACCTCTGTTTGGTGGGGACAAGATGGGATGGCTCTAAGGGGAGGGAGAATGAAAAATGTCTAGAAAAAGTGCCATTTCTTGGTTCCTACTGCCTGGAGAGACAAAAAACATCATTTGGGAGTGAACAGGAAATCCCTTCATCTTGTCAATGAGAAATGAATAGAGAAATGAAACCACTCTCCCTACTTTCATTTCAGACTCCCGGAGTTCTCTTTTACAGCTGCAACCATTTCTGAACCTTGTGCCCCAAAGGTGTGTGAGGGCAGAAAACAGCTAATGAAGTTTCATTCCTGATAATCCAGGCAACTATAATGATTTCACTTCCACCCAAGGTCTAGTGGCCAAAGGGATGCTGGTTCTTCAATGAGAAAGATGAAGTTGACTGGAAATGAGGTTGCATGTTTCCATGGTTTAAAACTTCAAACTATCTCTCTAGTTTAGGTGATACAAAAAATAAAGACAAAAATCAAACCAGAGGTCCACATCAGCTATTCTGGACACCTATGAAACATTTATGTTGAATCTGAAAAATATGGTAAAATGTTCCAATTCTAATTGGAAACTTTCCCCAGTGGTTTTCTCAGATTCCTGGGGGACTGAAATCAAACGTCTATGGCAGGTCTGTGGTTAATACAAATGTTAGGAGTGGGCTTGTGTTCGGATGCCAAGTTTCTGGAACTGTGACCAACCATGGCAACTTAGGTGCTTTGCCTTTAAGAATACTGTGCAAGCATATTGAAAACAGCCAAAGGAAACCCCTGTTCAGGCATAAATGCCAGCAAGTGGCTGATTGGAACTCTCTTCCTTAGATGCAGAGACATATTTTCTCCTTCCCAAAAGTTCTTTTGCATATTAGACATTTTTTTTTTCCAGAAAAGTATTGGTCTGCATAGGCTTCTGTGGTATAGAAAAGCAATTCTTCACATGTATATAATAAGTACATGGAGGAACCTAGTGAAAAGAACATAAAGTTGATATATACTTAGCTTCGTGTCTGACTGGGCTGTGTACCAGCTGTGACTGTGGGTAAGTTACCGACTCTGTCACCTCTAAGATGCAGATAAGAACTCTCTGGCACATGGTAATCAATCAACAAGGCTGTTTCTTTCCCTCTCCCATTAAAGGAGACACATGCAATATGTTGCATCTTCCCTGATGGCTCAGTTGATAAAGAAACAGCCCGCAGTGCAGGAGACCTGGGTTCAGTCCCTGGGTTGGGAAGAGCCTCTGGAAAAGGGAATGGCAACTCACTCCAGTCTCCTTCCTGGAGAACCCCATGGACGGAGGAGCCTGGTGAGTTACAGTCCATGGGATCGCAAAGAGTCAGACACGGCTTAGTCACTAAACAACAACATACCAGGGTTATTTTTGTTTTTATCTTAACATAGTGGAAGATATTTCACAGGAGAGATTCCAACCAGGATGTGGAAACATGAGGCAGCAGGTTGGGTGGGTGGTAGGTTTCACTCAAGGTCCCAAAGTCACAGAGAGGGGCTCGACCTACTGTGTCCGGAAGACGTTGTTCTAAGCAGCTTCTAGACCTCCCTTCATACAAATATTTAAGACTTTCCATAAATCGAAGTCAGGTCACCAAATGATGGAAGAACTCTTTGCAGTGAGTGGGCTGCTCTGACATTGGAGGGAGTGGGTCTCTCCAGGCTAACTCGTATCTGTTGGCCCCCTGTCTCCATCCTGAAAGCCTGTTTCATCTTGACCTGGTGGTAGGTTACTTCCTAGCTGTTGGCCCTGTTCGGCTGGATCTGGCCTTTAGCTAAAACTCTTTAAGGTGTGAATCCTCACTGTGTGAAGAGCCAAAGAATCTTGCATAAGGACAGTCCCAGAATAAATGAAGTCCCGTGTCACGTACCGCCTTTGTAAAACACCTTGGCATGGTAGCAATAGGCACTGTCTCTTTAATAAAGCTCATTCCTTACAGCTCCGACATCTTATCTATTTGGACTCTGTGCTTCTCATTATCAGTACATGGAAACACTATGGGTAGATTTGGGTCATCATGGAAAAAAAAAACTATAGCTGTCACTGCCTTCTGCAATCTAGTCGTTCATTATACGGACCTGAACCCTTATCTTTTTTGCCTCCGCTGTAAAGTGCTTTGTGTATATGAGAGTGTGTGTTTAAATCTCAGCCAATAAAGACACAGTTTGAGGAGGACAATCCTATAATTTTGAGTTCCAAGTGTGAGAAAAGGAGAAAGGATCACTTTGATTAGGTCATCATGTACAGCAAATGGAAACTTCTGGATTTTTCATAAATCCTCACTCATCAGAAAAACCACCATCATTCTTTGGTTCCTTTCTCTCCTAATCCAGGGAATTACATTCTCTCAATTTGATCTTTTTTTTTTTTTTTAATCAATGGCAGATGCATTTCCTTGCTTCTTTCAGTAAATAGCATTTTAATTAAAAAAGTCAGTAGTTTCAGCTGTATTTTGCTAAAGAGATGAGTCATCAGACATGGAAGCTGATGCATTTTCATTTTTATTTTTTTCAAAAGCAAACACACAGAACAGCCTGTAGGGCATCTTCGGGGCACATGTAACTTGTTAAAGGTTCATTAAGGGTCTCTGAAATGGAATTTGTTTGGGTAACCGGTGTTTATATTTCTCAAGTTGATGATTTATCACTTAAGTTACAGTAGCACTATCCATAAGACACAGGCAGCCTGCGGATTGTGATTCAGACTTGCCCACGTTTCTTTGTGTCCTGCTTCCAGGTCACCTGGATGGGGACCATCCCATTTGGTTGGAAGTTTCCTGGCTGCCATTCCAGAAGGAAATGTTCTTGTAAAGACAGACTCTCTAACATAAGCGATTTCAAGCACAGAGATTTAAGAGCAAATTAGGGGCTTACTTGGTCTGAATAAGGAAACTAAAATGTCATGATATTCTTTCATATGATGTGCTTAGCAGATTGGGGAAACCTTGGCAGTTTATATGTTTGAAAACTGGAAAAATGCAATGTGCCCAGCGCTACTGCAATCTGTCAAGCCCTCGCATGCACAGCATTTCTTGTACCCTCCAAGCAGCTAGCTCTGTGAGAACAGTAACGTGGGGATGACCTTTTCTTTATGGAAATGTGCCAACAAGTTTCCTGGAGGTCAGGAGGTTAGAATTTCGTCCACTTAGTAGTTGCAGACAGAACTTCTAAATGGATGAAGTAGTTTGGGGAAAAACTCCTGACTTCAAGACTAGTTCTTTCCCTGTAATAATTTCTGCTTCCTTGATTGTGGATGGCAATTTTAGAACTGAAAATTCTGCTCGGAAATGGTATTCACCTGTGCATGGGAAGGTGGAAACTCCTTTTTCCTTGATTTTGTTTCCCATGAAGGAACTTCCATTAGAGCAATCTTGCTGGCCTGATACTGTGTGCGTATATATGTGTGTGTGTGCATGCTCAGTCCAATTGTCGAAATCTTTTGCAATCTCATGGACTGTAGCCCACCAGCCTCCTCTGTCCATGGGATTTCCCAGGCAAGAACACTGAGTGGGTAGCCATTTCCTTCTTCAGGGCATCTTCCCAACCCAGGGATCAAATCCGGGTTTTGATCCTGCTCTGCAGGCGGATTCTTTGCCAACTGAGCTACCAGGAAGACCCAGCCAGATCCTTTGGCCTTCACCATACAGGTGCCTCATGAATTTGAGCATTCCCAGTGGTCACTGGGTATGTTCAAGCCACTTTTTGTTTCATTTTGATCACTATTAAATCTGACAGTTTGATATCTGTCTCCTGGCCCTAGTGTTTGTTTATACTCCATCATTCTTTTTTTTTAGTCACTCGTTTATTTGACTGTGTCGGGCCTTAGTTGCAGCATGCGGGGTCTTGGATGCATTGTGAGGATCTTTCCTTGCAGTGCATGGACTCTGTTGTGGCTCGTAGGCTTATTTGCCCTGGGGCATGTGGGATCTTACTTCCCTCACCAGGGACTGAACCCTTATCTCTTGCACTGCAAGGCAGATTCTTAACCTCTGGACCACCAGGGAGTTCCCACTGCACAATTCTTCATTTAGTCAGGGAACTTATGGTGCCTAATTTTTATTAAAACTCCCGTCTCCATTCCTTAACCTTGACCCACAAAACTGTACCAAGGCGGTTTCCCCAGACTTAATCAAATTGCTGATTTGATACCCATTTGCTTTCAGATTTTGATGGCTGGGGGAGTATGGTAAAACTTTTAAGATGTCTTCGAAATATGTCACTGATGTGCTAGACTGTAATTAACCCAGGGATTTATTTTTGGCAGGGGTAGCAACAATGCCTTATTTTTCTTTGTAGCTTCCTGAACATAGTTTAGTACTCGTTGTTGAGTAGGTTGAGTTGGACGGAACAGGAGTTGGAGTTATTGCTATGACTACCTCTCTTTGTATGTAACTATTTGAACTGAAAATGATACTGTCTGTCCTTCTATATTGCTTAAGGAAATTATATATTTCTATATTTTTGATTATTTAAATTGTAGCTGCTTCTTGCAACCTGCTAAATATTAAAGAGATGAGCAAGATGAAGTTAACAACAGACATCAGAGCCAGCGCATGAACTGGACTCTGCCATTCTTCCCTCAAACCATGGGGAGACTGGCTTTGGAAAAAAGATGTGGTTGAAGAAACCCTCACTGAAGTTTTAAAAGTCACTTTCAATGCTATTTTAAAATTTTGTTTATCCATTCATCCACCAAGAGATACTTTGGCTAGTGTAAGTGATACTGTATGAAAATGAATATACAAATATCTTCTAGAGACTCTAATTTCAGTTCTTTGGGGTATATGTCCAGAAGTGAAATTGTTAGATAACATGGTAATTTTATCTTTAGTTTTTTAAAGAGCCATGCTACTGTTTTCTTCAGTGGCTGTACTCTTTCACGTTCCCACCAACAGTGTACTGGGATCCAAGTTTCTCCACATCCTCACCAGTGCCTGTTATTTTCTCTCTTTTGTTTGCCTTGGTTTTGTTTTTGATAGCAGCCATCCTAATGGATGTGAGTTGATCATCTCTTTGTGGTATTGATTTCAATTTCCCTAATGAATAGGGATTTTTGAGCATATTTTCATGTGATTATTGGCCATTTATGTCTTCTTTGAAGAAATGTCTATTCAAGTTCTTTGTCCTCTTTGAATTTTTGTTGTTGTTGTTGAATTGTAGGAGTTCTCTACATATTCTGAATTTTAACCTCTTATTTAATATATGATCTGCATGGATTTTCTCCTATTTGGTGGGTTGTATCTTTATGCAGTTGATTGTTTCCTTTGATGAGTAAAAGTTTTAAAGTTCAATGTGGTCCATTTGTCTAATTTTGCTTTTGCCACTTCTGCTTTTGGTGTCATATCCAGGAACTATGGCCAAATCCGTAGTCATGAAGAAAAATTTCTCCTATATGTTCTTTATGGCAAAACCAATGCAATATTGTAGAGTAATTAGCCTTCAATTAAAATAAATAAATTTAAATTTAAAAAAGAGTTTTATAGTGTTAGCTTTTATGTTCTTGTCTTTGACCCACTTTGAGTTAATATACAGTGTAATGGAAAGGTGCAGTTTCATTCTTCTGCATGTGGGTATCCAGTTTTTGCAACACCATTTGTTGAAGACTGATTTTCCCCATTGAGATGTATAGGCATCCTTGTCAAAAATAAATTTACTGCGTATGCAAAGGTTCATTTCCTGGTTCGTTATTCTATTCCACAGTCCTAAATATCTGTCTTTATGCCAGCATCACTCGGGTTTGATTAGCTTGCTTTAAGTTTTGAAGTCAAGAACTTTGAGTCCTTTAACTTTGTTCTTCTTCCCCGAGTTTTGGCTTAACATTACTTTAAAATAAAATTTATACTAGATTTATATCATAGTGGTTTTTATGCCTTACTTACCAGAACCAATTTCCCCACTGAAATGGCTTTTCCACAAATAAATTACTATGAATCTGTTGGCTATTTTAGGTACATTATTTCTTTGAAATTATGTGCTTGTCCTTACAGCTTATTGGAAAGAATGCTGCATTAAGAGTTGGGGTGGAGTTTTCAGGCCTGAGTTTGCTACCAGTAAGAGTGTGTCTTCAGTCAGTTCACTTGAGAAAGATCTCAGTTTCCCCTCCCAGTGAAACTTCAGTGAAATGTGAAGACCTGACAGGCTGAGCCTTATGTTTGCTTTCAGCTCTCAGAGTCTAAGTCTTAGCAGATCAGCAGTCTGATGTTTGCTGAAGGATTACTCTTTTTAATTCACATAGATACTCTACATTTTCTGAATCTTCCCCCTTGTTTATCACAACATGAGCACAAAGAGATGCAAGATTCTTTCCGATTATAAGCATAACTGAGAATCTCAAATAGGGAACCAACTGGGCATCTCAGGTGCAGACAAAGCAACGTTATGGTTTCTCATGACCTCACATGGAACTTCATCTTTGGACAAAGTCTTGGGCATCTCAATAGATCCTGCTTTTCGTACATGATTAAAAATTCACTCCAGTTGAAAAGTCACATGTTGCCCTCTTTCAATTCCACTTTAGAGCTTCTCCTCTTTTCCGTCCCAGGCCAGCCTCTGACTCAGATGCCTAGTGGGTGTGAGATGCTTGTGCTCAGTCCTGTCTTACTCTTTGGGACCCCATCGGGCCAGGCTCCTCTGGCCATGGAATTTTCCAGGCAGGAATACTGGAGTTGGTTTCCCTTATCCTTCTCCAGACGTTCTTCCCCACCCAGGGATCGAACCCATGTCTCATGTGTCTCCTGCATTGGCAGGCGGACTCTTTACCACTAGCGCCACCTGGGAAGCCTTAGTGGGCATGGTGGAGGGAAAAACTGACACTGTCATTGGCTGGTTCTCTCTCCAGTCTCCACCCACTTCCTCCCCCCTTTCTCCACCCCCTTCCTCACTAGCGGCTCTTTGAAGCGGTAGAGGAAGAGGGATTAGACGCAAGGGGAAGGAAGGTTTTATGTTCCTGGCAGAAGTAATCTGATGTCAGTTCCCTCCAGTGTGGTAGCATCCAAATGCTATTCTCTTCGCTGCATGCATCTTTTCCCTGCAAACCCTGAAAGTTCAGTTCCTTACCTCCCTTCTCATCGGTAGACAGGTGGGAATCAGGTAGCCATCTCCTTGTCTCCCAAACGCTAGAGAATACAGTTAGTCTATCCTTAAGAAGTTCTCTTAAAACCTTTCTCAGTTGGCTTATGGGGGGAGGGGTAGTAAAGCACTCTCTGCAAAGGAGGTCCTCGTGAGGGGATTCATGGAAAACCAGGAGAAAGCTCTGTTTTCTGTTGTGCAGCCTGGAGGGAAACACCTGCAAAGCTGTTTCATTTCTCGGCCTATCTTTCTGGGATGCCCTAGATTCTGTTTTTCAGAGTGTAGTCCTTGGACCACTGGCATTGCCTTCACATGGGAGCTTAGTAAACAGGCAAACATTGGACTGCAGTCCCACCCAACAGAACCTGCATTGCCACAAGATTCCCAGGTGATTTTTACATTTGTGAATATTGGAGAGGTAACAGCAAAGAACTTAGAATGGTTAGCGCTTCTAAAAGTGCTTGGAACCAGAAAAAAATCAACATTTAGTATCTGGGACATACACATGCGCTGTAAGAGTCTGAAGAATGAAATACTGAGAGAGGAAATGGACAAAAATTGAGTTAAAAGAAAAGATGAGGTGGCACATTCTTTAACAGTAATTAGGTCACATGAACTGTGCTTTGGGGTTGAGTGAGGGTTGTATCTGATGCCATCACATTGGCACGTGCAGAAGTTTTACTTATGTCTCAGTTGCACGCTGTACTTTCCCCATCTTTCCTTAATTGCTTTTTCCGACCATGTCTTGATCTTCACCCTCTTTAACCCCTGATGCTAAGTCAGCAGTTTGGGCTCTTTATTTGTTTAGTTCGTATGATTCAGGGCTTTCTTTTTGTAAACTTGGTAAACTTTTCCATATTTCCAGTTATATTGTTAGTGGGTTTGGAGGATTTCTTCCATTTATAGAACCCTAGTTGAAGTTGTTGAGTCTTGGGATTGTTAACTATTCGGTTATGTGTCATAAAAATACAGTGTGTGTGTGTGTGTGTGTGTGTGTGTGTGTGTGTGTGTAGTGAGAGTCAGTTAAAATAATTGCAAAGAAATTCCCTGAATTAGAACTTTTGTTGCTGAAGCTAAATAAAACTGCGATTTGTTGCTTTGTCTGTAGGCCAGTGTGTACCGTGTAAGCATTAAAAGCATACACAGTTCAACGTTTTGTTTCCTTTAATTTTAACTGACTTATCTGAAACGCTTTGCACTGGACTTAATTTCTGTACACCATCTGTTACCACTGGATCTTAGACCATTGTGTTTGGCTCAGGCACACAGAGTACAGTTCCTTTCCCCTTCACTCATCTGAAAGCAACTATTTGTATTGCATTTTGTCAAGTTAAACTTGTTTTGATATTTCTCCCTCCAGTCTCCTCCTCTCCTCCTTCCCCTCTTCCTCTCCTCCTCCTTCTTTCTTCTTTTTCTCTTCTTTCCCCCGTGCTGGCTTCCTCTTCATTTGGCAAATAAAACCTTTACCTTTGTCCGGAATTTTTGATAGCTGAGAAAGGTAAGCAAAAGAGGACTTTTTCCACGCTACACTCTGTTTCCCTGTTATACACCCACTTGCCCACCCCTCTGATGTCTCTAACTCTGAAGTATCACAATTTTTGCAATTTTCACTTTCTCTCTATCTGTTCTCATCCCAGGGTCAGCCTGAAGCAGAACTATGTAATTGGTCTTCGGTAATGCAGCCTTTTCAAAACCCAAGGCTTTCATTTTGAAACAATTTTAGATTTATGGGAAAGTGGCAGACAGTTCCCATACACACTTCCCCCTGTCTCTCCTATTGTTAACATTTGAGGTAGCTGTGGTACACTTATCACAACTAGGAAATTGACACTGGTGTATAACTATGTGGTGCTGGAGAAGACTCTTGAGACTCCCTTGGACAGCAAGGAGATCAAACCAGTCAACCCTCAAGAAAATCAATCTTGAATATTCATTGGAAGGACTGATGCTGATGCTCTAATACTTTGGCCACCTGATGCGGAGAGCTGATTCATTAGAAAAGACTCTGATGCTGGGAAAGATTGGATGCAGGAGGAGAAGGGGATGACAGAAGACAAAATGGTTGGATGGCATCACTGACTCAATGGGCATGAGCTTGAGCAAGCTCCAGGAGATGGTGAAGGACAGGGATGTTTGGAGTGCTGCAGTCTATGGGGTGGCAAAGAGTCGGACGTGACTTAGTGACTGAATGACAGCAACAACATAACTATTAACTGAACTCCATACTTGGATTTCACTCGTCTTTTTTCCCTCTCAGGATCCCATTCAGAACATCTTATTGTATTCAGTTGTTGTTCCTCTTTCATCTGTGGCAGTTTCTTAGTCTTCCCTTGTTTTTCATGACCTTGTTAATCCACAGATTTTGTAGAATATCCTTTTACTTGGGTTGCCTGATGTGTTTCTCATGGTTTGACAGGGGTTATGAATTTTTGAGAATACTATAAGGTGAAGTGTCCTTCTCACTGGCTTCACTCATGGTTGGTGAAAACATTGACTGATTGTCTCAGGTCCTGTCTCCCAGGCAGCCTTGTTTTTAATCTTTGTCTCTTATAGCTCACTGTCCATATCATCACCTCCTTCTTCCTACTCAGGGTGGATTCCCTTTCTCAACTTAATATAGGCCTCTCAGAATAATATGTAAGAGGATTATATGCAACCAACAAAGTATTTAAATATCGTTTCCTCTCCAGGGATGCTCCTATCCCCAGCTTTATCTCTAATGATGGAATCATGAGAGAGAAACTTTATGTCTCTCAGTAAAATTATTTGGCCATCAAGAAGGCTGATAGGCTGCCTGGCAAGGGGTTAGTATTTTCCTGAGCCATCATGCAGGCCCAGAGGAGGAGGAGGGGGAGCTGGGAGGATTATGTTCTTTCCAGAACCCTTGACACTGTCTTAGTTAATCTTCCATCTTCCTTACTAAGCAGTAAGTCCTGCCCATTTGTAATACTCTTTTTGAAAAAAGGAAACCATGGCCTGGGGCTGTGTCTCAGTGAGGTCAATTTCCCCTTTGAGAGAGGAGCAGGCTGGGGTGTGTTGGTGCAGGGTTGGGATTCTTGGCAGGACAACTGGTAATACAGACCTTACTTTGCATATGACTGTTTTCTGAGATAGTTGCTCCTTCCTTCCTTCCTTATTTCATCCCTCTCTTTCTCTCACTCCCTCTTTCTTTTTTCTTCCTTCTGCTTTTCTTCTTCCCACGTCTCTCTTTCTTTCTTGTTTAGCAGGATTTCATTTCCAGTTTTCTCTGTGTTTTCCATGATTCCTGCCTCCCATCTGGTTTGGATGCAACTGTAGCAGACACCTGGTGCTTCCCATTTATCCCTGCAGCCATTCCAGGGGTTAAGTGTCAGCAACATCTGTACACTTGGGTGGCTCTGGCTATCTCTCAGCCTGGAAGTGGTCTCTGGTAGAGGGAGCACACCAGAAGGCAAGGTAGTAAAGGCTCCACAAATGACCCTTATCCAGTAAGGAATGAGAGTTGGCAGGTAATTACCCCAGCTTCCCTGTCCATTGCAAGGAAGGGACTACACCAGCACTTCCCAATAGAACTTTCTGTGATAGTGGAAACATTCTATCATTTGCCTTAATAGGGTACCTGAATGGCAGAAGGTGAAGAGGAACTAAAGAGCCTCTTGGTGAAGGTGAAGAGGAGAGTGAAAAAGCTGGCTTAAAATTCAATATTAAAAAAACGAAGATAATGGCATCCAGTCCCATCATTTCATGACAAATACATGGGGAAACAGTTACAGGTTTTTATTTTCTTGGGCTCCAAAATCACTGCGGATGGTGAAATTAAAAGACACCTGCTCCTTAGAAGAAAAGCTATGACAAGTCTAGACAGAATATTTAAAAGCAGAAACATCACTATGCTGACAAAGGTCCGTGTAATCAAAGCTGTGGTTTTTCCAGTAGTCATGTACAGATATGAGAGCTGGACCATAAAGAAAGCTATGCGCCAAAGAATTGGTGGTTTTGAACTGTGGTGGTGCTGGAGAAGACCCTTGAGAGTTTTTAGACAGAGAGGAGATCAAACCAATCTTAAAGGAAACTCCCTGAATACTCATTGGAAGGACTGATGCTGAAGTTCTAATATCTTAGCCACCTGATGTGAAGTGCTGACTCATTGGAAAAGACCCTGATGCTGGAAAAGATGAGAGGGAGGAGGAGAGGGGACAACAGAGGATGAGACGGTTGGATGGCATCATTGACTCAATGGACACGAGTTTGAGCAAACTCTGGGAGATAGTGAAGGACAGGGAAGCCTGGCACACTGCAGTCCACGGGATCACAAAGAATCAGACACGATTTAGTGACTGAGCAAAACGTGGCTACTGAGCACTTGTAGTGTGGCCAGTGAGAATAAGGAGCTGAATTTAAAATTTTAGTTAACAAATTCAAATTTAAATAGCCAACATGACTCGTGGCTGCTATGTTGCATAGTGAACACACTATGCCGCTTGGATAGTCCCGGGGAAGACAGAATCAGTTGCCCACTGTGGTCACCCACTCATCAACATATCTTCCTTTCTTGCCTCATGTCCTCATTCCTCCCTGGAATTACCTCCTATGATGGTCGGTTTCATGTGTCGGCTTGCTTGGGCTAAAGGATGCCCAAAGCAAGTAAAACATTATTTACTTGCTGGTAAAACATTATTCCTGGGGTGTTTCTGGAAGAATGCGTGTGTGCATGCATGCTGTCTCTTCAGTCCTGTCTGACTCTTTGCAACCCTATGAACATAGCTCACCAGGCTCCTCTGTCCATGGGATTTTCCAGGTAAGAATACTGGAATGGGTTGCCATGTGCTCCTCCAGGGGATCTTCCTGACTCAGGGATTGAACCCATGTCTCTTATGTCTCCTGCGTTGGCAGGCAGGTTCTTTCCCACTAGCGCCACAAAGAGATGAGCATTTGAATCCATAGACTAAGTAGTGAAGATCACTTACACCAGTGCAAGTGGGCATCATTGGATCTGTTGAGGCCTGATTAGAACCAAGTGGTGGAGGAAGGGTGAGTTTGCTTGCTGCTAGGGCTTCCCTAGTAGCTCAGACAGTAAAGTATCTGCCTGCAATCCAGGAGACCTGGGTTTGATCCCTGGGTCTGGAAGATCCCCTGGAGAAGGAAATGGCAACCCATTCCAGTACTCTTGCCTGAAGAATTCCATGGACAGAGGAGCCTGGTGGGCTACAATCCATGGGGTCACAAAGAGTTGGACACGACTGAGTGACTGACACACACGGGGCATCTAGCTTCTTCTGCCCTAAGTTCTGTGCTGCATTTTTGGCACTTTAGACTTGACCTGGGGTTTACACCATTGGCCCTCTAGTTCTGGTTTAGATTGAAACTACACCACCTGCTTTCCAGGCATACAGCTTACACGTGGCAAACCATCAGATTTTTCAGCCTCCATGATCATTTGAGCTAATCCTAATACAATATATATCTTTCTATATATGTCTTATTTTTTAAATTTCTCTAGAGCAGCCTTCCCATTTCCCCCAGGAATTTTTGGCTTAGAGTTTCTTTTCTCAGGGATTGTTCTGAGGGGACCCCAACCTAAAAAGCATTTGAACTCTACCTCTCCAAGTCCCACTCTGTCTCTCTGCTCATGTCCCTGAATTTCTTCATGTGTTTCTGCCTCTGTGTTCCTGCAGCCCAGTGGGTCTACCTGTGTCAGGGTGTGGGTGTGGAGCTTTCCCCATGCACAGCACAGGCGTAAATACAGGGCTGTGATGAGTGGAAGCAAGCTTCAGGTATTTGCTTACATTTTCAAGGTCTCCCTTCTGAGACTCTGCCATGTACTACAGAGGAAATACAAAAGAAACACTTTTCTCTACTCCTCCAGACTTTTGTTTTATTACTCTAGAAATCAAATCACCTATGTGTGCTCTGGGGCTTTTGCCATAGGTTAGATTCATCTCTAATAGGGAAATATAAAGAAAAGATGAAATAGAAATGGAGATCACTTACTAAACCAGTCTGCTTATGGTTGCTGGGGGCAAGGAAAGAGAGAAGGGATAGTTAGTCTGGGATCGACAGGTACACACTGCTACATTTAAAATGGATAATCAACAAGGTCTTACTGTATAGCACAGGGAACTCTGCTCAACATCATGTGGTAGCCTGGATGGGAGGGGAGCATGGATACATGTATATGTACGGCTGAGTCCCTTTGCTATCTACCTGAAACTATCACAACATTGTTAATGGGCTATATTCCAATATAAAATATAAAGTTAAAAGCATGAAATAAAATGAAGAAAACAAACAGAAAAAAACCCAAACAACAAGTAAAACAGTCTAATTGTGAAGAAGGACATATTACCTTCTGTGTCCATTCCTCAGCTCTCTGCTTGCTTAGGACTGATTGCTGTAGGGAAGGCAAGGGTGCAGGTGCAGGAGTCTTGAGTTCTGAACACATTTGATGTTCCCTCCCCACATGCCTCCTGGTGCCCCTCCAATCTCATTGTGCAAGGGATCTTGCTCTGTCTTACTTCTTAGTCTGCTGGGCATTTGTATTAATTCACAGCAGATTTACTGAGAGAGAGAATTCCTAAGCCAAAGTTTACAGCAGCATTCCTGTAACCATGCAGGATGATGAGGGGGGAGGTAGGGGAGAGGGGAACTCCTGGATTAAGCACAAGTGATGTTTGACTAGCCAAAAAAAGTACTTTGGGATTTCCCTGTGGTTGAGAATCAGCCTGCCGGTACAGGGTACATGGGAGGTTTCTGCGTGCCATGTGGCAACTACTAAAGCCCTTGTGCACTAGATAAAGGCCATGCTGTGCAGCAAGAGGTGCCACCATAATGAGAGGCCCATGCACGCAACTAGAGAGTAGCCCCTGCTTGCCCCAACTGGAGAAGACCTTAGCACAGCAAAAATAAATAAATGTATAAATTAAATAAAAAGAAAAGTACTTTGCTTTCAGGAAGCGATATAGTGCTTGTTACTCTAAGATGCTAACATTAAAATAAGCATAAAGCAGGTTCCTCTTAAACATGTTTGAGATTTCCTGTTATCTTTTCGTAGTTTTTTCCCATTACTTTTGTTCCTTATATATCCTAATCCCAGAATTGGTAAGGAGAAAGCATTATGAGCAATAGTGTGGCATTATCCCCAGGTGACATAATTGTGTGTGTAGAAAATCCTAAGCAATGTACAAACTGTTAGAATTCACATGAACTTAGCAAGCCTTCTAAATTATATTTCTTTAAAAATAATATATATATATTTTGGGTATAATTGCCATACATTATATTAGTTTCAGGAATACAATATAGTGTTGTGATCAATTGTATTTCTATACATCAACAACAAAAAAAGCAAATTAAAGAAGACTTTATAAATGTAAAGGCATGGACTAGAAAACTCAATATTATTAAGACATCAATTATCCCAAATTTATTCTTAAAATAATGCAACACCATTCCAAGTGCAAGTAAAATTTGTTTTGTGTGTACACAACTGGACTAGCTGGTTACAAAATTTATTTGGAAATGCAAAATGCCAAGAACACACAAGGCAATCTTGAGGAAGAGTAATAGCTGTAGTATTGAATGCAAGAAGAGACCAACAGACCAACAGAAGAGAAGTGAGCACACAAATAGGCCATGGTGTACACTTTTATCTAATTTATGAAAAATTCAACACTGCAGTGCAGCCAAAAAGAACGGTCAATTGGATAGTGACATGGAAAAGAAATGTACATTACCCCTATTTCACAGCATACAATAAGTGAATTCCAGGTGTTTGGTAGACCTCAGCATGAGAGACAAACCAATAAAGCTTTTAAAGGCAAAACAAATAAGTTACATTTTTCTGAGCCTGACATTAGCAAACATTTCTTTGAAAAAAGTATTCACCATCAAGTAAAAACTGATACATTAGACCACATATTAACATCGAACACTTCTGTTTATGAAAGCAATCATTGAAAGGTGAAATATTTAACCCATGAGTGGGAAAAAAATTTTCAGTACATATATTCAGAATGTGTGCATTCAGAAAGAATGCGGCAAACAATAAAGAAAACTAGGGACAATCAGTGGGAAAGTGGGTAAGAGACATCACAAAAGAGGGTATCTGAATGGCCAAGAAGCATATGAAACTGCTCAATCTCATTAGTCACATGAGTTAAAATAAAATGAGACGCCCCAGCACACCTATCAGGATAGCTAAAGTGAGCAAAGAATGGAAATACCAAATGTTGGCTTCTTGTGTGGACTGTTGAAAGTTTATAGACTATTTCAGTTACCTGCAAGATCTCATCTTTTGTTGGGGTTAGTGAGTTAGGCAGCACTAACGGAGGCTTTTTATTTAACAGGTGAAAACAGGACTGTATCATTTGTTAGAGTTCACACCCTCTATCACATGTTCATTGAGTCAGTGATTACAACAAACTGTGGAGAATTCAAAGATGGGAATACCAGACCACCTTACCTGCCTCCTGAGAAATCTGTAGGCAGGTCAAGAAGCAACAGTTAGAACTGGACATGGAACAATAGACTGGTTCCAAATTGGGAAAGGAATACGTCAAAGCTGTAAACTGTCACCCTGCTTATTTAACATATACGCAGAGTACATCATGTGAAATGCCAGGCTGAATGAAACACAAACTGAAATCAAGATTGCTGGGAGAATTATCAATAACTTCAGATATGCAGATGACACCACTCTTATGGCAGAAAGCAAAGAACTAAAGAGCCTCTTGATGAAAGTGAAAGAGGAGAGTGAAAAAGTTGGCTTAAAACTTAACATTCAGAAAACGAAGATCATGGCATCCGGTCCCATCACTTCATGGCAAATAGATGGAGAAAAAGTGGAAACAGTGGGAGACTATTTTTTTGGGCTCCAAAATCACTGTAGATGGTGACTGCAGTCATGAAATTAAAAGACGCTTGCTCCTTCTAATAAAAGTTATGACCAACCTAGACAGCATATTAAAAAGCAGAGACATTGCCAACAAAGGTCCATCTAGTCAAAACTATGGTTTTTCCAATAGTCATGTATGGATGTGAGAGTTGGACTATAAAGAAAGCTGAGCAACGAAGAATTGATGCTTTTGAACTGTGGTGTTGGAGAAGACTCGAGAGAGTTCCTTGGACTGCAAGGAGATCCAACCAGTCCATCCTAAGGGAGATTCATCCTGAATATTCATTGGAAGAACTGATGTTGAAGCTGAAACTCCAATACTTTGGCCACCTGATGCAAAAAATTGGCTTATTGGAAAAGACCCTGATTCTGGAAAAGATTGAAGGCAGGCGAAGGGGACAACAGAGGATGAGATGGTTGGATGGCATCACTGACTCGATGGATATGAATTTGAGAAACCTCAGGGAGTTGGTGAAGGACAGGGAAGCCTGGCATGCTGCAGTCCACGGGATTGCAGAGTCAGACATGACTGAGTGAGTGAACTGAGCTGAACACCCTCTCTGTGTATTTTAGTTAGATTTTCATCTGAAATGTTAATGGAAGTATGTGCTTTTTGTGAATCCATAGAGGAACTAAATTCTGAAATTTTTCATAAGTTTGTTTCTGCCAGGTATTTAAAGTTGACAAAATAATTTATTTATTTATTTGGAATCAGAATATGTTGTAATTAATGTGGCTGAGTCACAAAGTGGAACAGCTTTGACTCTGCTAATCTGTCTGAATTAAAAAATTTCTGACACCAGAAAACCCACACTGCTTATTCAGGCAAATAAGAGAAAAATGACCAACCATAATGACAGGTTAATTTAAAAAGTTGTATTTTGTTTATTCAATTTCACACAATTGCTAGATTTAGGCACACTAAATTTTTTCTTTTATTTTTTATTGTACAATATGCAAATTACAGGTGTACAAGAGTCATAATTTTAAAAATATTATGCTCCAGTTATAGTTATTACAAATTATTGGCTATATTCCTTGTGCTGTACAGTATATCCATATTCAGCATATTTATCTTATACATAGTAGTTTTTCCTTTAAATCCCATACTCCTAACTTCCCCTTCCTTCTTTCTTCTTCCCACTGGTAAACACTAGTTTGTTCTCCATTTCTGTGTGTCTATTTCTTTTTGTTATCATTTGTTTTTTCTTTTAGATTCCAGATCTAAGTGATAACATTGAATATTTGTCTTCCTCTGTCTTATTTTACTTTGCATAATACCCTCTAAGTCCACTCATGTTTTTGAAAATGGCTTCAATTCTTTTTCTTTTAATTTTTGGGGAGTATTCCATATTCCATAGTGTGTGATATATATATGTGTGTATATATATCACATCTTCTTTATCCAATATTCTGTTGATGGACACATAGATTGCTTCCATATCTTGGTTATTGTAAATAATGCTGCTAAGAACATTGGGGTGCATGTATCTTTTTGAATTAATTAAGCTTCCCTGATAGCTCAGTTGGTAAAGAATCTGCCTGCAATGCAGGAGACCCTAGTTCAATTCCTGGGTCAGGAAGATCCGCTGGAGAAGGGATAGGCTGCCCACTTCAGTATTCTTGGGCTTCCCTTGTGGCTCAGCTGGTAAAGAATTCACCTGCTATGTGGGAGACCTGGGTTCAATCCCTGGAAAGACCCCCTGGAGAAGGGAAAGACTACCCACTCCAGTATTCAGACCTGGAGAATTTCACAGACTGCATAGACCATGGGGTCACAAAGAGTCAGACATGACTGTGTGGCTTTCACTTTCACATACATTTTTAGTGTGTCTCAGGAGTAGAATTGCTCGGTCTTCGTGGCTCAGATGGTAAAGCGTCTGCCTACAATGTGGGAGACCCGGGTTTGATCCCTGGGTGGGGAAGTTCTCCTGGAGAAGGAAATGGCAGCCCACTCCAGTATTCTTGCCTGGAAAATCCCATGGATGGAGGAGCCCAGTAGGCTACAGTCCATGGGGTCGCAAAGAGTCGGACCCGATTGAACGACTTCATTTCAAACTTCATGGTAATTCGACTTTTAGTTTTCTGAGAAATCTTCATAATGTTTTCCACAGGGGTTGCACCAATTTACAATCCCACCAACAGTGTATGAGGATTCCCTTTTCTCCATCCACATCCTTGCCAACACTTGTTATTTCTGTTCATTTTGATGATAGCCATTCTGACTGGTGTAAGGTGTATTTCATTGTGGCTTTGATTGGCATTTCCTTGATGATTAGCAATGTTGAGCATCTTTTCTTGTACCTGTTGGCCATCTAGATTTCCTCTGAAAAAAAATGTCTATTCTGTCCTCATTTTTCAATTGGGTTGTTTGAGTTGTATGAGTTGTTTATATATGTTGGATATTAACTCCTTATTGGGCATATCATTTGCAGATATATTCTCCCATTCACTAGGTTGTTTTTTTTTTTTTTCTTTGTTGTGCAAAGCTAACTTTAATTATGCCTCATTTGCATATTTTTCATTTACTTCCTTTGTTTTAAGAGACAAAAATATTGCTATTATTTATTAATATGTCAAAGAGTGTTTTGTCTGTTTTCCTCTAGGAGTTTTATAGTATCCAGTCTTATACTTTGGTCTTTAGTCCATTTTATTTTTGTTAGATTTAGGTAAACTGAATTTGACATATAAAATTTTTTATGACTTTCTTCAATGTTTATTTATAATCAGTATATATTGTTGTGAAAAGGATTTCTCATTACTTTAAAAAAGCTTGTTATCATGGGTGAAATAAGACTGGACCAACTCTTATTTATGTGTAAATTTGTTTCCAAATCCTTTTCTACAGTTGAGCTATGAGTAAACTTTACTCCAAATCAATAATTCTGAATTAACAGCATGTGAATTAATGAAGATTTTGCCAACAGCCCTTCAGAGTTAACACACACACAAACTAAAATCAAGCCAAGCATCATAACTCAAAATAAGCGACACTCACTTTTGAAAATGTTTCCACTAAAAAAAGGAATAAATATGCAATTCTATGGAATGATTAACTATTGCCTCAAGTAAAAGAGCTACGCTGTTCTCAAATACTGTGGACTATGTTTATAAAAATAGCTATTTATTGGCCCAAGATGCCATTAATTCTGCTTTGGGTAGAGTACATGGGAAGAATCGACTAATGAGTTTTGCACAGGTTGGATGTACATAAACTTTCTTGAACTCTTGTTTTATCTAAACCTCAAAGTTTCTTACTTCTAAATCCTGTTTACTTTTAGCAGAATGTGACTCCTTTACTTCAAAGTAAACAGGCTATAAAAAGCCTCATAAGTCATCTTGGGATTTAGAAAGCCCTTACCAAACAAAAATCTTAATGGGTTCAGCGTCTATGATTCAGAAACATACGGATTGAATTTCCCTTTAAAATACACATAAGCTTGAAAGTAAAGGGTGAAAGTGGTTGGCCAATTGCACTTGGGGTTTTCTGGAAGCCAAGACCTTCAGAAAGGCTCTTGAGATACTTTTCTATATCCTCAGATTCAACTAGGTTTTCCAACTCTGAGGGAGCTCCTTGTAATTGCAAATTATGTGTGTATGCAGCTTAAAATGTTCCCATGGAAGTTGTGCAGCCTCTGTAAAGGCCAGAACATATGGCACATTATGTCATCAAGATAATGTACTTCCTTTCTATAAAGATATCAACATATACCACTCTATTTTTTATCTCCTAGATGAAACAGCTTAGCCTTGGATGCTCCAAGCACAATAAAATTATGACCCCTGGGAAGTAATTTAATGTAGGTGATAGGTATCACTAGTTCAGACAGTTTTGTGAGTTGCTGTGACATCGTGATATCTATTCTTTTCTCCTTTGAAGAAGGGGCATATATAAAGTCCTTTGTTTTCTTGGAGTGCAGGCACAACCAGTCGTTGATTATGTGTGTATATGAGAGATTTCTCAATATATGACAGCATTCCTCAGTATTATATGTACAAAATATTGAGACAAATTTTGAAAAGTGATTTGAGCACTTGATGCATTTTTTTAGCCATTCTTGGTACATCTTTGAATTGACGAAAATAATTGTCTAGCACCAACAGCCAGCATCTCTCTATCTATCTGTGTAACTTTGGGAGGTTTTAGGTTCTTTGGAATCTGGCAGGTGGTTTCTTCATTGCTAGAAAAGGGGAAATGCTAATTATATTTTCTAGTTTAAGATGAGATCATTTATTTAAATGAAACTTTTAATGTGGTAGTGCTTTTCAATTGTTTTGGCTTGGTAAGCTTTGCTTGCAAGTTGATAGTTGGTTTGGTATGGAATCACTTAAAGAATGCATTTTAAAAACCTTTGAATGTGATATGACATGATACTTATATAATCTGATAAGATACCATACAAATGAAGAAGAGCTTTGCCTGGTGACTCCCAGCTGGTCAGTGGACAAGGCCCAGAAACATTTACTCTTTCCAAATGAACCAAGATGGCCCAATCTTTCTTCTTCAGTGTAAAGAGCCACAAGGTGCTCAGCTTGATGACACAAAGGTCAGAAAATTTTAGGTTATCCCACCTAAATGAGGTATTATTCTGATACACATGTTCTCTCTCGTTGGAAATTAAACTGTAAGATGAGATATGTTCTTTTCCAAAGGGATTTCTGGGTGTTTTTTAAATACACAGAAAGTGGACTAAGTGAAGTCACTTCTTTAAAATCTCCTTTATTAAGTTCTTATGGCTTCAAACACTTCAGAAAAGAGAAGATTTATGTGAGGGGTCTGGACAGAGACAGGAAATATTTTCACACAAAATGTTTCTCTATCACTTCTATAGATAACCATGTGAATTAGATAAAAAGAAACCCCTAAATCTCAGTGACTTAAAATAACAAAGGTTTATTTCCTGCCCCATTGAAGGATGTCTGGGGGTCCCGCCTCCACCCTGACACTGACTTTCCCCTGTGAGCCAGTCTGGACATGCACAAGCCAATTCTTCTGCTCAGATCAAATCATAAGGCTGTACTTCAAGTAATCGGTACAATTGTGCATGTGCCTGGAAGACAAGAGCTAAGGTAATGATGCAAAGCCCCAGTGGCTCTGACACTATTTTATATACTTACAGTCCACTGAATATTCTAGGTTGCAGGTTTTGTTTCCCTTTCAGTACTTTAAATATATTATGCCACTCCCTTCTGACCTGAAAATTTCTACATAAAAATCAACTGATAGCCTTACGGGAATTCCCTTGTATATGACTCTTTGCTTTTCTTTTCTCACCTTTGGAATTCTCTTTTTCCTTTAACTTTTACCATTTTAATTATGATATGTCTCGATGTGGACCTGTTTCTGTTCATGTTGTCTGGGAACCTCTGTTATTCCTGTACCTGGATATCTGCTTCCTCACTCAGGTTCAGAAAGTTTTCAGCCATAATTTTATAAAATACACTTTCAGTACCTTTCTGTCTTCTCCTTCTGGGAAACTTATAATGCGAATGTTGATACAACTGATGTTGTTCCAGAGATCCCTTAAACTGCTCTCATTTTAAAAAAGTGTTTTTCTTTCTGCTGTTCTGTTCCAGTGATTTCCATTTCTCTATATTTCAGGCTACTTATGTACCTTTCTGTATCATTGTTAATTCTTTCTAGTGTGCTTTTCATGTAAGTTTTTGTATTCTTCAGTTCTGATTCTTCTTTTTATATTTTTTAGTTCTGTGTGAAAATTCTCACTGTGTTTACCATTTATTTTCCCTAATTCAATTAGCATTCTTATTCCTAATGCTTGGAACTCTTCATTTGTAAATTATTTGTTTCTATTTCATGAATATTTTTTAAGGAGTTTTCTCTTTCAATAGAAACGTATTCTTCTTCCCCTTTTTTTTCCCTCTTAACTTTCCCTGTCTCGATGAAATTAGGTGAACCAATTATCTAATGTGGTCTTGAAGGGGTGTCACTGTGTAGGAGCATTGCTACATAGTCTGCTTTGGTGGTAGAGCTGGATCTGGTGTGAGTGTGAGTCACACATTTCCCAGGGTATGCTGACAGCTGTTGCCTTGGTAGGAGGTGGGGTTGGAGATGAAGAGGCTGGGACTAGAGCCAGGTGTGAACTGGGCCTTCTCCTCTGCTCAGTGGCCAATATCACCATATTTGGAGTAAGGTCAGGTCCCAAGCTCCTGAAGCAGAAGTGCTGAGGTTGGGTCTGAGCTAGCTCTGTTCTATTTAAGGGTGTGCTCTCCACGCATGACAAAGAATGTTCAAACCACCCTACAATTACACAGATTTCACATGCTAGTAAGTTTATGCTCAAAATCCTTCAAGCCAGGCTTCAACAGTATGTGAATCAAGAACTCCCAGATGTATAAGCTGCATTTAGAAGGCAGAGGAACCAGAGATTAAATTGCCAACATCCACTGGATCATAGAAAAAGCTAGGGAATTCCAGAAAAACATCTACTTCTGCTTCACTGACTATGCTAAAGCCTTTGACCATGTGGATAACGACAAACTGTGGAAAATTCTTCAAGAGATGGGAGTATCAGACCACTTTACCTGCTGCCTGAGAAATCTGTATGCAGGTCAAGAAGCAACAGTTAGAACTGGACATGGAATAATGGACTGGTTCAAAATTGGAAAAGGAGTACATCAAGGCTGTATATTGTCATCCTGCTTATTTAACTTACATACAGAGTACATCATGTGAAATGCTGGGGTGGATGAAACACAAGCTGGAATCAAGATTGCCAGGAGAAATATTAACACCCTCAGATACGCAGATGATACCACCCATATGGCAGAAAGTGAAGAGGAACTAAAGAGCCTCTTGATGAAAGTGAAAAAGGAGAGTGAAAAAACTGGCTTAAAACTCAACATTCAAAAAACTAAGATCATGGCATCCAGTCCCATCACTTCATGGCAAATAGATGGGGAAACAATGGAAACAGTGACAGACTTTATTTTCTTGGGCTCCAAAATCATTGCTGATGGTGACTGCAGCCATGAAGTTAAAAGATGCTTGCTCCTTGCCAGAAAAGCTATGACAAACCTAGACTATGTAGTAAAAAGCAGAGACATTACTTTGCCAACAAAGTTACATATAGTCAGAGCTATAGTTTTTCCAATAGTCATGTACAGATGTGAGAGTTGGATTCTAAAGAAGGCTGAGCACCAAAGAATTTATGCTTTTGAATTGTGGTGCTGGAGAAGACTCTTGAGAGTCCTTTGGACAGCAAGGATATCATACCAGTCAATCCTAAAGGAAATCAACCCTGAATATTCATTCATTGGAAGGACTGATGCTGAAGCTGAAGCTCCAATACTTTGGCCACCTGATGCCAAGAGCCAACTCTTGGAAAAGACCGTGGTGCTGGAAAAGATTGGACATGAGTTCAAGATAGTGAAGGACAGAGAATACTAGTGTGCTGTAGTCCATGGGGTGGCAAAGAGCTGGACACAACTTAGTGACTGAACAACAATAACAACAATGATTTCAGAGACCTGAATAGCATACTAGGGAATTTTAGGTAAAATGATAAGCCCCAGAGTGTGCTGTAGGGACTTTTGTACATCTCAAGGTTTTGAATTAAATGATTATGCATAATCATGGGTATTTACATGGCTGTTTCCTTTGAGTCCAAGTTTCTGTGATAGATTGCAAATTAATGTTCCCTCCAACTGGTTTGACAGAGATCTAAGGGAAGAGGAAGGCGGTGTGCCAACATTACGGTTTGGGCTGCCTTTTTGGGTGGAAGCCTGCCTTGTTCCTACCAGCCTCAAGACACATCATGTGTCCAGGCTGTCATAATATTTATTCACAACAGCTGGCATGTGACAGAGTGAGGTCTGTGCCTTCATTCAAATTAGACCCATGACTTGGTTTATTTGAACTGGTACAGAAGAAGAACAATTTTTATACAAAATGACATTTGGGAAGAGATGTACTTGCTTTTCAAAACACCAATGGCATCGTAAATTCATGAGTTTTGGGGACCACTGCAGATGTGTGAATGGGAAATAACACAAAGAGAGAAAAACAGAAGAGGAATGGATTCAAAGGGTATTGTACCCTGGCTTCTTTGTTGTTTCCTGCAAAAACCTGAACTAATTACCGATTTTCTCTCATTAGTCGAGCAGGGTCAGAGGAGAGTGTGTGGTATAATGCACTGATGAAACAGTTGAGGTTTTGGAAAGTGGCTGGCTGGACAGGGAGGGCAGGAAGGGGACATCTCCAATCAGAATTCAAGTCTCTTGTGTTGGGGGGTGCCATGACAGAAGTGTGATTGTTTGTGGACTGAATTCTGCTGGGAGGGTGGCTGGGTGTCCCTATGTTATCCACTTGAGGTCCCTGATGTCTATAATGCTGTGGAAGCCATAGATTCTTTCCTGTCCCTGCCCAACCTCATTGCTCAGACACAGCAGCTTTTCAATCGAGACTAGACTAGGAGGGACATGGGTCACAGGAAGAACCAATCTCTGGTTCTTTCGAGTGCCAAGGAACCTTCCTATCCTTCACTACTGAGCACTTTTAGGCAAATAATACTCCCTGATGCTAAACAATATACTGATCCATATTTTGTAACACCTGGTCCTCTCCCAGTTCAGCCAGAGACCTCCACTGCAGAGGGGAGGTTATGATTATAGCAAAAATGCAAAGAGAATGAGTTAAGAGTTTTACCATTCCAAAGTAGACTCTTAATGTCAATTTCAGAGACAATAGTTATGAAAGAGAAGACAAAGCCTGTTTTCAAGAGCTTTTTGAGAGAACTGTTAGAGGTGTTTTGTCTGTTTTTAGTATATAAAGTGAGGATATTTAACTCTTTTTTTTAATGCCCTGGAACCCCCTTAGCAGTTTGGAGGAGCCTGTGGATAACTTCTAAGAATATATGTAGGGCATAAAATATAATGCATTAGTTATAAAATTATAACTTTCTTGAAATACAGTTGGAGAAGAAAAATAAAAACCTACGGAGCATAGTTCCAGGGGATGGAGTGGTCAAATGCTGCTCAACTGTCAAGCAAACCGAGCTTTGAGGAGGGAATATTACACCAAGAACAGAGGTCTTCAGGGAATTTGACAACTGTAGTTTCTTTGGAGTGGTAGGGAAGGCCTCAGACCCCAGTGAGCTAAGAATGCCCGAAAGGGTAGGAGAATGAAGCAAAGTGTTCAAGTCACTGGCTGTGAAAGGAAATCGAGAGAGATAGGATAATGGCTGGAAGAGATTTGTTCAGTAGGAATCTTTAATTCCAAGAAACAGAAAACCTAAATCAAAGTGGCATAAACACAAATGGAACTTATTGCTCCATGTGGCTGGAATTAGATGGTGATGTCATCTGAAACTGAAGGGAACATGGCGAGACCATGTTTGCAAGGGAGTCAGGGGGTTCCTAGGGAGGATGGGAAGGGGTGCCAGCAGTGGAGAGGGAGTCACAGTTGACAGGAGAGCCCACTGGAGATTAGAGGTCAGGGGTATGACTTAGCAACTATTGCCTCCTCTAGTGCTTGAAGGTATAAATCACTCATTGCTGAAGGGTTTCTGTAATTTTGATAAATATTGCCATGCCCTCCTTATTGAGTTCATAATATTTTTTTGTATTAACATTATATTGCTGCATAATGAATTATTGCCAATTTAGCAGCTTAAAAAAATACCCATTTATGGTGTCACAGTTTCCATGCATCAGGAGGCTGGGTGCAGGCTAACTGGGTCTTCTGCTCAGTGTCTGAACAGGCTGACATCAAGGTGCTGTCTGGGGGTGAAATGTGGGTCCTTCTAGGTTCATGAGTTGTTGGAAGAATTCAGTTTCCTGCTGTTGTAGGGTTGACTTCTGATTTTTCAGCTGGTTGTTGGATGGGGACTACTTTCCAGTCATTGCCATGTGGCTGGTCCTCTCATGTAACCACTTCCTTCTTCAAGGCCAGCAGGACAATCTCTCTGACTTCCTCTTGTTAGGGCTTACTTGATTAGGGCAGGCCCATCTAGGATAATCTGCCCTTCCATTAACTCAAAGTCAACTGATTATCAACCTAGTCATGGAAATGAAATCCCATCACATTCAAAAGTCTAGACAATACTTGAGGGGAGTGGATGATTCAGTGTATCAGGTGATAATCTTGAGGCTGTTTTAGGATTCTGCCTACAGCATTTTTATCATTGTTTTTCTTTTTCTAAGGTAGTAGTGAAAGTGTTAACCCCTCTGTCATGTCCAACTCTTTGCAACCCCATGGACTGTACCCTGACAGGTTGCTCTGTCCATGGAATTTTCCAGGCCAAGAATATTGGAGTGAGTATCCATTCTGTTCTCTAGGGGATCTTCCTGATGCAGGGATCGAAGTCAGATCTCCCATAATGCAGGAAGATTCTTAACAGAGCATGGCACCTTCATTTTATTACTGTTGTAAATTGAACAGTTGGTTCCCATGTTTTCACTCCCGTGTCAGAGCGTTATACATCTGCGTACCTGACATGACTTTAATGTGGGGAGAGGATAATTATCCACCCCTGGTTTTGACATTGACCAGGTGACTTGCTTGGAACAATTAAGGATATGGAACTAAGAAGGTGGCAAGTTTTCAGATCCAAGTGCAGACCTGGAAGGAACAGGAGAAGGAGAAGAAAGAAGGTTGGAGAAGAGACAGACTGCAGGGCAGTCCAAGAAAAGTTTTGTCCAGATTCAAAAGAGGTTCTTGATGCATCGGAAAAGACTTTGATGCTGGGAGGGATTGGGGGCAGGAGGAGAAGGGGACGACAGAGGATGAGATGGCCGGATGGCATCACTGACTCGATGGATGTGAATCTGAGTGAACTCTGGGAGTTGGTGATGGACAGGGAGGCCTGGTGTGCTGAGATTCATGGGGTCGCAAAGAGTTGGACGTGACTGAGCGACTGAACTGAACTGAGCCAAAGTCACCCAGTTAAGGGGCCCTGTATCTTGCAGGAATGGATCTGCATTGTGACCTTTATTCCCGATCTCAGTCACTGGCCAGGAGTAACTGAAGGGAAATGTGTCCCCATCATGAATGTGGAGGTTGACACACAACAGCAACAATGGACTCCTTCAGTCAGTTCATTTCCCTGCAGCAGGATATCTGAGTGGTGCATTCTCATACCTCCCCTGGGCAGAGACATGTTAATAGATGTGATTTGGACAGGGGTTTTACAAAATGCTTCCTTGGTGAACCTGCCATCTGATGTTGCTCTTGTTGCCACCTCTCCAGTAGCTAAAATGAGATGCATGTAGCAGAGACACCCCTTTGAATCTGCAGAGTCATGACCGCATACCTCTGAGACTTCGTGGTTGTTATACAGCAATAGCTGACTAATACAATGGCTTAATGAAAAATGTCTTATAAAACATTCTTCAGCATGATAAACTAAAAAACCGTTAGATTTTATATTCTTAAGGCAAGAGGGGGAAGTAAAATGTGTGTAGAATCATACAATTAAAAGAACTTTGTATTTATTTTTTAAAATTAATTAATTTATTTTAATTGGAGGCTAATTACTTTACAACATTGTAGTGGTTTTTGCCATACATTGACATGAATCAGCCATGGGTGTATATGTGTCCCCCATCCTGAATCCCCCTCCCATCTCCCTCCCATCCCATCCCTCAGGGTCATCCCCATGCACCAGCCTTGAGCGCCCTGTCTCATGCATCAAACCTGGACTGGCAATCGATTTCACATATGGTAATATACATGTTTCAATGCTGTTCTTTCAAATCATCCCACCCTTGCCTTCTCACACAGAGTCCAAAAGACTGTTCTTTACATCTGTGTCTCTTTTGCTGTCTCTCATATAGGGTCATTGTTACCATCTTTCTAAATTCCATATGTATGCATTAATATACTGTATTGGTATTTTTCTCTTTAACTTATTTCACTCTGTATAATAGGTTCCAGTTTCATCCACCTCATTAGAACTGATTCAAATGCATTCTTTTTAATAGCTGAATAATATTCCATTGTGTATATGTACCACAGCTTTCATATCCATTCATCTGCTGATGGACATCTAGGTTGCTTCCATGTCCTGGCTGTTATAAACAGTGCTGCAATGAACATTGGGGTACACATGTCTCTTTCCATTCTGGTTTCCTCAGTGTGTATGCCCAGCAGTGGGATTGCTGGGTCGTATGGCAGTTCTATTTCCAGGTTTTTAAGGAATCTCCACACTGTTCTCCATAGTGTCTGTACTAGTTTGCATTCCCACCAACAGTGTAAGAGGGTTCCCTTTATTCTGCACCCTCTCCAGAATTTATTGTTTGTAGACTTTTTGATAGAAGCCATTCTGCCTAGTGTGAGATAGTACGTCATTGTGGTTTTGATTTGCATCTCTCTGATAATGAGTGAGGTTGAGCATCTTTCCATGTGTTTGTTAGCCATCTGTATGTCTTCTTTGGAGAAATGTCTGTTTAGTTCTTTGGCCCATTTTTTGATTGGGTCGTTTATTTTTCTGGTATTGAGCTGCATGAGCTGCTTGTATATTTTTGAGATTAATTCTTCATCAGTTGCTTCGTTTGCTATTATTTTCTCCCATTATGAAAACTGTCTTTTCACCTTGCTTATAGTTTCTTTCGTTGTGCAAAAGCTTTAAAGTTTAATTAGGTCTCATTTGTTTATTTTTGCTTTTATTTCCATTACTCTGGGAGGTGGGTCATAGAGGATCCTGCTGTGATTTATGTCAGAGAGTGTTTTGCCTATGTTTTCATCTGGGAGTTTTATAGTTTCTGGTCTTATGTTTAGATCTTTAATCCATTTTGAGTTTATTTTTGTGTATGGTGTTAGAAAGTGTTCTAGTTTCATTCTTTTACAAGTAGTTGACTAGTTTTCCCAGCACCACCACTTGTTAAAGAGATTGTGGATTTATCTCTTAGCTTTCTATTTTGTTCCATTGATCTATATTTCTGTCTTTGTGCCAGTACCATACTGTCTTGATGACTGTAGCTTTGTAGTAGAGCCTGAAGTCAGGCAGGTTGATTCCTCCAGTTCCTTTATTCTTTCTCAAGATTGCTTTGGCTATTCGAGGTTTTTTGTATTTCCATACGAATTGTGAAATTATTTGTTCTAGTTCTGTGAAAAATACCCTTGGTAACTTGATAGGGATTACATTGAATCTATAGATTGCTTTGGGTAGTATACTCATTTTCACTATATTGATTCTTCTGATCCATGAACACGGTATATTTCCCCATCTATTTGTGTCCTCTTTGATTTCTTTCATCAGTAGTTTATAGTTTTCTCTTTATGGGTCTTCTGTTTCTTTAGGTAGATTTATTCCTAAGTATTTTATTCTTTTCTTCACAATGGTGAATGAAATTGTTTCCTTAATTTCTCTTTCTATTTTCTCATTTTTAGTGTATAGGAATGCAAGGGATTTCTGTGTGTTAATTTTATATCCTGCAACTTTACTATATTCATTGATTAGCTCTAGTAATTTTCTGATAGTGTCTTTAGGGTTTTCTATGTAGAGGATCATGTCATCTGCAAACAGGAGAGTATTACTTCTTTTCCAATATTGATTCCTTTTATTTCTTTTTCTGCTCTGATTGCTGTGGCTAAAACTCCCAAAACTATGTTGAATAGTAGTGGTGGGAGTGGGCACCCTTGTCTTGTTCCTGACTTTAGAGGAAATGCTTTTAAGTTTTCAGCACTGAGGATAATGTTTGCTGTGGGTTTATCATATATGACTTTTATTACGTTGAGGTATGTTCCTTCTATGCCTGCTTTCTGGAGGATTTTTATCATAAATGGATGTTGAATTTTGTCAAAGGATTTCTCTGCATTTATTGAGATAATCCTATGGTTTTATCTTTCAATTTGTTAATACGGTATATCACATTGATTGATTTGTGAATATTGAAGAATCCTTGCATCTCTGGGATAAAGCCCACTTGGTCATGACGTATGATCTTTTTAATAGGTTGTTGGATTCTGTTTGCTAGAATTTTGTTCAGGACTTTTTCATCTATGTTCATCAGTGATATTGGCCTGTAGTTTTCTTTTTATGTGGCATCTTTGTCTGGTTTTGGTATTGGGTTGATGGTGGTCTCATAGAATGAGTTTGGAAGTTTACCTTCCTCTGTAATTTTCTGCAAGAGTTTGAGTAGGATAGGTGTTAGCTCTTCTCTAAATATTTGGTAGAATTCACCTGTGAAGCCATCTGGTCCTGGGCTTTTGTTTGTTGGAAGATTTCTGATTACAGTTTCAATTTCCATGCTTGTGATGGGTCTGTTAGGATTTTCCGTTTCTTCCTGGTTCAGTTTTGGAAGGTTATAGGTTTCTAAAAATTTGTCCATTTCTTCCAAGTTGTCCATCTTATTGGCATATAGTGGCTGATAGTAGTCTCTTATGATCCTTTGTATTTCTGTGTTGTCTGTTGTGATTTGTCCAATTTCACTTCTAATTTTGTTGATTTGATTCTTCTCCCTTTTTTTCTTGATGAGTCTGGCCAGTGGTTTGTCTATTTTATTTATCTTCTCAAAGAATCAGCTTTTAGTTTTGTTAATTTTTGCTATGGTCCCCTTTGTTTCTTTTTCATTTATTTCTGCCTTAATTTTTATGATTTTTTTCCCTTCTACTAACCCTGGCTTTCTTCATTTCTTCTTTTTCTAGTTGCTTTAGGTGTAAAGTTATGTTATTTATTTGATTTTTCTCTTGTTTCTTGAGGTAAGCTTGTATTGCTATGAACCTTCCCCTTAGCACTGCTTTTACTGAATCCCATAGGTTTTGGGTTGCTGTGTTTTCATTATCATTCTTTTCTATGCATATTTATGATTTCTCCTGTGATTTGTTGGTTATTCAGAAGCATGTTGTTTAGCCTCCAAATGTTTGTATTTTTAATAGTTTTTTTTTCCCCTGTAGTTGACATCTAATCTTACTGCATTGTGATCAAAATTTTTGAATTTACCAAGGCTAGATTTATGGCCCAGGATGTGATCTATCCTGGAGAATAAGAACTCAGTATTTCTTATATAGATGAGTAAACTAGGCTCTAGAGAGGTTAAATGGTTCAAACATTAATTTACAAATGAAAAACGAAGTTAGACTAGACTGAGTCTCCAGGTATATATCCATTGTCAATAAAGCAAATACTGGGAACTATTATTTCTTACACATGAAATAGATTTTAAATCTCTTGAATAACACTTGTTCATAACTGTTTTTAATTAGAACCTGAAGTGGAATTACTTTAAAATGGAATGTCAATTTTATTAGAGTTGAGTCTGATTTTATAGTATTTTGACTTTATGAGATAGGAAGTTTGGAAAGAATTAAAAGCAGGAGGGAGAAAATATGGGTATGTTGGAAAAGACATAGGATTACAGAGATCATCATGTGGAAGTTCAGAGCCTCTATGTGTGTTTTGTTTGGCAGAGAACTTCTCTAAATTGAATGTGATGACTTTAGTAAGGGTGGGTATTCTCCTGGTCCTCTCAATTCCACCATCTTCTATTATTTTATACCTGGCCTACTTCACTCGTTGATTGCATCTCCCTGGACCCTGAGGGTATTTGAGTTCACAATGATCTAATATAATGTTATCCTTGTATCCATAGCACCTCATTTAGTGGCTGCTACATTGTAATGCCTCAATTCACTAATTCATTTATATATTCATTCAAGGATATCTAGTCAATGTCGATCTGGACAGATGCGACTCTAGGTGCTTGAACAAAACTGACAAGGATTCTTTTTCTCATGGAGCTTGCTTTAAATATATTAGATAATATGCACAATAAGCAAATTATATACAGTATTAGAAGGCAACAAATAGTGTAGCAAAGAGAGAGCATGGTGAAGGAGAAGAATCAGTTTTGTACTTCTAAATCAGATGGTCAGTGTAGACCTCTGGACATAACCCTTAGATATTAGAGTAAACACTTGATGGAAATGGGGAGAGGATTAAAAAAAATTTTTTTATTTGGGTACGGTTGATTTACAATATTGTGTTATTTTTAACAGCACAGCAAAGTGAATCAGTTATACATACACATATATCCACTCTTTTTTAGATTCTTTTCCCATATAGGCCATTACAGAATATTGTATAGAGTTCCCCATGCTGTACAGTAGGTCTTTATTAGTTATCTACATCCTCCATAGTAGAGGTAGATGATTTTGGAAGTGAGAAAATGAGGAGATGAGTCATTCCTATGAGTTGAAGCACTTTTATGTAAAACATCTCACAAAGATGATAACTTTTATGCTTCTGAAACAATAGAACATACATGATGCTTGTTTCTTACATTGTTAAAGTCCAAGTCTTCCCTGTTCCTACACTTTCATAATACTTCAGGCACCATCATAAGAAGTCAGCTTGCATCTGCCTCTTCCTAGAGTTTTGGTGTCACCTAGGCTTATTCTAGCATTCTGGAGTGACGTGTGGACTTATTTTGGTAGAGAGAAAGTGGAATAAAGTGTCCTTTTTTTTTTTTTTTTAAAGAGGAATCTGCAAGTAGAAAGAGGGAGATGGGCACCACCCCATCCAGAAGGCAGGGTTGCTTCTGTTGTGCAAGGGGCATATTTTACCCATGTGGATGGCTTCCATTAAACAGAGCTGGGGCTGAGCCACAGACAGCAAACAATTTATGTTGAAGGTGGTAGAATAAACCATAGACTATCCATTGAATCACAATCTCAGGCTTTGACCGGTGTAACCAAGTCCAATCGAAGCTTCCAATTCATTACTGGGAAGAACTTTCTTGGAGAAGCTGAGGTATGCATTATCAAAACAAACCTGATCCAGAACTCAGAATTTCAGAGCTGCAGAATTCGTTACGTTGGGGAAAGAAAAAAAAAAAAAGCTTCTCCTTCAGACAGCTATATTGTAGTAAAAGACCCCAGGGATTAGAGATGATATCTGATCTAGCATTCAACACTGGAACACAGTATTTGTATTCAGACCCTGTGGCCTAATTCTTGAGATTCAAAGAGGTGGTTGCAATGTTTATGCTTCAGAGAAGGAGGCTATGAGAATGGGCACCATTTCAAAACTGTTGATTTTGGTAAGTAATCCTCAATAAAAAGGCTTTTTGTTTCTGTCCCTTAAGAAGAAATGGCAGTCTCCAGCCTCAGCGAGCCTGAGGCTGAATTATCGGGAGGACTGTTTTGTGTACATTTGTTCTCAGTTGTCAACACCAACGCAAAATATAAAGAAAGTCTTGTCACTCCTCAGGAATTTCTGGGGTAGAGCTCGCATTTAACTTTTCCGGGCATGTTCATGAGCTTTGGGTAATATTTTGGTCATTTTTATCTAACGAATTGCTTTCTTTGAATCTAGTGGTGGGTGGAAAAGGAGGAGGGGGGATTGACAACTGGGTGTGGAGTGACACTAAGCATTAAACTTTGTCTCTTTTGTGAATAAATCATGGCCCTCATCCAGCAGGGTGAGGGAACCTAAGAGAGAAGGACCCACATCCAACCGAACGTTAGAGGAATGAACTGATGGTTGAAGTCAAGGTACTGGTTTGAGTTTCACCTGAAGCAGACCCTGCTTAAGGATCCTAGTGCATGTCATTTTCTTGGAACAGAGTAAAGACGTGGCTAAATGAAAGGAAAGTGGCCAAGAAGACAAGCTATCCCTTTGGGTGATGGGTTTACTTCTTCTGGGAGATTCTGGGAAATGACATAAAACAGACCCAATCCAGTTTTCTCTCCACACACTAAGATACTCATTGACCCATATAGTCAATGATTTTTTGAAGTTTTTTTTTTTTTTTGATCTGGGCCATTAAAAAAAATCTTTATTGAATTTGTTACAATATTATTTCTGATTTGTGTGTGTGTGTGTGTGTGTGTGTGTGTGTGTGTGTGTGTGTTTGGCTGCAAGGCACATGGGATCTAGCTCCTTGATCAGCGACTGAACCAGCACGCCCTGTATTGGAAGATAAGTCTTCACCACCAGACCACCAGTGGGAAGTCCCATCAACAAATATTTTTGAGGGTTGCTCAGGCCAGACACTCTTCTAGGCACAGACAGGATACATTAGTAAACAAACCAAAAATCTATGTCCTTAGGTAGCTTTCATTCTGGAAGAAGAGAAAGACAAACAGGAAAATTTAGTGAAATATAGACCTGTGTTGTTCAACATGGTAGCATGTAGCCAAATGTGCCAATTGAGCCGTTTAAATGCAGCCAGTCTAAACTGAGATGAAATGATAATAATTGAGATATATGGGGCTAGCTAAAATATGGTACCAAAATTAATGTCACTGATTTATTTTTGAAATGCAGCTACTAAAAATTTTGAACTGATGCTTTTGAACTGTGGTGTTGGAGAAGACTCTCGAGAGTCCTTTGGATTACAAGGAGATCAAACCAGTCCATCCAAAAGGAAATCAGTCCTGAATATTCGTTGGAAGGACTGATGCTGAGGCTGAAACTCCAATACTTTGGGCACCTGATGAGAAGAGCTGACTCATTTGAAAAAACCCTGATGCTGGGAAAGATTGAGGGCAGTAGGAGAAGGGAACCACAGAGGATAAGATGGTTGGATGGCACCACTGACTAGATGGACAAGGGTTTGGGTAGACTCCAGGAGTTGGTGATGGACAGGGAGGCCTGGTGTGCTGCAGTTCATGGGGTTGCAAAGAGTCAGACACGACTGAGTAACTGAACTGAACTAAACATTTTAGATTTACACTGTGGCCTATGTCCTAGCAGCATTAGCTTCAGCTGGAAGCTTGTTAGAAGTGCAGAATCTCTGGTTCCAGCCAGACCTGCTGAATTAAAGTCAAGATCCCCAGGCAAGATGTAGGTATATCAATATTTGCAAATTAACGATCTACAGTGTATACCTGTTAAGTGTTAAGATGAAGAGAAGAACAGAGAAAGAGGATGGTAGCTGATGATTTTGTTTCAATTTTAGATGTGGTGAGAGTGTCCTTTCTCAGTCTGGGGTAAGTCCTCACTAGGAACATAATGCAAGTAACAGCTAGAGGAAGGGATGGAGCAGCCATGCAAATATATTTGGAAATAGAAAGCCATGGGCAGATTTTAAGCAGAGATATGGCATGATTTGACTTTCATTTCAGTAAGAAGGCTCTGGCTGCCATGTTGATAAGAGATCATAGTGGATCAAGAGTTAAAAACAAAATTGACAGATTTTGATTGATATTGATACTACAATAGTCAAGAGATCATGGTGGCTTTAAAACAAGGGGGTGGGGAGTGAACATTCCTGGTTGTCTAGTGGTTAAGATTTAGGGGGCCTGGGTTCAATCCCTGGTCAGAGAATTAGATCCCATATGCTGCAACTAAAGATCCTGAGTGCTGCAACTAAGATGGAAGATCCTATGTGCCGCAACTAAGACCTGGTGCAGCCAAAATAAACAAGTAAATGTTTTTTAAAAAGACATCACGATGGCTTGAACTCAAGTAGTAGCAATAGAGATAATGAAAAGTGAACAGATATATTGATTATTTTGAAAGCAGATTCAGCAGAATTCTTAAAGTGCATGCCAAGTCGCTTCAGTTGTGTCTGACTCTTTGTGACTCTATGGACTGTAGCCCCAGGTCCCTCTGTCCATGAGGACTCTCCATGTAATCAATGGTAATTAAGATATTTTGGCCTGAATGAATGGAAGAATGCAGCTGTCACTTTGTGGGATAGTAGGTAGTAGGGAAAGAGCAGATATAGGGGAAATACTAGAAGCCTGGTTTTAACAAAGGAAGATTGAGACACTGATTGATGTTTAAGTAGAGTTTAGGTAAGATGGTAGATGTATGAATCTGGGATTCAAAGGAGTGATCTAAGCTACAGATATAAATTAGAAATATTTTGCATATAGATAATAATTCCACAAGACTAGAAGAGATCACAAGAGACTGAAAATAGATAGAAATAAGAAAAGGTGAAGGACTCAACTCCAGGACATTGAAATATTTGGATGACAGGTGGAAGGGAAGAGCCAGTAACGGGTGGTCCAAGAGGTGGTAGGAAAACTATCAGTTAAAACACTCTCTTGCTTTCTTCCATAATCACAGAGTACGTAGGTAGATCAGCCCTGCATTGGAACTCCTTGTCTGAGGCTTCAGGAGACAGAGATGAGACATGCCTGCCACCCTGCCCAAATCACAGATTCAGGAGGACAGTGAATGACCATTTTTGTTCAAAGTCAGTGGCTTGTTTTCCAGCCATAAAGAACTGAAACGTGATTATGTTAATGTATTACATTGCTCACTTCTATGCTCACTTCTACTGCTGCTTTTCAGAAGCCATCTGTCAGTTTAAATTATGTTCTTATTCTTTTTCTTTGTGCTCCTATTTCGTATTCTTCATCTTTTGTGTTTTCCAGCTGCATTCTGTTGTATCTATGTGTCAATTTATTTATATCCACTCTGCTTGGGATTCATGTGGCTTCTTAACATTACACTTAGATCTTTCACCGTATCTGGGAAAACTTCAAATATTGCCTGAATTTTATCCTCTGCTCTCTCCTGGGACTCTGCATATTTGAATGTTAGTGAATATTTGCTAGTTCTAGGAATCAAACATTTAGAGTTTCAGGAACAGAGAAAGAATGGAGCACAAGCAATATTTCAAGTGACAATGGCTGAAAAATCTCCAGATATATTCATGCTAATTTCCATGTTTATTCCGTTGGATACAATATGTTATTAAACCTGTCCACTGACATTCTAATTTTCATTTATTCTTTGCACTTCTATATCAAAATGTATTTGCTTTCTGCACAAGTGTACGGCACCCCACTCCAGTACTCTTGCCTGGAAAATCCCATGGATGGAGGAGCCTGGAAGGCTGCAGTCCATGGGGTCGCTGAGGGTCGGACATGACGGAGCGACTTCACTTTCACTTGTCACTTTCATGCATTGGAGAAGGAAATGGCAACCCACTCCAGTGTTCTTGCCTTGAGAATCCCAGTGGCGGGGGAGCCTGGTGGGCTGCCATCTATGGGGTCGCCCAGAGTGGGACACGACTGAAGTGACTTAGCAGCAGTAGCAGCAAGTGTACATTGCAATTCTTTGTTGTTTCCTTTACTCTGCAGATATTCCCAAGCTTCGCTTTTAATTTTTCCTTTGAGCTGTTGGTTATTGTTCATGGTTCCTTATTCTTTGAAGAATTAATTGAGGTCTAGAATGAGGGCAAGTTCCTCCAGATAGAATTTGCCAGGTCCCTGGGAGCCATCCCCATTGGAACACTCTTTAAACTAAATGCACTGCTTGAATTTGCTTAAGTGAATCTGGGCAAAAATTCTGCACAATCAGCTTGACATTGCCATTTCTCCCTTCCTCTCCTCCTCTCTCCTTCCCACCCCCCGTCATTTTCTTCCTTTCTTTCTCTCTCTCTCTCCCTCCCTCACTTCCTCCCTTTCCTTTTTTCCTGTCGCTTTTCTTATTGCCAAAGCAACAATGCACCTTGCCTTGAAGTCTTCACTGAGGAGGGTGATAAATATTCTTCCAATTAGCCCATAAATCAAAACTGGAATCCTTTGGGGTTCCAGCTTTACAAGAAGGCTTGTTATTAAACCACCCACTTTGTTTCTGTTCTATATGCCCAAATGAGATCTTGAAAAGCACCTCTCAAGCTTTTCCTTTGGAAAATGCCCTCGTGGCAGTTAAGAAGCTGTTTTCCTGTTAGAGCTTCTAGCTTTCACTTAGATTTTGACCTCAGACTTTCTCATTACCTTGCAGCTCACCAATGCTTTTAGGAAGATGCCTTTTTGTTTGTTTGTTTTGTTTATTTCTACCTGCATTTTAAATGATTTTTCATGAGAAATACCAGGCCATCATATTACCATGAACGCCTCTCACCCTGTATGGCACAGCCAGGCCTTCTCCCTGCTTTCAGGCATGATTAGGCCTTGTTCCATGTTCCATGTGGATTTTTACAAACGTGAATTTAGTCCAGTCGCCAGATATGGAGTATGGACTGAAGACTCCCTAGTCCCTTTGACAGAACAGATGGGCTCTGTGTCTCTCACCACCCCACCATGGGGGAAATGGAAATAGCAAAAATAATTCTGGAAATTGAGGGAGTTTCTAGCAAAGTAACCAACATTATGTTACCTTCTTTTACACACGTGGTATGTTTAATCAGAAAGCAGAATTTAAATGCCATATGAATAGCCTGAAATAGTCTTCAGCTTTGATTAGAGATTGAAAAACGGTTCCCAATAGTGGCCATTTGTTCATTCACTGGCACAGAGTTTCTAAGTGCTGTCTAGGGCAATTGTGCACTTGTGGTGGGGTGGCCCACTAGAAGTGCAGATGGCTTGTTAGATGGCCTTCATCTGTTAAATTTAAACCTGTAAGGAATTGCCAACAGATAAGAAAATTAGATGGTAATTTAAAATGCCATAAAGAAAATGAGATTTGTTTTAGAGTATAAGTGTTTAAAGAGTATTTGAAAATATAACCAGGCACAAATTTACCTAATTTTTTTTAACTTCTCACAATTGTGCATCTCACTCTGGAATCAGTATTCATGATTGTGAATGCTTATGGATATTTTGCAATCTTAAGAAATGTGCAACATTTCCCAAGGGTATAATTTCACAAGAAAAAATACTACCCACAAAATTAGAATTTACTAATAGATGAAAGGAATCCTTTAATGATATTTGCAAAAAACCTTCAGTTACCATGAATATAATCATAGATGCTTTGGACTAGGGACAGAAAGGACTTAGCCTAGCTCCATACTGCATGGTGTATTCTTTTCCAGGTGCCTACCACACTCACTCTGTTTCTGAGCAAAGAAACAATAGCCTTTAAAAAGAAACTTCTTGTTTTGTATTGGTGTATAGCTGATTAACAAGGTTGTAATAGTTTCAGGTGAACAGTAAAGGGACTCAGCCATACGTATACATGTACTTATTCTTCCCCCAAACTCCCATCCAGGCTGCCACATAACTTTGAACAGAGTTCCCTGTGTTGTAAAGTAGGTCCTTGTTGATTATCCATTTTAAATGTGCAGTGTGTACATGTCTATCTCAACTTCCTAAAGATTTCTTCCCCTCATCCTCCCCTACTCCTCTCCCGGCAACCATAAGTTCGTTCTCTTAAGTCTGCGAGTCTCTTTCTGTTTTGTAAATAAGTTCATTTGTATTATTTCTTTTTAGATTCAACATATAAGGAATGTCATATGACATTTCTCCTACTCTGTCTGACTTATTTCACTCAGTATGATAATCTCTACATCCATTCATGTTGCTGTAAAAAGCATTATTTCACCCTTCTGAATAATAACCTATTTTTAAAAATGTAGATGTTCATGCTTTAGACTAAAAAACTCCATAAATTTGGCTACTATTGATGGAACCAGGGATGATGTCTGGGCATGAGAAATGTGAGTGGCTTACAATGTAGTTCTGCACAAGTCATACCTCGTAAGAAGGGTCATTCTGCTTCTCTTGGCGGTAACTTTCACAAATCAACAAGATCTTCTCTTTTGAGAAATTTGAAAGTAATACAAGAAAGACCAAAAGGGGCAGTAGAATAAAACAGAATTCATGAGATGCAGAAAGAGTAGGATACACGCAGAAAGTGATGAAGGCAGTAGGAACTATGAATTGGCAGAAACCATGAGGTAGAGCAGCAGGTAGAGAGAGGAAATTACAGTGGCCCCAAGGAAACGAGGAAGGGGAAGCCAAGAGAGAAGTTGCTGGGTAACACTGCGTGGTAGGGATGAGGTCTTGCTTTATCTTAAACTGCCTATGTATCGTTTCAATAAGCTCTAGTTGCACTAAGAAAATATTGGACATGACTGAAGCGACTTGTAGCAGCAGCAGCAGCACTGTCTTAACAATGGAAGGCTATTCATCAAACCAGCTCTGATGGAAAACAGTTGTTCACTCAGTTGTGTCTGACTCTTTGCGACCCCATGGACTGCAGCACGCCAGGCTTTCCTGTCCTTCACCATCTCCCAGAGGTTGCTCGAACTCATGTCCATCAAGTCAGTGATGCCATCCAACCGTCTCATCCTCTGTTGTCCCTTTCTCCTCCTGCCTTCGATCTTTTGCAGCATCGGGGTCTTTTCTAATGAGTTGGCTCTTTACATCAGGTGGCCAAAGAATTGGAGCATCAGTTTCAGCATCAGTCCTTCTGCTGATGGAAGGAAATGGAAATCCACTCTGGTATTCTTACTTGGGAAATCCAATGGAGAGAAATACCGTCCATGTGGTTGCAAAGAGTCAGACACGACTGAGTGACTGAGCATGCGCACACATAATATACATAGACACACACATATATGTGTGAATGTATATATATGTATATATATTTAGCTCCTTAGAAGGAAAGCTATGACAAACCTAGACAGCATATTAAAAAGCAGAGACATTACTTTGCCAACAAAGGTCCATATAGTCAAAGCTATGGCTTTTTCCAGTAGTTATGTATGAATGTGAGAGTTGGACCATAAAGAAGACTGAGCACCCAGGAACTTATGCCTTTGATTTGGAGTGTTGGAGAAGACTCTCGAGAGTCTCTTGGACTACAGCCCCCATAATCTTGTGAGTCAATTTCTTAAAATAAATCAGTCAATCCTCAAGGAAATCAACCCTGAGTATTCATTGGAAGGACTGATGCTGAAGCTGAAGCTCCAATCCTTTGGCCACCTGTGAAAAGCCAACTCATTGGAAAAGGCCCTGATGCTGGGAGAGATGGAAGGCAAAAGGAGAAGAGGACTGCAGAGGATAAGATGGTTAGATGGCATCACTGACTCAGTGGACATGAATTTGAGCAAACTCTGGGAGACAGTGAAGGACAGGGAAGCCTAGCATGCTGCAGCTCATGGAGTCACAAAGAATCAGACATGACTTAGTGACTGAATAACAACAATATATATATATATATTCTTTTTAAAATTCTTTCCATTATAGGTTATTACACAATATTGAGTATAGTTTACTGTGCTATACAGTAGGTCCTTGTTGGTTATCTATTTTATATATAGTAATGTATATATTTTTAAAATGTATATTTACACATTTGAAAGAAAAAATATCAAAGTCATAGCCACAGTTTAAAGTCAAGTTACACATCTCTAGAGCTGAAGCTGAGCTGAACGTAAGTGATCCTACAGCACTCACAGGACTATAGTGGGATGTAGCTGTAGACTTCAGGCATGGAAATGGCAAGGGTGCCTGGATGTCCCGCTCCTGTATGATAATGGAAAATAAAAGTGTTCTGTGTGACATTTTGGACACAGTGGGGGAAGGAGAGAGTGGGGTGATATGAGAGAATAGCACTGAAACATATACACTACCATATGTAAAATAGATAGCCAGTGGGAGTTTGATGTGTGATGCAGGACACTCAATGCCAGTGCACTGTGACAACCTAGAGGAGTGACATGGGGAAGGAGGTGGAGGAGGGGGTTTCAAGCGGGAGGGGACATATGTATACCTATGCCGATTCATGTTGATGTATGGCAAAACCCATCACAATATTGTAAAGCAGTTATCCTCTAATTAAAAAAAAGTCTACAAAAAAAGCTGTGATTGGTTTCTGGTGGTGGCCTACATCTTAGGGAAGGAGAGAGAGGAAAATCCTATCTTATCAGTAGAACAGAGGCCAAATTGCTATTGGCTCAGGGTCCATGACAGTGATGTCCTCAATATCACCCTGGGACAGAACCTGTAGTAGCTGGATGGAGGCAAAACTGCTCCATGGAAAACGATGAGGTCAGAGCCAGAAATAAATACAACCAAAGAAGGAACAATCTCTTACTCAAAGTGAAGAAGCAATTCTGACTCAAGGTTCCAACATTAACTCTCACCTGAGTTGCCATCTGCCACTCTACTAACCTGCCCACGTTTCAGGTCTGCCAGCCCCCATAATCCTGTGAGTCAATTTCTTAAAATAAATTTATTTTATTATAAAAAATATATTATGGTATTGTTCAGTCGCTCAGTTGTGTCCAACTCTGTGACCCCATGGACTGCAGCAGTATGCCAGGATTCCCTGTCCTTCACCATCTCCCTGAGTTTTCACAAATTCATGTCCATCGAGTCAGTGATACCACCCAATCTTATTCTCTGTCATCCCCTTCTCTTCCTGCCTTCAGTCTTTTCCACATCAGTGTCTTTTCTATTGAGTTGGCTCTTCAAATCAGGTGGCCAAAGGATTGGTGCTTCAGCTTCAACAGTCTTTCCGATGAATAGTCAGGGTTGATTTCCTTCAAGATTGATTGGTTTGGTATCCTTCCAGTCCAAGGGACTCTCAAGAGTCCTCCTAACACCACAGTTCAAAAGCATCAGTTCTTTGGTGCTCAGCCTTCTTTATGGTCCAACTCTCACATCCATACATGACTACTGGAAAAACCATAGCCTTGACTATACAGGCCTTTGTATAGTAATGTCTACACCTTTGGCAAAGTAATGTCTCTGCTTTTTAATACGTTGTCTAGATTTACCATAGCTTTTCTTCCAAGAAGTAAGTATCTTTTAATTTCATGGCTGCAGTCACCATCTGCAGTGATTTTGGAGCCCCCCCAAAATAGTCTGTCACTGTTTCCATTGTTTCCCCATCCAATTGCCATGAAGTGATGGGACCAGATGCCATGAACTTAGTTTTTTGAGTGTTGGTATATTATGGTATACTATTACCTGTATTATATATTATTATATAAAAGCATTATTGTAGTGATTGAAGAGTCACTATTTGAAAATGTAAAGATCAAAGAAACCTTCAGAAATTAAAAAGAACACTATGGCTTTTAGATTCAACGTTTAAACTGAATGCTGAGCAGGATAAATAAAAATCAATTCACACTAGACACATCAAAATGACACTGTAAGCATTGAGAAAAACTAAGTGCAACCAAAGAAAAAGACGCAATCTTTAAATCTTAAAATTTATTGGACAAAGTACAGATTATCTACAAATGAGCAATAAGTAGATTGACAGGAATTTTATCCATAGGAAATATAAATGGTAAAAATAGTGGCATAATGAAGGAAAATATGTCTTGACCTGGAATACTATATTTTATTAGGATATGCTTTATGCAAGACAGATACATGAAGACATTCCCAAGCATGTAAAGTGTGCCTGCGATAGTTCTCCACTGAAAGAACTAATTTTGTTCTGTTCAGGCATTCAGTTCAGTTCAGTCGTTCAGTCGTGCCCAACTCTTTGAGACCCCATGGGCTGCAGCATACCAGGCTTCCATGTCTATCATCAACTCCCAGAGCTTACTCAAACTCATGTCCATTGAGTTGGTGATGCCATTCAACCAACTCATCCTTTGTCATCCCCTTCTCCTTCTGCCTTCAATCTTTCCCAGAATCAGGGTATTTTCCAATAAGTCAGCTCTTCACATCAGGTGGCCAAAGTATTGGAGTTTCAGCCTCAGCATCAATCCTTCCAATGAGTATTCAGGACTGATTTCCTTTAGGATGGACTGCATGATGGACAAGGATGATATACTTGCAGTCCAAGGGTCTCTCAAGAGTCTTCTCCAAAACCACACAGTTCAAAAGCATCAATTCTTCAGCGCTCAGCTTTCTTTATAGTCCAATTCTCACATCCATACATGACTACTGAAAAAAGCATAGCTTTGTCTAGACAGACTTTTGTCGGGAAAGTAATGTTTCTGCTTTTTAATATGCTGTCTAGGTTGGTCATAGCATTTCTTTCAAGGAGTAAGTGTCTTTTAATTTCATGGCTGCAATCACCATCTGCAGTGATTTTGGAGCCCCCCCAAATAAAGTCTCTCACTGTTTACATTGTTTCCCCATCTATTTGCCATGAAGTGATGGGACCAGATGCCATGATCTTCGTTTTCTGAATGTTGAGTTTTAAGCCAACTTTTTCATGCTCCTCTCTCACTTTCATCAAGAATCTCTTTAGTTCTTCTTCACTTTCTTCCATAAGTTCAGTTCAGTTCAGTCGCTCAGTCGTGTCCGACTCTTTGCGACCCCATGAATTGCAGCATGCCAGGCCTCCCTGTCCATCACCAACTCCCGGAGTTCACTCAGACTCAATCCATCAAGTCAGTGATGCCATCCAGCCATCTCATCCTCTGTCATCCCCTTCCCCTCCTGCCCGCAATCCCTCCCAGCATCAGAGTCTTTTCCAATGAGTCAACTCTTCATATGAAGTGGCCAAAGTACCAGAGCTTCAGCTTTAGCATCATTCCTTCCAAAGAAATCCCAGGGTTGATCTTCAGATTGGACTGGTTGGATCTCCTTGCAGTCCAAGGGACTCTCAAGAGTCTTCTCCAACACCACAGTTCAAAAGCATCAATTCTTCAGCACTCAGCCTTCTTCACAGTCCAACTCTCACATCCATACATGACCACAGGAAAAACCATAGTCTTGACTAGATGGACCTTAGTTGGTAAAGTAATGTCTCTGCTTTTGAATATGCTATCTAGGTTGGTCATAACTTTTCTTAGAAGGAGTAAGCATCTTTTAATTTCATGGCTGCAATCACCATCTGCAGTGATTTTGGAGCCCCAAAAAGTAAAGTCTGACACTGTTTCCACTGTTTCCCCATCTATTTCCCATGGAGTGATGGGACCGGATGCCATGATCTCCATTTTCTGAATGTTGAGCTTTAAGCCAACTTTTTCACTCTCTTCTTTCACTTTTATCAAGAGGCTTTTTAGCTCCTCTTCACTTTCTGCCATATGGGTGGTGTCATCTGCATATCTGAGGTTATTGATATTTCTCACGGCAATCTTGATTCCAGCTTGTGTTTCTTCCAGTCCAGCGTTTCTCATGATGTACTCTGCATAGAAGTTAAATAAGCAGAGTGACAGTATACAGCCTTGATGCACTCCTTTTCCTATTTGGAACCAGTCTGTTGTTCCACATCCAGTTCTAACTGTTGCTTCCTGACCTGCATACAGATTTCTCAAGAGGCAGGTCAGGTGGTCTGGTATTCCCATCTCTTTCAGAATTTTCCACAGTTTCTTGTGATCCACACAGTCAAAGGTTTTGGCATAGTCAATAAAGCAGAAATAGATGTTTTCCTAGAACTCTCTTGCTTTTTCTATGATCCAGCGGATATTGGCAATTTGATCTCTGGTTCCTCTGCCTTTTCCAAAATCAGCTTGAACACCAGGGAGTTCACGGTTCATGTATTGCCAAAGCCTGGCTTGGAGAATTTTGAGCATTACTTTACTAGTATGTGAGATGAGTGCAATTGTGCAGTAGTTTGAGCATTCTTTTGCATTGTCTTTCTATGGGATTGGAATGAAAACTGACCTTTTCCAGTCCTGTGGCCACTGCTAAGTTTTCCAAATTTGTTGGCATATTGAATGCAGCAGTTTCACAGCATCATCTTTCAGGATTTGACACAGCTCAACTGGAATTCCATCACCTTCACTAGCTTAGTTCATAGTGATGCTTTCTAAGGCACACTTGACTTCACATTCCAAGATGTCTGGCTTTAGATTAGTGATCACATCATCATGATTATCTGAGTTGTGAAGATCTTTTTTGTACAGTTCTTCTGTGTATTCTTGCCACCTCTTCTTAATATCTTCTGCTTCTGTTAGGTCCATACCATTTCTGTCCTTTATTGAGCCCATCTTTGGGCGGTAAGTAACTAAGAAGAAAGGAGCAAGAGACAAAGCAAAATAAAATCTCCTGAACACAGGTTTCTAGGTCAATAAAATTTTGATGGCAAAAACTACTAATTTTTTTTTGTATAAAAAAGAGACAGTAAAGAATTCTATACAAAATAAAAGATGGCAGTCATGCAATAACTGGGTGAATGTGTTTAATTTTCTTGATTTTCATTGGAGAGGAGTAGAGATACCAATTAACTTGAGAGGAAACTGACTTACATTGATATTTTATATATTTCCTTATACTCATTTACATATGAGTATATTATGCTCATTTAGAGCCATACTAAATAAAAAAAATATACAGATGCTTGCACCTGTATGCCACCTTACATGAGTGCTACTGCTACTAGTACAGAATGTTATTTGTGTGTCATTCTGGTGACTCAGGTATCATTAGCAGTGTTGCCTTCAGTAACCTGAGTTCCTAATATTGAACAACTTTTGGCAAAGTCCCGAGTCAAAGAATAACTTTCCCTTGGTTTTCATTGTGCGTTTCTGAAAAAGTCAGTGCAAATTAAAACTGCAAAAATACTTTATGTATACAGTCATTCCTCATTATTCATAGATTCCATGTTTGCTAATTTTGCTACTTGCCAAAATTCATCTCTAACCTCACATTGACGCTTGAGTGCTTTTGTAGTCTTTGCTGGGTGTGCGCTGAGCAGTGAAAAATCTGAGTCACTAAAGCGCATGTCCTCAGTGGAAGTGTTACAACACAACTCTGATTTTTTCCTTCAGCTCTCATGTTGAAATCAGGTGTGGCCATTTTGTGGTCTATTTGGTGCCATGCTTTTCACATTTTTGTGCTTTTTGTTGGTGATTGTGTTGTTTAAAATGCACTCAAAGCACAGTGCTGAAGTATTGTCTAGTGCTCTTAAGCACACTTGTGGAGAAAATGTGTGAGTTAACTAAACTTTGATCAGGCATGACTTACAGTGTAGTTGGCTGTAAGTTTGATGTTAACAAATCAACAATAAATGTCTTTAAACAGAAACAGACATAAAACAAGGTTAATATTGATGGGTTGATGAAAATACTGTGGTCAGAGGACTGTAGGAACCTAACTCTGTATTTCCCATAGGAGCAATGTCTTGTTGCTGTCGTGTCCAACTCTTTACAACCCCATGGACTGCTGCATGCCAGGCCTCCCTGTCCTTCACCATCTCCCAAAGTTTGCCGAAGTTCTTGTTCATTGCATCGGTGATGCCATCCAGCCATCTCATCCTCTGATGCCCTCTTCTACTTCCCTCAATCTTTCCCAGCATCATGGACTTTTCCATTGAGTCATCTATTCGCATCAGATGACCAAAATACTGGAGTTTCAGGTTTAGCATCAGTCCTTCCAATGAGTATTCAGTTTTGATACCCCTTAAGATTGACAGGTTTGATCTCTTTGCTGTGCAATGGACTCTCAAGAGTCTTCTCCACCATCACAGTTCAAAGGCATTAATTCTTCAGCACTCTGCCTTCTTTACAGTCTAGCTCTCACAACCATACGTGACCACTGGGAAGATCATAGCCTAGACTACATGGATCTTTGTTGGCAGAGTAACGTCTCTGCTTTTCAACACGCAGTCTAGGTGGTCATAGCTTTCCTGCCAAGAAGCAAACATCTTTTGATTTCATGTCTGCATCATCATCTACAGTGATTTTAGAGCCCAAGAAGAGGAAATCTGTCACTACTTCCACTTTTCCTCTTCTATTTGCCATGAAGTAATGGGGCTGGATGCCATAATCTTAGTTTTTTTTTTCTTTAATATTTAGTTTTAAGCAGGCTCTTTCACTCTTCTCCTTCACCCTCATCAAGAGGTTCTTTAGTTCCTCTTCATTTTCTGCCATTCAAGTGGCATCATCTGCGTATCTGAGGTTGTTGATGTTTCTCCCGCCTATCTTGATTTCAACTTGTAGCTCATACAGCCCATCATTTCTCGTGATGTGCTCAGAGTATAGATTAAACAAACAAGATGACAGCAGACAGCCTTGCTGTACTTCTTTCTCAATCTTGAACCAATAAGTTGTTCCATACAGGGTTCTAACTGTTGCTTCTTGACCCACATACAGGTTTCTCAGGAGACAAGTAAGATGGTCTGATATTCCCATCTCTTTAAGAGCTTTCCACTGTTTATTATGATCCACACAGTCAATTGCTTGGGTGTAGTTGAAGAAACAGAAGTAGATGTTTTTCTGGAATTCCCTAGCTTTCTCTATGAGCCAGCGAATATTGGCAATTTGATTTCTGGTCCCTCTTCCTTTTCTAAACCCACCTTGGACATCTGGAGGTTCTTGGTTTACATAATGCTGAAACCTAGCATGCAAGTTTTAAGCATGACCTTACTAGCATGGGAGACAAGTGCAATTGTTTGATGGTCTGCACATTCTTTAGTATTACCTTTCTTGGGAACTAGGATGAGGATTGATCTTTTCCAGTTCTGTGACCACTGCTAGGTCTTCCAGATTTGCTGACATATTGAATGCAACACTTTGATATTTAGGGTTTTGAATCCTTTAGGGTTTTGAATAATTCTACTGAAATTCCATCACATCGACTATCTTTTTTAACAGCAGTGCTTCCTAAGGCCCACTTGATTTCACTTTTCAGAATGTCTGGCTCTGGGTGTCTGACCAAACCATCATAGTAATCCAGTTCATTTGGATCTTTTTTGTACAATTTTTGTACAAAATGGCTTAGGAGTTGCTAATTCAGTCTTCATGCTGACTTTATAAAACAAAACTATCACAAATTATGATAACTGAATTTATAAGTAAAGTGGAGATGTCATTAAAGAGGAATTTTGCTTGGTCCCATCCATTTAATATGGGCTTTCTAGGTGGTGCTAGTGATAAAGAATCTGCATGCCAATACAAGAGATTCAAGAGAGTAGGGATCAATCCCTGGATTGGGAAGATCCTCTGGGGTAGGAAATGGCATCCTACTCCAGTATTCTTGCCTGAAAAATTCCAAGGACAGAGGAGCCTGGTGGGCTACAGTCCATGGGGCTACAAAGAGTTGAACCTGACTAAGCAGCTGGAGACATACCCACTCAATGCCAGTAGCATCTTCTCTCCCTGGAGACTGCCATATCCAACAACTTCCTCTGTAACTTCCAAAATGTTGCCTGGTAGAGAACTACTCCAGAAAGAAATGCTTTGGAAATAGGGTAGGTCTTGAGATCTAGTGAGTCTGGGCCATACACTGAATTCTAATTTCTACTCAGCTCTCATGTCCAAAGTCTCTGGTTCTTGGTATGTTAGCACTTTTTCTCCAGAAAAATCAGATTCCCCATAAAGATATTCTCAGGTCAGTTCACTTGCTGGGAGTCTCTTTAACTTAGATTTTAGTCTGTGCTCAAAGAAACTACTCTAGTTCTCTTGTTGGTGGAGCAGTTGACTATTCCAGGAGACTCTGGTCTTGAGAGGAGAAGAGCCTGTTAAATCTTTGAGCCAAAGTGGAATCATCAGTTGGAGTTAGCATTAAATGGAAGTCTACATGTGTGACTATGTGCTCAGTCATGTCCAACTTTTTGTGACCCCATAGACTATAGCCCGAGAGGTTTCTCTGTCTATGGGATTTTCCAGGCAAGAATACTGGGGTGGGTTGCCATTTCCTTCTCCAGGGGATCTTTCTGACCCGAGAATTAGAACCCATGTCTCCTGTATCTTCTGCACTGGCAGGCAGATTCTTTACCAATGAGCCAGCTGGGAAGCCAGGAGGTCTCTAATGGAAGTCCAGGAAGTTTCAAAAGTCAGTGCTCATTGGATTAAACTGTTAGGTTTGTGTTCATTTGTCTTTTTTGATCTCCATGTTCACTCTTATTTTCCCCCTCTCCAAACGGAGAAGGATAACAAGCACACAGTGAACACTGCCGCAATTTGTATTTATTCCGAGGAACATACTACCCTGTTGACTGGTAAGACAGGTCTTGTAAATGATGTAGGCTTAGGAGACGCATGAAGAACACACGTGTATGAAGACTTACAGTGGCACTAAATTAGGCAATGGGGATGCAAAGACATGGACTCAGTCCTGCCTTGAGAAACATGCAGTCCTTTTGGGAAGACACCAAAGAATAGCACAAGGGGCTTCCATGGTGCTTTAGTGGTTTAGAAGCTGCCTGCCAATGCAGGGAACACGGGTTCAATCCCTGGTCAGGGAAGATTCCACATGCCATGGGGCTACTAAGCCTGTGAACCACTGTTGCTGAAGCCTGTGCCGTAGAACCTGAGCTCTGCAGCAAGAGAAGCCACTGCAACAAGGAGTCTGTGCACCATAACTAGAGAGTAGCCCCTGCCTGCTGCAACTAGAGAAAGCCCATACACAGCAAGGAAGTCATAGTACAGCCAAAAATAAATTGATTTTAAAAACTCTTTTAAGAATGACATATTTCATTGTAATGAGTTGATATGGCTGGTAGCCCCAAGGAAAGGCCCATTTATTCTTTGGAGGGAGGGAGAAAAGCTCTATAAGTCTTTCTAGAGGAGGTATTATATTTGAGCTGATTCTTCAAAGAAGTCTAAGTGTTTCCCAGACTACCTTATGCCAGCTTCCTTAAGGTGAAGGGTCACTTTTAAGTCACCAAAAAGTCCAACCAGTCTTGAGCTAGATTTATTCCATCTACAAATTCAACAGTTATTTTATAGCAGTGAATTGTGTAGTTGGAAGAGTTGAACACGTTGCTTCCAACCCATTAAGTTAGTCATGAAAACGCCCTAACAGTTCCAGCACATTTGCTGGATTGCTTTAACATCTTTATTTTATGTAGGTCCAAGCTTTATAGACTGTTTCATTTATTCTCATATCAAATATCACTGAAAGGTTAAATTTGGTGTTCAGTGATATTCTCCAGGCAACCTTTCCAAAGCTAAAACTGAAAATAATGGATGTGACATTTCTTCCAGGAAATCTCCTCCACAAGCCCCAATCTTAAAACCCTTAGAAGACTTAGCAGTTTTGGAGTGTATCAAACCTGCCAGTTTCTTGTGATTGGAGCTCCAAATAGCTCAACAGGACAAGGTGTCAGGAGACATGAGTTCCTTTCACTGGAAAGAACTCAAAGGAGGGAGGAAGGAAGAGAGATAGAGAAAGGGAGAAGGAGGAAGGAATGGAGGGAGGGAGGGATAGGAGAGACAGTGAGAACCAGAGAGAAAGAGAAAGAAAGTGATTGGACATCAAGAGAAGCCACATCTTCATCTCTGATGAAACGTATTAACTAAAGTAATATTACTAAATATTATATTTATATTATTACATAGTCTATAAATTCCAGCTTTACTGTGAAGTTCTATAGAGTGCTAGATACACATTTTCCTGTTTTACTTCTCACAATTCTCTAAAATCAGTTTTGAACTTTGGTTATAAAGTTTTCATACTTCAGTATCTGATAGTTCCTATGGCTTGTACATAACTTTGTAAAAAGAAAAAAAAATCTTTTTTTCTGATTCTTTGAATAAAATTTTGGAAAGAGTTTGACTTTTTCCCCCCTCTATTCGTTGCAGCATAGAGTGCATTATTTCACAATATGAGATTTTTTTGTCATTTAAATTATCTATTCTTCATCATGTAACTTTAAGAATTGAGTTGATCTGTTTAAAATGTAAATCTGCTCGAGTTAATTAAAAATAAACTTTTCAAAAATGGATTATATTTGTAACAAATGTACCATTAATAGAATAAAGATGTGCTATTTACTGTCCTATATATATATTTGTATTACTAAATATTGCTAAAAGTAATAACCAAAGGAATTAAACAGTTGATCCATTTCTAAAGAGGCACTATGGTATAGTAGGAAAAGCTGGGAATAAAATCTGAATTCAAGGCCATTTCCACCACATACTAACTGTGCTGTCACATGACATTAAACTGAGCTTAAGGGCTAGTTAAGTGAAGAAAAGCTGGCTTGATAAGAACATCTAATTCATAACATTGTTGTGAGGGTTGTGCATTAATTGCTCAGTCTTGTTTGGCTCTTTGTGACCGCATGAACTGTGCTTGGCAGGCTCCTTTGTCCATGGAATTCTCCAGGCAAGAATACTGGAGTGGGTTGCCATTTCCTCCTCCAGGGGATCTTCCCCACCCAGGGATCGAACCTGGGTCTCCCGCATTGCAGGCGGATTCTCTACTGCTGAGCCACCAAGAAAGCCCATTGTGAGGGTGAAATGATGTAAAAGAAGTAGAGCACTTAGAAAAACTGCCACTTAATAAATGCATTATAATAAAATAGTTACCATTATTTATGGTAGTATATTATTATAATCATTAGTAGTGGTAGTACAATTTTAACTCTATGGAAAGAAACACAGAAAGCAAAGTGAGTTCAGTTAACATTCATTTGGCTTATAGATCTACTGAAAACCTTGAATTTGTTGAGGTTACTGTAAGAGACAATCATATATTCATTTCCCAGGGTTGTTGTAACAAGTGACAACAAACGGGGTGCCTTAAAGCAACAGAGCTTTACCCTGAAGTTCCGGAGGCCAGAGGTCAGAAGCCAAGGTGTGAGCAGGCCCGCACTCCTTCCCAAGGCTCTAGGGCAGATCCTGGCTTCTGTCTCTTTCAGCTTCTCATGTCTTCAGGCGTTCCTTGGCTTATGGCTTCATCTTTCCAGCTTCTGCCTCCATGACCACAGCCTTCCTCTTCATCTTTGTCTTTTCCTGTGAAGACACGTGTCTTCTGATTTAGGGCCAATCGGATTGTCCAAGAAGACCTCATCTCAAAATGATTAACTTAATTTTGTCTGCAAAGACAGTTTTCCTAAATAAAGTAACATTCACAGGTCCCAGGGATGAGGACATGGATATATCTTTTTTGGCTCGGTTGGGCAGGGGGTGGAGGGGGGAGCTTCCCAGGTGGCTTAGCAGTAAAGAATCTGGCTGCCAATGCAGGGGATGGGGGTTAAATCCCTCATCAGGAAGATCCCCTGGAGAAGGAAATGGCAACCCACTCCAGTATTCTTGCCCGGAGAATCCTATGGACAGAGGAGCCTCGCAGGCTACAGTCCATGGGATCACAACAGTCACACATGACTTAGTGCCTTACCAACAACAAATACCTTTTTGGGGATGGGGCTACATACACAGGAGAAGGCAATGGCACCCCACTCATATACTCTTGCCTGGAAAATCCCATGGTTGGAGGAGCCTGGTGGGCTGCAGTCCATGGGGTCGCTAAGAGTCGGACATGACTAAGCGACATCACTTTCACTTTTCAATTTCCTGCATTGGAGAAGGAAATGGCAACCCACTCCAGTGCTCTTGCCTGGAGAATCCCAGGGATGGGGGAGCCTGGTGGGCTGCTGTCTATGGAATTGCACAGAGTCAGACACGACTGAAGTGACTTAGCAGCAGCAGCAGCTACTATACACATATGTTTGTATATATGATACACGTGCAGTGTAAGCCACATCTTTGTTTTCAGAGGACAAAGGTGTGCAATTAAAAGAGACAGAGTCTGTCATACAGAGTGAAGTTAATCAGAAAGAGAAAACCAAATATTGTATATTAGTGCCTATACGTGGAATCTAGAAAAATGGTATAGATGATCTTATTTGCAAAGGAGAAGTAGAGACAGAGATATAGGGAAAAAATGAATGGATATCAAGGGGAGAAGGGGCTTAGGGATTGGGAGATTAGAATTGACACACGTACAGTATTGGTACCGTGCATAAAATACATAACAAAGGAGAACTGACTGTAGGGCACAGGGAACTCTGCTCAGTGCTCTGTGGTGACCTAAACAGGAAGGAAATCCAGAAAAGGGGATATATGTATAGCTAATACACTTTGCTCTACAATAGAAACTAACACAACATTGTAAGTAACTATACTCCAATAAAAATTTTAAAATAAAATGAAAGTTGGAGACAGTCCCCAGCAAGAGTTATGTACGATGGATTAGCTGTGAGGAACAAGCTGAAGTGAATGGGCACGTGGAGAACACACTGCCATCAGGACTTGGAATTTACTTCAGGGTCTTTCACTAACCAGTTACTCACTTTTACCTGTTTACCCTTCCTGAGTGTCAGCTTTCTTTAAAATAAGGTGATTTGTTCTTGATACCCAGGATGTTATAAGTATCAAAATAGACAGTCTACAGGGAAATGCTTTGATAACCACAAGAAATCCCTTCCTTGTCCGCACTGTTCTCCTCCTTCTCCACTAAAGTGTCTCAGCCTCAGGAAGACTTCCCTGCTCCCCGTTCAGCCCAGGCTCCTGGCACCCCCTCTCAGGACACTCTGCACGTGGCACACAGAGTGAATGTGTTTGTGTATCATGTCAGCAACCTTAATTTCTATGCCCCACCCCCAAGCCCCGAGCTTCCTAAGGTAGAAACTGCATTCACCCAGGATCCAGGAGAGCCCTTGGTACACAGGAGTCACTCAATAATCAGAAAGTTAACAGGAATAAATACTTCTCAAGTGCATGCAACTCAGTGATGCTCATTTGTGAAAAATGAAATATACACACCATGAAACTTGCTAATGTAGTATAGTTTTGGAATATTCAAGTTGAAGAAATGAAGGACTAAGTGAATGAATAACCAGCCTGATTAAGTTAGAAATAATAAATGAATAATAAAATAAGATCCCTTGGTGGAAATGTGCTTTCTGAATAATTTAATATGCAAACAAGATGTCTATTTTTTTTCTAATAATTAACCATTCTTTTTTTGTTTGTTTGTTTGTTTTTTTTAATTTATTTTTTTACTTTATTTTACTTTACAATACTGTATTGGTTTTGCCATACATTGACATGAATCCACCACGGGTGTACATGTGTTCCCAAACATGAACCCCCCTCCCACCTCCCTCCCCATAACATCTCTCTGGGTCATCCCCGTGCACCAGCCCCAAGCATGCTGTATCCTGCTTCGGACATAGACTGGTGATTCGATTCTTACATGATAGTATACATGTTAGAATGCCATTCTCCCAAATCATCCCACCCTCTCCCTCTCCCTCTGAGTCCAAAAGTCCATTATACACATCTGTATCTTTTTTGCTGTCTTGCATACAGGGTCGTCATTGCCATCTTTCTAAATTCCATATATATGTGTTAATATACTGTATTGGTGTTTTTCTTTCTGGCTTACTTCGCTCTGTATAATCGGCTCCAGTTTCATCCATCTCATCAGGACTGATTCAAATGTATTCTTTTTAATGGCTGAGTAATACTCCATTGTGTATATGTACCACAGCTTTCTTATCCATTCATCTGCTGATGGACATCTAGGTTGTTTCCATGTCCTGGCTATTATAAACAGTGCTGCAATGAACATTGGGGTACATGTGTCTCTTTCAATTCTGGTTTCCTCAGTGTGTATGCCCAGCAGTGGGATTGCTGGGTCATAAGGTAGTTCTATTTGCAATTTTTAAAGGAATCTCCACACTGTTCTCCATAGTGGCTGTACTAGTTTGCATTCCCACCAACAGTGTAGGAGGGTTCCCTTTTCTCCACACCCTCTCCAGCATTTATTGCTTGCAGATTTTTGGATCGCAGCCATTCTGACTGGTGTGAAGTGGTACCTCATTGTGGTTTTGATTTGCATTTCTCTAATAATGAGTGATGTTGAGCATCTTTTCATGTGTTTGTTAGCCATCCGTATGTCTTCTTTGGAGAAATGTCTATTTAGTTCTTTGGCCCATTTTTTGATTGGGTCGTTTATTTTTCTGGAATTGAGCTGCATAAGTTGCTTGTATATTTTTGAGATTAGTTGTTTGTCAGTTGCTTCATTTGCTATTATTTTCTCCCATTCAGAAGGCTGTCTTTTCACTTTGCTTGTATTTTCCTTTGTTGTGCAGAAGCTTTTAATTTTAATTAGATCCCATTTGTTTATTTTTGCTTTTATTTCCAGAATTCTGGGAGGTGGATCATAGAGGGTCCTGCTGTGATTTACGTCGGAGAGTGTTTTGCCTATATTCTCCTCTAGGAGTTTTATAGTTTCTGGTCTTACATTTAGATCTTTAATCCATTTTGAGTTTATTTTTGTGTATGGTGTTAGAAAGTGATCTAGTTTCATTCTTTTACAAGTGGTTGACCAGTTTTCCCAGCACCACTTGTTAAAGAGATTGTCTTTACTCCATTGTATATTCTTGCCTCCTTTGTCAAAGATAAGGTGTCCATATGTGTGTGGATTTATCTCTGGGCTTTCTATTTTGTTCCATTGATCTATATTTCTGTCTTTGTGCCAGTACCATACTGTCTTGATGACTGTGGCTTTGTAGTAGAGCCTGAAGTCAGGCAAGTTGATTCCTCCAGTTCCATTCTTCTTTCTCAAGATTGCTTTGGCTATTCGAGGTTTTTTGTATTTCCATACAAATCTTGAAATTATATGTTCTAGTTCTGTGAAAAATATGGCTGGTAGCTTAATAGGGATTGCGTTGAATTTGTAAATTGCTTTGGGTAGTATACTCATTTTCACTATATTGATTCTTCCGATCCATGAACATGATATCTTTCTCCATCTATTAGTGTCCTCTTTGATTTCTTTCACCAGTGTTTTATAGTTTTCTATGTATAGGTCTTTAGTTTCTTTAGGTAGATATATTCCTAAGTATTTTATTCTTTTCATTGCAATGGTGAATGGAATTGTTTCCTTAATTTCTTTTTCTACTTTCTCATTATTAGTGTATAGGAATGCAAGGGATTTCTGTGTGTTGATTTTATATCCTGCAACTTTACTATATTCATTGATCAGCTCTAGTAATTTTCTGGTGGAGTCTTTAGGGTTTTCTATGTAGAGGATCATGTCATCTGCAAACAGTGAAAGTTTTACTTCTTCTTTTCCTATTTGGATTCCTTTTATTTCTTTTTCTGCTCTGATTGCTGTCACCAAAACTTCCAAAACTATGTTGAATAGTAGTGGTGAAAGTGGGCACCCTTGTCTTCTTCCTGACTTTAGGGGAAATGCTTTCAATTTTTCACCATTGAGGATAATGTTTGCTGTGGATTTATCATATATAGCTTTTATTATGTTGAGGTATGTTCCTTCTATTCCTGCTTTCTGGAGAGTTTTTATCATAAATGGATGTTGAATTTTGTCAAAGGCCTTCTCTGCATCTATTGAGATAATCATATGGTTTTTATTTTTCAATTTGTTAATGTGATGTATTACATTGATTGATTTGTGGATATTGAAGAATCCTTGCATCCCTGGGATAAAGCCCACTTGGTCATGGTGTATGATCTTTTTAATATGTTGTTGGATTCTGATTGCTAGAATTTTGTTGAGGATTTTTGCATCTATGTTCATCAGTGATATTGGCCTGTAGTTTTCTTTTTTTGTGACAGCTTTGTCAGGTTTTGGTATTAGGGTGATGGTGGCCTCATAGAATGAGTTTGGAAGTTTACCTTCCTCTGCACTTTTCTGGAAGAGTTTGAGTAGGATAGGTGTTAGCTCTTCTCGAAATTTTTGGTAGAATTCAGCTGTGAAGCTGTCTGGACCTGGGCTTTTGTTTGCTGGAAGATTTCTGATTACAGTTTCAATTTCCATGCTTGTGATGGGTCTGTTAAGATTTTCTATTTCTTCCTGGTTCAGTTTTGGAAAATTGTACTTTTCTAGGAATTTGTCCATTTCTCCCACGTTGTCCATTTTATTGGCATATAACTGCTGATAGTAGTCTCTTATGATCCTTTGTATTTCTGTGTTGTCTGTTGTGATCTCTCTATTTTCATTTCTAATTTTATTGATTTGATTTTTCTCTCTTTGCTTCTTGATGAGTCTGGCTAATGGTTTGTCAATTTTATTTATCCTTTCAAAGAACCAGCTTTTGGCTTTGTTGATTTTTGCTATGGTCTCTTTTGTTTCTTTTGCATTTATTTCTGCCCTAATTTTTAAGATTTCTTTCCTTCTACTAACTCTGGGGTTCTCCAATTCTTCCTTTTCTAGTTGCTTTAGGTGTAGAGTTAGGTTACTTATTTGACTTTTTTCTTGTTTCTTGAGGTATGCCTGTATTGCTATGAACTTTCCTCTTAGCACTGCTTTTATAGTGTCCCACAGGTTTTGGGTTGTTGTGTTTTCATTTTCATTAGTTTCTATGCATAGTTTGATTTCTTCTTTGATTTCTTCTGTGATTTGTTGGTTATTCAGAAGTGTGTTGTTCAACCTCCATATGTTGGAATTTTTAATAGTTTTTCTCCTGTAATTGAGATCTAATCTTAATGCATTATGGTCAGAAAAGATGCTTGGAATGATTTTGATTTTTTTGAATTTATCAAGTTTAGATTTATGGCCCAGGATGTGATCTATCCTGGAGAAGTTCCATGAGCACTTGAGAAAAAGGTGAAATTCATTGTTTTGGGGTGAAATGTCCTATAGATATCAATTAGGTCTAACTGGTCTAATGTATCATTTAAAGTTTGCGTTTCTTTGTTGATTTTCTGTTTAGTTGATCTGTCCATAGGTGTGAGTGGGGTATTAGAGTCTCCCACTATTATTGTGTTATTGTTGATTTCCCCTTTCATACTTGTTAGCATTTGTCTTACATATTGCAGTGCTCCTATATTGGGTGCATATATATTTATAATTGTAATATCTTCTTCTTGGATTAATCCTTTGATCATTATGTAATGGCCTTCTTTGTCTCTTTTCACAGCCTTTGTTTTAAAGTCTACTTTATCAGATATGAGTATGGCCACTCCTGCTTTCTTTTGGTCTCTATTTGCATGGAATATCTTTTTCCAGCCCTTCACTTTCAGTCTGTATGTGTCCCTTGTTTTGAGGTGGGTCTCTTGTAAGCAGCATATAGAGGGGTCTTGTTTTTGTATCCATTCGGCCAGTCTTTGTCTTTTGGCTGGGGCATTCAACCCATTTCACCCCACTTATGTTTAAGGTAATTATTGATAAGTATGATCCTGTTACCATTTACTTTATTGTTTTGGGTTCGGGTTTATACACCCTTTTTGTGTTTCCTGTCTAGAGAATATCCTTTAGAATTTGTTGGAGAGCTGGTTTGGTGGTGCTGAATTCTCTCAGCTTTTGCTTATCTGTAAAGCTATTGATTTCTCCTTCGTATTTGAATGAGATCCTTGCTGGGTACAGTAATCTGGGCTGTAGGTTATTTTCTTTCATCACTTTAAGTATGTCTTGCCATTCCCTCCTGGCCTGAAGAGTTTCTATTGAAAGATCAGCTGTTATCCTTATGGGAATCCCCTTGTGTGTTATTTGTTGTTTTTCCCTTGCTGCTTTTAATATTTGTTCTTTGTGTTTGATCTTTGTTAATTTGATTAATATGTGTCTTGGGGTATTTTGCCTTGGGTTTATCCTATTTGGAACTCTCTGTGTTTCTTGGACTTGAGTGATTATTTCCTTCCCCATTTTAGGGACGTTTTCAACTATTATCTCCTCAAGGATTTTCTCATGGTCTTTCTTTTTGTCTTCTTCTTCTGGGACTCCTGTAATTCAAATGTTGGAGCGTTTCATATCGTCCTGGAGGTTTCTGAGATTGTCCTCATTTCTTTTAATTCATTTTTCTTGTTTCCTCTCTGATTCATTTATTTCTACCATTCTATCTTCTATTTCACTAATCCTATCTTCTGCCTTCATTATTCTGCTATTTGTTGCCTCCAGAATGTTTCTGATCTCATTTATTGCGTTATTCATTATATATTGACTCTTTTTTATTTCTTCTAGGTCCTTGTTAAACCTTTCTTGCATCTTCTCAATCCTTGTCTCTAGGCTATTTATCTGTGATTCCATTTTGATTTCAAGATTTTGGATCATTTTCACTATCAATATTCGGAATTCTTTCTCAGGTAGATTCCCTACCTCTTCCTCTTTTGTTTGGTTTGGTGGGCAACCCTCCTGTTCCTTTACCTGCTGAGTATTCCTCTGTCTCTTCATCTTGATTATATTGCTGCGTTTGGGGTGGCCTTTTATATTCTGGTAATTTGTGGAGTTCTCTTTATTATGGAGCTTCCTCACTGTGGGTGGATTCTATCAGTGGCTTGTCTAGGTTTCCTGGTTAGGGAGGCTTGTGTTGGAGTTCTGGTGGGTGGAGCTGGGTTTCTTCTCTCTGGAGTGCAGTGGAGTGATCAGTAATGGGTTATGAGACATCAAAGGTTTTGGAGTAACTTTGAGCTGCCTGTATATTGAAGCTCAGGAGTGTGTTCCTGTGTTGCTGGAGAATTTGTGTGGTATGTCTTCTTCTGAAACTTGTTGGTCCTTGGGTGGAGCTTGGTTTCAGTGTAGGTATGGAGGCATTTGATGAGCTCCTATTGCTTAATGTTCCCTGAATTCAAGAGTTCTCTGATGTTTTCAGGCTTTGGACTTCAGCCTCCTGCTTCTCGTTTTCAGTTTTATTTTTACAGTAGCCTCTAGACTTCTCCATCTATACAGCACCAATGATAAAACATCTAGGTTAAAGATGAAAATTTTCTCCACATTGAGGGACACCCAGAAAGGTTCACTGAGTTACAAGGAGAAGAGAAGAGGGAGGGGGTAGTTAGAGGTGACTGGAATGAGATGCAGTGAGATCAAAAGAGGAGCGAGCAAGCTAGCCAGCAGTCACTTCCTTATGTGCGCTCCATAGTCTGGACCGCTCAGAGGTATTCACGGAGTTATACGGGGAAGAGGAGAGGGAGGAAGTAGACAGAGGTGGCCAGGAGGATAAGAGAGAGGAATGAGAAGGAGAGAGACAATCCTGCCAGTAACCAGTTCCTTAGGTGTTCTCCACCGTCTGGAACACACAGAGATTCACAGAGTTGGATAGAGAAGAGATGGGGGAGAAAAGAGACAGAGGCCACCTGGTGGAGAAAAAGGAGAGTCCAAAGGAGAAGAGAGTGGTCAAGCCTGTAATCTTGCTCTCATGTAAAGTTGGGTAGTGAAGTTTGGGTTTTTAAATGTACAAAGTTGACAACAAAAACCGAAGAGCAAAGATTAAAAATCTAGAGTAGAGGTTGGATTTTCAAAAATACAATATTAAAGAAAAGAAGCAGAAGGAAAAAGGAAAAAAGAAAAAAAAAGCCACAAGAATTATTAAAAAAAAAACAAAACAAAACAAAAAACAAACACCAGTAACCACCCAAAGACTATATACGGTGTTTGCCTTAAAAAAAAAAAAAAAAAAAAAAAAGTCTTTTTTTTTTGAATATTAATAATAGGTTATAGAAATAAAAATCAGAGGAGAAATAGAAGACTTAACTATTAAAAAAAAACTCAGAAAAAAGAAAAAAAAAGAGAAAATAAAAAGGAATGATTTTAAAAATAGTAAAAATATATCTGGCCCTTCTCTGATATTGTGGGCATTGTGGGGTCACTTCCAAGGCGGTTCCCTGTTTAAGTTCTTTATGCTGGTTTTTTAGGCTCACTAGTTCAGTCGCGCTGTGGGGAGGGGGGATGCTGCCAACAAATAGCGCTGTCGTGAGCACACAGTGTCTCAGCCCTGCTTGACCTGTCCCTTCTCGCGGCTCACAAACCGCTCCGATTCTACGATGCTCAGCCAGGAACCGTCTGAGGCTGGCCTTAGGCTGTGCGCACTTCCCCGGTCTAAGCCGCTCAGGTTCAGCGCTCAGGTAGCCCTCAGAGGCACAGATTCGGTTGGGACTGCGTTTTGTGCCCTTCCCGGGTCCGAGTAGCTCAGAGCATGGGTCCGGAGTTTGGTGAGCGCGATAGCTGCGACTTGTCGCCTTTTCTGCCTCTGCTGCTCAGTTTTCTGGGTGGACCACTGGCGCCCCTTGTGAGGCAAATGATGACTGTCCAGCACCCCCAGAAGCCTTAGCAAAGAAGCCTGCTTGCAGTTTGGTAAGTGAAGTCTCTCCGGGTCTGCAATTGCCCCTTTCCAGCCCTTATGGCTCTGGCTGCCTGTCCCCGGCAGGGGATGGTCTGCAGCTGGCTTTTTCCGTTCCGTCCTTTGTTCTGTGCTCGGTCCTGGCGGTGTCTTATGTTTGAGCTTTTTGCGTGGTAGCTATCCCACAGTCTGGTTTGCTAGCCCAAGTTAGATCGTTCTGGTTGCGCGTGGGGCGTTCCTGCCCGATTCTTACAAAGCACTGCAGCCCGCGCCTCCCGCGCGTCCCTGCCCTGCCCCCACTTCCCAGTGGCGGATGCAGGCGTCTGTGCTGCTTTTCCGCTGGGAGAGTTACTGTTGGGCTTGTAATCTCTTGGTTTTAATTATTTCTTCATTTTTCCCTTCCTGTTATGTTGCCCTCTGTGTTTCCAAGGCTCGCCACAGACTCAGCAGGGAGAGTGTTTCCTGGTGTTTGGAAACCTCTCTTCTTAAAATTCCCTTCCCGGGACGGGCTTTCCTTCCCAGGACGGAGCTCCCTCCCCACCTCCTTTGTCTCCTTTTCCGTCTTTTTATATTTTTTCCTATCTGTTTTTGAAGACAATGGTCTGCTTTTCTGGTTGCCTGATGTCCTCTGCCAGCCTACAGAAGTTGTTTTGTGGAGTTTGCTCAGTGTTGAAATGTTCTTTTGAGGAATTTGTGAGGGAGAAAGTGGTCTTCCCGTCCTATTCCTCCACCATCTTAGGACCGCCTCCTAATTAACCATTCTTAAGGCACAATAGTAACATAATGTTAAATGTTAAATGACATTTATAAAGCACCTGGTATTTTCCCAAAGACTTCTCAGATTTTTTCTATGTACATTTGTCAGTGTATGAGGCCACTGGTTAATATTTGAAATTTTAAGAAGACATGTCACTTATTGCTGAATATGGGAAGAGAGCTAAGCTGGTCAGAGACAGTTCCTCCTTCAGAGATTGGTGACTTCCAGAGGTGTAAGTGGGCTCATGTCACCAGCAGAAGTGTGGTTGCACAGAAGACACCATTGATTTCTGGGCACTTAGAGGTGTGGACAGGCTTCCCCAACAGCTCAGTTGGTAAAGAATCTGCCTGTAATGCAGGAGACCCCACTTCAATTCCTGGGTCAGGAAGTTCCACCGGAGAAGGGATAGGCTACCCTTTCCAGTATTCTTGGACTTTTCTGGTGGCTCAGCTGGTAAAGAATCTGCCTGCAATGTGGGAGACCTGGGTTCGATCCCTGGAATGGGAAGATCCCCTGGAGAAGGGAAGGGCTACCCACTCCAGTATTCTGGCCTGGAGAATTCCATGAACTGTATTATCCATGGGGTGGCAAAGAGTCAGACACGACTGAGTGAGTTTCACTTCACTTAGGGGTGTGTCTCTGGAGGAGGGCATGGAAACCTACTCCAATATTCTTGCCTGGAGAAGCCTGTGGACAGAGGAGCCTGGTAGGCTACAGTCCATGGGGTCACAAAGAGTCAGACATAACTGAAGTGACTTAGCAGGCATGCAGGGGTGTGGTCATTGAAGGAGTCCATTTCTGACTGGCTAAACTTTCTCAGAAGCAATGGGCTGTTGATGATTAGTAAGTAAGTGGTATTTATCATTGAGCAAGTTTAATAATAAATAAATAAAATGTCACTGATTGTTATTTATTATCATGACTACAAGAAGATCAGTCTTTCCCTATTCTAGGAAACTTTAAAAAGCAGGCCACCTTATGCTTGTTCAGATTCATTCATTTATTTGCTCAATGGCTAGTTACTGAGTGCTCATTAAGTCTTCAGAAAATTAGAGTGAATAGAACAGTGTCTCTGTTCTTACAGTCAGTGAGGGAAACAAACATAAATAGAGGATACATTGTGATTGTATGAGCTAAAGACAAGTGAAACAGACAAGTGATGTGGGGGCACTCTGATGGATGCATTGAAGATATTCTGATGGTTGGTTTAATGGTGTAAATTGTGTCTCCCCCCAAAAGATATACTAAAGATCTAATCCCTAGTATCTGTAATTATGACATTTGGAAATTGGGTCTTTGAAGATACAATCAAGGTAAGATAATGTCATTAGATTTAGCCATTTTGGATGAGATCCAATATGCCTGATCAATACGAAGAGAGAAACAGGGTCGTAAACAATGAGAATGCCGAGTGAGGACAGTGACAGGCAGGAGTGAGCAATGCTGCTCTAAGCCAAGGACTGCAGGACGTATAGTCAAAGCTATGGTTTTTCCAGTAGTCATGTAAAGATGTGAGAGTTGGACCATAAAGGAGACTGAGTGCTGAAGAATTGATGCTTTCAAACTGTGTTGCAGAAGACTCTTGAGAGTCCCTTGGACTGCAAGGAGATCAAACCAATCAATCCTAAACGAAAGCAACTCTGAATATTCATTGAAAGAACTGATGCTGAAGCTAAAGCTCCAATACTTTGGCCACTTGAAGTGAAGAGTCGGTTCATTGGAAGACTCTGATGCTGGGAAAGATTGAAGGCAGGAGGAGAAGGGGACAACAGAGGATGAGATGGCTGGACGGCATTAGTAACTCAATGGACATGAGTTTGAGCAAACTCAGGGAGATAATAAAGGACAGGGAAGCCTGGTGTGCTGCAGTCCACAGGGTCACAAAGAGTTGGACACAACTTAGCAAATGAACGATAACAACAACAACCAGAAGCTACGAAGAGGCAAAGAAGGATTCTATTCAGAGACTCAGAGAGAGCAAGGCCCTGCTGACACCCTGAATTTGGACGTTTAGCCTCCAAAACTGTGAGCCAATACATTTCTATTTCTTCAAGCCACTCAGTTGGTAGTACTTTGCTGGCAGCCACAGGAAGTGGTTTGCAGGGGGAAAAGAGGACAGACCCTCCAGCAGACTCAGGCAATGGTCACATGAGAGGTGTTGGTGGCTAAGATCAGACTGCTAGAAATGGAGTTGGTAAGAAGTGGCTGGATTCTCTAGATATTTTGAAGATAGAACCAACAGGTTTTCTGGTGGATAGAATGTGAAATGTGAGAAGACAGAAGTGAAGGATGAGCCTAGGTTTTTGGTCTGAGCAACTGGAGTTATTAATACTATTTACTAAAGTAAAAGCTATTCTAGGTAGTGGTATGTGTGCTTCCAGTTGTGCCCGACTCTGCAACCCCATGGACTGTAGCCCACCAGGCTTCTCTGTCCATGGAATTTTCTAGGCAAGAATACGGAAGTGCGTTGCCATTTCCTCCTCCAATAGGTAATGGGGAGAGCCTTGATTCAGGAATTTGGTTTTTAAATTTAAGATGGCTAGTAGACATCAATACTGAGACATCAAACTCAGAATCAGATGTATGTGTTTGGAGGATAAGGAAAACTCCAGATGGGAGAATGAAGTTTTGAGTTGTTCGTGTATTTTTTACTGTTGTTCAGTTGCTAAACTGTGTGTGACTGTGACCCCATGGACTACAGCATACCAGGCTCCTCTGTCTTCCACTATCTTCTGGAGTTTGCTCAAATTCATGTCCATTGAGTTGGTGATAGATGGCATTTAAAAGTATGAAACTCAGTAAGATCTCTCAGGTGCCAAATATTTAATGAAAACAAAAGTGAGTCCAGAATTGAGCCTTGCATGGTAAAGTCAGGTATCACATGTTAAAAACAAGAAAACTGAGACTCAGAAAAATTAAGAAACTTGCCCAAAGAGAAACCATCAGAAACAATACCAGAATTTCAAATTGGATGTTTTCACTTCCAAATTCTTTCTTGTTTCTAATATATGTAGTGTCTCCTATGTAAAATTTTTTGTAATAGGAAGTTTGATCAATACAAATGGATTCTAAACCTGTTCTTTTTCCTACTGTACCCCTTTGAAAAGTGTAGTAATCAAAATTGATCTGTTTTAATTATTTTATAGATATATGACTTTGCCTCTGATCTTCCATAATAGGCTACATTGCCACTTTTCAACCACACATTGAACATCAGAAACATGTTTGTGCTTGAGATAATCAAAGTTAACTTCAATAGTTACAGACTTAATTCTGGACTTTATTAAAATGGAGTTACACTTTGAACGTTTTATCTAATGGCATCTTATTGATGTTCTTATTTCCACTTTGGCAATGGATAACTTATGATTGGCTTGCTGTATATCATCTTACACAATTGCTGTTCTAAAATATTTTTGGTTAGGTGATTGACAAAGTTTTGTTGAATCAAATGTATTTCATATTCCTACTTGGTACAGTAATTATATAGTTTTTAAAGTTGGACACTACCCAGCACAATTAAAACAAAAACAACTTTTATTTCAAAGATGGAAAGAGTGGATTCCAAAAGCATTACTCCATGAATGTGAGAATGGAAAGAGGTTTTATGAATCATGGATTTTAACCCCTTCCCTTTAGAGCTAATTGGATCTTCACTTTATAGAAGGTCAAGGTCTAGAGGAGTTTGGATGACCTACCCAAGGTAATAGCTGGCTGCCACAGGCGAGAGTGGGATTCCAGCCTTCTTCCCAATGCTGGGGTTCTATTTCCCAACTGAGAGAAAGGAAAGATAGATGCCTATGGCTGATAACCTCCATGATAGCCTAGATTTAGAGGAGAAAAGAAAACCAGGTAAGAAAGGAACCGGACCAGTTTTCTGTAGAAAAAGTGTTTCGATAAGCAAATGGCCAAAGCATGTGAAGCAAACTTCAGTGTTCACCACTGAACATGTTGCTTTAAAGTCCCCTGCTTCAGTTTCCTTTTCTGTAAACTAGGGATAAACATAATGGGCTTATTTTGAGAACTGTGTGTAATCACACATGGGAAGTGTTTTGAATAGTGCTCTGCATAGAGCAAAAAGCTGAACAAATGCTAGTTATTATTCATAGTAATTTTAAATAATAAAACCAGAACCCAGGCTGACACCATACCTCACCCACTAGTCCTGCAAGCTCAGCAAGTCACTGAACTTTTCTGCATCTCAGTTTCTTCGCTGCAAACTAGGGTCATAATGCTTTATCTGCTGACTTTATGGTGATAACAGGGATAAAAGATCCTGAAAGTGAGAACTGCTTTTTATGAATTCTTTTGTCCATGTCCTCTCCATATTATTCTTTCCTCAAACGCATTATCTGAACACATCTTAAATCTCAATGTTTGCATGGTTATTACTATATTAGTTGAAAGAATTAAGAGATAGCAGCTTGTTTTGATATTGGAGGGAAGCAGAAAAGATACTGTTAAAGACCAAATTAAAGTCTAAAGAATCTGACCTAATAAATTATTTTATATCAAATGAGCAAAATAATTAGCAAAAAGTACCCAGGTGGCACTAGTGGTAAAAACAAACAAACAAACAAAAAACCACCTGCCAGCACAGGAGACGTAAGAGCCACAAGTCCAATCCCTGGGTTGGGAAGATCCCCTGGAGGAGGGCATGGCAACCCACTCCAATATTTTTGTATGGAGAATTCCATGGACAGAGGAGCCTGGTGGGCTACAGTCCATAAGGTTGCAAAGAGTCGGGCACTACTGAAGTGACTTAGCAAACACACAAACCCATTCAGGTAGTTTTCCAGGCACACTGACAAGTTTAATCAGCATGCTTTTTTTTTAAGTGGTTGGATGGATTTTTAAAAATGTTAGAAATTAAGCATTCTGAAAGAAACTAGTAATTGTGAAACGTTTCCTTGTGGTTCCATTTAGGGATGGTACAGGGAGGGAGGAGGGAGGGGGGTTCAGGATGCTGAACATGTGTGTACATGTGGCGGATTCATGTTGATGTATGGCAAAACCAATACAATATTTTAAAGTACCTAACCTCCAATTAAAATAAATAAATTTATATTTAAAAAATAAAAAAAAATGGGACAGGAAAAGATCTTTGTTCCCTAGTGGCTAGTTGGAAATCGGAAGCTGTGACACTTATTTTTTAGTGGCATTCAAATTTTCTCCAGGCACTTTCTTCATTTATGCCTTATTTACTTCCTCTTCTAAGGTACTGTTGATTTTCAGCTCTTCAATCCACAACATGCAATTATGAAACAGTTCCCCTGATCTAGTAACAGAATACTGTTTTGAGATTATTATCTTTGTGAAAATGGTATTTTAATTGAACAGAGGAAAATGTGTAAAATTACAACATATAGGATATAGTGTGGCATAATTTTATATATTTATGTCTTAGTTTTCTGTGATATGCTCATTATCTTTCCAAGTGTGCTCTTTACAATTTAAAAAATTAATAGCTTTATAAATCAGGTTACTGGTACCTAACAAAAAATTGGACATGAAAGTTTAATTAAAAGAAGTAAATATCAGTTCTCTTCTGTCTTTTTAAAAAAATTATTTATTTTTTAATTGAAGGATAATTGCTTTACAGAATTTTGTTGTTTTCTGTCAAACCTCAACATGAATCAGCCATAGGTATACATATATCCCCTCCCTTTTGAACCTCCCTCCCCATCCCACCCATCTAGGTTGATACAGAGCCCCTGTTTGAGTTTCCTGAGCCATACAGCAAATTCCCACTGGCTATCTATTTTACATATGGTAATGTAAGTTTCCATGTTATTCCTGCCATATATCTCACTGTCTCCTGCCCTCTCTCCATGTCGTAAGTCTGTTTTCTATGTCTGTTTCTCCATTGCTACCCTGTAAATAAATTCTTCAGTATCATTTTTCTAGATTCTGTATATATGTGTTAGAATACAATATTTATCTTTCTCTTTCTGACTCACTTCACTCTGTATAATAGGTTCTAGGTTCATCCACCTCATCAGAACTGATTCAAATGTGTTCCTTTTTATGGCTGAGTAATATTCCACTGTATATATGTACCACGACTTCTTTATCCATTCAGCTGATGATGGGCATCTAGGTTGCTTCCATGTTCTAGCTATTATAAATAATGCTGCAATGAACAGTGGGATACATGTGTATTTTTCAGTTTTGGTTTCCTCAGGGTATATGCCTAGGAGTGGGATTGCTGGGTCATATGGTGGTTTTGTTCCTAGTTTTTTTTAAGGAATCTCCATACCATCTTCCATAGTGTCTGTATCAATTTACATTCCCACCAACAGTACAAGAGCATTCCTTTTTCTCCACACCTTTTCCAGCATTTACTGTTTGTAAGCTTTTTGATGATGGCCATTCTGACTCGTGTGAGGTGATATCTCATTGTAGTTTTGATTTGCATTTCTCTAATAATGAGCAATGTTGAGTATCTTTTCATGTGTTTATTAGCCATCAGTTCTCTTCTATCTTGTCAAACCTCAGACACATTGTTTCAGTATCAATTTTCTATTCTAGAAGGAGTGCTGAAATAAATGACAATAAAACAGGCTGCTTAGTGGGTTGTCCTCAAGATTAAAGTGTGATACAAGTAAGTTCTTTGAAAGCTGGGTCCAGAGATGTCCCTGGTAGCCTTGTGGTTAAGACTTCGCCTTCCAGTGTAGGGAATGTGAGCTCCATTCTGGATGGGAGAGCTGAGATCCTACATGCCTCCAGGCTGAAAAACCAGAACATAAACCACAGAAGTAATACTGTAACAAATTCAGTAAAGACTTTAAAAATGGTCCACATCAAAAAAAAAAAAAAGAAGGAGAAGAAGGAAGAAAGTTGGGTCCAGATGCTCACTGTTCAAAAGCCACCACTTAAAGAGACAAGGTTGATAAAAAGGAAAGTTTGCTTTATTTCAGAGGCTGGCAACCAGAGGAGTGAGCAGACTCCTGTTCAAAGGCCGACTCTCCCACTGACAATCAGTGTGCAAGAGTTTTTAAAGAGAAGTTTCAGGGCTGTACGAGCAGAAGGAACAGGCTACAGGCAGAAACAGCACAGTCAGTTCTGACAGTCATCTTGATCATTTTGAGTAGACTTAATCTTCAGTTCCAGGGTTAGTTTGTTCCCATTTTTTTGAGGTCAGCTTATGTCATGGCTACAGTCGGGTCATCCTGTAGTTAACTTCTTCTACCTGATGGGGGTTTCAGTATATACCAAACAGCTCAAAAACATGGCTCAGAAAATTATCAATAGCACTTGAATAGGAACTAAGGGTCCTTGACTTTGCATAATGACTATTATTATTTGGTCCTCTTTGACTTTCCTTCCTTCTTCATTTTCTCATTTCTCTGTTACATTTATCTATTGACTAAAGATTTTCTACAGGCAAAAGGCAGCTGGAGGACATGGAGGGGAAGATCACAGAGTCCTGCTCTATGTCATCTTGGCATCAGCCCATTTCTGTTTCTGGGTTGTTTTCCATTTTATTGGTTTCTTCCTCAACTCCCCCCTGGCAGGCAGAATTTTTCTCTCAGCCTTTCCTCCCTCTGAGTTTTATCAAAATGTATGGTAAGGAAAGGATGTGATTTCATTTAATTCTTCTCTAAGTGAATTGAAACCACTTAATCATTTCACCCATGCTTGTTTGCATGTCTCAGAAATAAATGGCAAAGGAAATGCTTACTTCCAGGTAACCTATTTTTCAATTCCCAACAAGTGGAAGAAGTATACCTTAAAGAAGAAAAGCAAGTCTCTTTAGTTCTTCACTGATTATACATTTAATGCTGAAGATCGGTCTTTAAGACCAGGACAGGAACAAGCATTCTAATTCAAAAATATCTGTGGGAATAAGCAGGTAGTCAATCCTAAAGGAAATCAACCCTGAATACTCATTGGAAGGACTGATGCTGATGCTGAAGCTCCAATACTTTGGCCACCTGATGGGAGGAGCCAACTCATTGGAAAAGACCCTGATGCTGGGAAAGATTGAGGGCAGGAGGAGAAGGAGGTGACAGGATGAGATGATTGGATGGCATCACTGCCTCAAAGGACATGAGTCTGAGCAAGCTCTGGGAGATAGTGAAGGACGGGGAGCCTGGCGTGCTGCAGTCCATGAGGTTGCAAAGAGTCAGATATGACTGAACGACAGCAGAAGAAAGAAGCTATGTGATGAATTTTGCTTTAAGAACCAAAGTCATATTTGAGAAAGTGTCTGAAAGTCTTTGAGAAAGCAGCTTATTTAGCCTGCTTACAACTCTCAAGCTTCCAAGCTTCTTCTCAGGTTTTGTTCTCTTTTGATTTTTATCCTTTTTTTGACAAAAAAAGAATAAAGAAAAAAAGAAAAAACACTGAGGTCTGTATTCTCATTAGTTGCTTAGTTTATGGAAAAAAATCATACTCATGTGCTCAGTTTTCACAGAGACCAAGAACAGTGAGTGAAATTTAGATAATATTTAAATGAGAAATATTCAACAGCAAGAATCAAAATTATAAATATGGACTATTTCTAAAGTACAACTGTTATCTCATTAGCTAGACTGTTTCTTGTAGACAAGTATGTTTCAGTGGAAAGTTAAATACTCTACAAAGAAAATGATTATTATAAACCAAATAAGAAATCTGAAATATTTGCAAACCAGGAAGTTCAGGATCTGTGTTCTCACCTCTAGTTTAACTCTGCCCCCTTGTGTGTACATGATGCATTGAAATGAGGCCAAGAAATTTCATAGGAAACAAGGCAGGAAAATATAAAAAACTGTATTAAAATCATATTTAGGAAGAGAATATCTCTCAAAATTAGTATAAACTTTCCGATCTGTGGTAAAAATGATATCCTAAGACTCAACTGGTACAACAGACCAAATGTTGGAAAGAAAATGATGTTACTCTACACTTGTGTGATCCTTAGAATGACTCCCTCTTGGGCCTTTATTTACATTCTGTTAAGACTGTACTTTTTAAAAAAGAAAACACATGTTTTAAACTTCAAATTCCAACTTATCAAAAGAGTATTGGTTTTCTTATAATATATTCACTGCAGTTACTTTAAATACCAAACAACTCAAATTCTTATAAAGTCAATCGACTTCTAATAGCAAAAATATTAATTGTGTATTGAGGGGTTTGTGATAGTTGTAGACATAAAATATACAATAATAGCACAAAGATGGAAGAGGATATATTATGAGATTCATAAATTATACGGGAAGTCATATAGCATTAGTTCAAAGTTGACTGTGATAAGCTAAGGATGCATAGTATGATCCCTGTATAATCACTAAATATATATATATATATATATATATATATATATACACACACATATGTATATGCATATGTCTCCATATATATATATATGAAAGAGAAAGAGAGAGGTGTCAATACAAAGCCAATAGAAGGCATAGAATGGAGTACTTAAGAAACACTAAATTAATCCAAACGAGAGTAGAAATGAGGATCAAAAAATTAAACATCAACACAAACAGAAATAATGGCTAGAAGACATTTAGTAAGATAACAAATTAAATAAATTCTGTCAATAATTGTCTTAAAAGTAAATGTGCTAAAAATTCTATGTAGAAGGCAAGGTTTCAGACTAAATAAAAAAAGCAATAGTCAACCTCTGTTTATTAGAAATTGCCAGTAAATATAAAAAGACAGATTGAATGGAAATAAGAAATTAAAAGCAAAGTTATAGGAGAAAAGAAATAATAAACATGAGTGCAGAATAAAAGAAAAAACAATGAAGTAAATCAATAAATTTCATATGAAAAGAATAGTGAAAAATATAATCTGCTGGCTACATTCACACTTAATCCGCCCCCCCCCCCAAAAAAAACCCCTATAACAAAACAGAGAAAACACAAATTACTGATATCAGGAATAAAGAAGTTCCCTAACAACGAATCCTACAATCAATGCAAAAGCAGTAAAAGAGTATTATGAATAATTTTGTGGAAGTAATTTAACAACTTAAATGAAATGGGAAAATTTACAAAACAATTGCAGGAAAAAAAATAGAAAAATTTTATAGCTCTGTTTTTTTAAAGAAATTAAATTTTTAATTAAAAATAATTCTAGATATTTACCAGTCCCTTCTGGCATTACTGATTAATTATATCAAATATTTAAGTAAGAAGTAATATTTCTCTTACACAAATTATTCCTGGAAATAGAGGACAAAGAACATTATTAACTCTTTTAACAAGGCCAGTGTATGCTGCGTGCTTAGTCACTCAGTCCTGTCAGACTCTCTGTGACCCCATGGACTGTAGCCTGCCAGGCTCCTCTGTTCATGGAGATTCTCCAGGCAAGAATACAGGAGTGGATTGCCATGCCCTCCTCCAGGGGATCTTCCCAATCCAGGGATCGAACCCAGGTCTCCCACATTGCAGGCAGATTCTTTACTGTTTGAGCCACCAGGAAAGCCAAAGAATATTGGAGTGGGTAGCCTATCCCCTTTCCAGTGGAACTTCCTAACTGAGGAATCGAAACAAGGTTTCCCACATTGCAAGTGGATTCTTTACAGTTGAGCTACCATGGAAACCTGAAGGCAGTGTATCCTTGATAGAAAAACCTGACAAAGACTTTACAGGGAAACAAAATTTTAGACCAAGCTCCGTTCTGAACTTAGACTCAAAAATTCTCATTAAGGTACAAGTCAAATCCAGCAATATTAATAAATGAACAATTCATCATTACCAAGTCAGTTCTATCCCAGGAATATAAGATTGGTTTAATAAGTGAAAAATCATTAAATGTAATTTGCCACATTAATAAATATAGAAAAAGGAATATATACAAAATTTCTATGTTTGCAATGAAAGTTTGACAAATTTCAGTACACGTTCCTGATTAGAACAGCAGCGAAACCTCTCAGCAAGACAGGAATTGAAGAGAACTATCTTAATCCGATAGAACACATACACGCCATGCCTATAGATGACATTATATATAGTACATGTACATACTACATGATACATGTACATGTGTATTATACATAATTATGAAATATGGGAAGAGCAAATGTGCAATTTACTAACATCATGAGTTTCCCAAAAGGCCCACCAAGATCACTACATAATCATGCTCCAAGTGGAAAAGTCCTTTCCACATGTTCAGGGTTTCCAAGTATATTTTCATTTCCTCACTGAGAATCAGGAGCAAACAACCAATCGTGAGCAGGCATCTAAGGAAGGCTACTAAAGTTAGAAATCCAAACAATAAAATAGAAAATACAAGCAACCTGGAGAAACAGAAAATAAAAAGGAAAACTTCTAACCCATTTTAACCTCTTTCAGTTCAGTTCAGTTCAGTTCAGTCACTCAGTCATGTCCAACTCTTTGTGACCCCATGAATCACAGCACGCCAGGCCTCCCTGTGAGAGAATATCTTGCATTCACAAAGTAAGAATAGAATGTATTTTAAATAAAAATAAAAACAAGGGAAAAAATCAGGTAACAAAATATTGTTCTTGGGACTTGAAAACTTGACAGCAGAAAAAAAATATTTGGAAGAGTTAAAAGATGAAGTTGAGGGACTCTGACAGAAGAAGAAGAGAGTGAAAGAGTTGGCTTAAAGTTCAACATTCAGAAAACGAAGATCATGACATCTGGTCCCATCACTTCATGGGAAATAGATGGGGAAATGGTGGAAACAGTGTCAGACTTTATTTTTTGGGGCTCCAAAATCACTGCAGATGGTGACTGCAGCCATGAAATTAAAAGATGCTTACTCCTTGGAAGAAAAGTTATGACTAACCTAGATAGCATATCAAAAGCAGAGACATTACTTTGCCAACTAAGGTCCATCTAGTCAAGGCTATGGTTTTTCCTGTGGTCATGTATGGATGTGAGAGTTGGACTGTGAAGAAGGCTGAGTGCTGAAGAATTGATGCTTTTGAACTGTGGTGTTGGAGAAGACTCTTGAGAGTCCCTTGGACTGCAAGGAGATCCAACCAGTCCATTCTGAGGGAGATCAGCCCTGGGATTTCTTTGGAAGGAATGATGCTAAAGCTGAAACTCCAGTATTTTGGTCACCTCATGTGAAGAGCTGACTCATTGGAAAAGACTCTGATGCTGGGAGAGATTGGGGGCAAGAGGAGAAGGGGGCGACAGAGGATGAGATGACTGGATGGCATCACGGGCTCGATGGACATGAGTCTGAGTGAACTCCGGGAGTTGGTGATGGACAGGGAGGCCTGGCGTGCTGTTATTCATGGGGTCACAAAGAGTCGGACACAACTGAGCAACTGAACTGAACTGACAGAAGAAAGTCAATCAAAGACCTGGACAATAGAAGAAAAATGATGAGAAAATTAGAGAAGCAGTCAAAGAAGCTTAACATTTGTGAATAGGAGTAGTTCTAGAAGGGAGAACATGCATGGGGAATAAATCATGAAAAAATAGTTCAAGAACATTTCGGCAAGTGAAGGACATAGTCTTCACTTCTATTCTCATGCTACCTACCTTAAGAGATTTTATCTCCTTTCTGTGGCTTGTCTTCTATAAGCTTTATATGGATCTTCCACCCATACTTCTCTCTTGTATGTCAAAATGAAATTTTATTACTACCAGATATTTGCACTGGAGGCATAATTGCAAAGCAAGTTGATGGGCAAGGCAACTCAAAAGAAAGCTGTGAAGGACAGGTTAGAGAGGTTGGGTAGAGCTTCCGAAGAAGTGAAATGAGTTGAACCTTGAAGACTTTTGTGTTAGTTTCCCATTTGCTGCTATAACAAATTGTCACAAACTTAGAGGCTTAAAACATGATTTTATTCTTATAGTTCTGGAGACTGGAAATCCAAAATCCAAAATATCAAAGGGTTAGCAGGCTTGTATTTCTCCTGGAGACTCTAAGGGAGAATCCATTTCCATGCTTTATCCAGCTTCTAGAAGCTGCCTACATTCCTTGGCTCTTTCAAAGTCAGAAATTATCTCTACTTCTGATCATGACCATGGTATCTGGTCCCATCACTTCATGGCAAATAGATGGGGAAGCAAGGGAGATAGTGACAGACTTTCTTTTCCTGGGCTCCAAAATCACTGCAGATGGTAACTATAGCCATGAAAAAAAAAACCCAAAAAACTATGACCAACATAGACAGCATATTGAAAAGCAGAGACATTACTTTGTCAACAAAGGTCCATCTAGTCAAAGCTATGGTTTTTCCAGTAGTCATGTATGGATGTGAGAGTTGGATCCTAAAGAAAGCTGAGCGCTGGAGATTTGATGCTTTGGTGTTGGAGAAGACTCTTGAGAGTCCCTTGGACTTCAAGGAGATCAAGCCAGTCAATAGTAAAGGAAATCAGTCCTGAATATCCATTGGAAGGACTGATGCTGACGCTGACGCTGAAGCTCCAGTACTTTGATCACCTGATGCAAAGAACTAACTCATTAGAAAAGGACGCTGATGCTGGGAAAGATTGAAGGCAGGAGGAGAAGGGGATGACAGAGGATGAGATGGCTGGATGACATCACCGACTCAATGAACATGAGTTTGAGCAAGGTCCAGGAGTTGATGATGGACAGGGTAACCTGGTGTGCTGCAGTCCATGGGGTTGCAAAGAGTCGGACATGACTGAGTGACTGAACTGAACTGAATCAAGATAATCCAGGATAATCTCCCCATCTCAAGATAATGAATCTAACCACATCTGCAATCGCCCTTTAGCCATGTCAGGTAAATTAATAACAGGTTCCAGGAACTGGGGCTATTATTTTGCTTATTACAGCTGGGTAGAATTGGGATGGTTAGAAAGGAATAAGTTTCCAAATTATAAAAAAAAAAAAACGAATACAATATGTTTCAGGGCAGTGAGGAAGTTTTCTGGCTGGTTTAGAGTTTTATGTTGGGATGTACAGAGAGAATGGGTAGCTGAGAGGTGCAGTGGGGGAACCATAGTATAAAAAATGTTGGTTGCCAGAAACAGTGTATTTTGACTTTTCCTGAAGTCAATGGGAAAATTTTGAAGTTGTTTAACTATAGAATAAAAAGCTCTAGAACTGTAGAGACTCTTAGGAGAAGTTCTGACACCACGTCTTGCCTACAGGAATGTAAAGTGGAATGAAGCCCATTTTGAAGATTAGATCACAGAGGTCCAGCTGAGACACAGTTTTGGAGTATTAGCCAGCTTTCTTCTGTTACTTACTGAAGAGTAATTCTGGTTTGGAAGTGGTAATACAAATTCTCTCTGCATCACCTTGCAGTCATTGATTTATTAACTTTTCTTTTGGCCTCATGGAGAAGAGCTGGAATACATCTAAGCTCTTCTGCCAATCAAAATTTCTTGCAGTTAGAGATGCCAGTTTCAAAATAATACCATGATAATCAATTAGTGTGTAATATCAATATTTTTACATTCCATGGGAGGTGACATTGAACCTATGAAATCCATCTGGATTCCAGGGAGATTTTTATAGACAAAAAGAATATATTTGTGGTTATCAAACCAGAAAAGAATTTAATTCTAGTGAATATTCATAGCTTTCCATTTTATTTAACAAATTCTTTCTAAATGGTTCTCTTGTACCTATCTAAACATCCCACCCTGTATTTTCAGAATTCCTTACACCAACATAAATTATTAGGAAAGCCAAGGTATGCATTAATGTCTAGGGCTTTCCTGATAGCTCAGTGGGTAAAGAATCTGCCTGCAATGCAGGAGACCCTGGTTTGATTCCTGGGTCGGGAAGATTCCCTGGAGAAGGGAAAGGCTACCCACTCCAGTATTCTAGCCTGGAGAATTCCATGAACTGTATAGTCCATGGGGTTGCAGAGTCAGACACAACTGAATGACTTTCACTTCACAGCATTTCACTTGGTAAAAATGGGGTCAGAAATACAAGGTCAAGGGAATCCCCTGGAGGGCCAGTGGTCAGGACTCCTGAGTTCAATTCCTGGTAGACGAATTAAGATCCTACAGGCCACAGGGATTGAACCTGTGTCTCCTGCATTGGCAGGCAGATTCTTTTCCACTGGGCCACCAGGGAAACTCCTATCTAAAGATAACCAATGATAAATTATTTTAATATGACAGTGCTCACCTATAACATATATAAAGTATTCAAACTCTGATGGAAACAGTTTTCTTGCTGCCACAGGTCAAGTGGAAATCCTTTGGAGATTATTTTCTGTATCACTTGAGGGGGCAAGTCCCCTTGGAGCAGTGAAGGACATTGATTGATAACTTTTGAACCACTGGTTAGCTTTTACTATCTATAAATTACAGCTGAAGTTCAAGTCTTATCAGCTAGGTCTGTGTGATTTGAGTCCACAAGGCACTCTTGTGGATGGACCCAGCAGTTGTTTATCAGCTGCTGAATCTAAGAGTTACAAAGCTGTTGAATGGATGTGGGTGATGCCGTATGGAGCTTAGACCCATTGAGAGCAGTGTTAGCAATCAGTGAATTTTGGTAATGTCCCTGGCCATGGTGTTCAAGGATATCTTTCCTTGAAAAACACCATAAATGTTCAGCTCTCAGGTATTTGTATGACTGTCTCTATCTCCTTCAAGTTTTTGCTTCGATGTCGGGTTTTTAAATGTTTGTATGTGTCTAGCCACATAGTCGTGCCTGACTCTTTGCAACCCCATGGACAGACGAGCCCAGTGGGCTACAGTCCATGGGGATTCTCCAGGTAAGAATACTGGAATGGGTTGCCATTCACTTTTTCCAAGGAATCTTCCCAACCCAGGGATTGAACCCAGGTCTCCCATATTGCAGGCAGATTCTATACCTTCTGAGCCACCAGGGAAGCCTTTTTAAATGGTTACTCTATGTGAAAATTGCACCATGACTCTCTCCACCCTTCTCTGCTCCTTACGACTCTTTATGCTGCACTCTTTCCTCTGTTTTTTCATAGTATTTTTTACCTTCTTATGTACGAGATCCTTTGTTTATTTTATTCATTTAAAAATTGTTTGTCTCAATGATAAGCTCCAAAGAGCAGGGCTTATTGCTTTTTTCCAGTGCTAAACTCAAAGGACAGTGTTTTTTATATAGTAGGCATACAGCAAATATTTCTTAAATGGATAAATTAATGAAATGAGTAGATTCTGATACACTTCAATAATAGTTTAAAATAACAGTAATCCAACATTATGCAACACACAGTTACAACAACTGCATAAATTCCAGGGCCAATACAAGTCTAGAATCATCAGGTAACTTAAATTTTGATAAAATCTCTGCCACTGGAGGGCCCTAAGTAATAACAGAAATTTCATCAGCCTACCCACTAATATTGCATCTGGAGCAAATTTTAATTGGCTGAAGATTTTAAGCTCATCAAAGTTATGCATAGTGCATCTAGCAACTTCATGCTTTTGCAATATATACTTTCAAAATAAATGTTTTATCCTTCAATTGGCTTTCTAAAATTTCCACTTGGAAGGCATAGTTTCTGGGAGAAAATCAAGTTAGTACCAGGTCTTCTGATTGCTAATATACTTAATATATTTATATCAATTACTAAGCTTAAGTTGCAAACTTCTAGGGAGGAAAATCCTTACTTATAAAATCTATGAAAATTGGTACACTTTGGCTATGCCAGGAGATGGAGTTAATGAAAATTTAACTTTTCTGGGAATTCCAAGTTTGCATAGGCAGATTTCAGATTATCAAAGATTCTCTTGTATTTAGTTAAACATGTGTCAGCAATTTCCAGCTCTTTCCTAAAAACTCATATATGTGATTATATATGATATATGAACATATGCATATACATATGTGTAATATAAATATTTAATATTAGGGATTTGATTGACATTTAAGTTTTCTGATGACTCTAGGCTCTGTATTGACCCTGGAATTTGTACAGTTGATGTGATGAGATCATTTTTTCCATGACTGCTTTAGCATCCCTTTAAGGGGGAAATTAAATGCAAAGTTTTGGAAGTGCTTTTCAAATATTTTTTCAGGAGTTTTAAACAAATCTGTAATTCTATAATGGAAGTCTTTATGGCTCTTGACTCAGAAATCTGCTTAGTGCGTGCTAAGTTGCTTCAGTCATGTCCAACTCTGTGAGACCTTATGGAGTGTAGCCTGCCAGCTGTCCATGAGATTCTCCAGCAAGAATATTAGAGTGGGTTTCCATGCCCTCCTCCAGGGGATCTTTGAAACCCAAGGGTTGAACCCACGTTTCTTACATCTCCTGCACTGGCAGATGGGTTCTTTACCACTAGTACCACCTGGGAAGACCCCTTGCTTAGGGAAAAAAGAAAAAGTCAAAAATTTTAACCAACAGAAGAAATAAGAAATTTTATGACAGTCTTGTGGGAGCCAACCCAGGTTGGGTGAGTTGAGGTTGGTGTTAGGATGGCCCCAGGTAAGCAGGTAAGGTTCTGTATATTTCTGCTTATGCCCAGGGTGCAAGAGAGACACCACCAACAGAAAAACCTTAGCTTTAAGAGAAAAGGACATTACAAAGAAAGAAACCCTTTACTGCACCATGGACCTTCTGGATTGCAAGAGCCCTTCTGTGGGAAGGAGGCAGGGCCAGAATGGCAGGTGTCACCTCTGATGACCCCAGGTATCTTTCATATCAGTCCTGCTGTTCACCATGGCTGGGCATTTTCTTATGCCTCTCTCCACTTTGAGGTGCCTACATTACTGTAATCTTTTTGCTAGTGGAGGGTCTTACCTTTATGTTGGCAGTGACTTTAATCTTCTCAAATCTTCCCATTACATTATCAACCAAGATTATGTAATATTCTAAATCCTGTGTTCTCTCATCAATCATCACAGCATCTTCACCAGAATTAGATTCCTTCTCAAGAAACCACTTACTTTGCTCATCCTTAAGAAGCAGTTCCTCATTTTTTATAGTTTAATAATGTTTGCAGCAATTCATGTATATCTTCAGGCTCCATGTCTTGTTTTCTTGCTGTTTCCACCACTTTCATGGTTACTTCCTCCTCTGAAGTCTTGAGCCCTTCAATATTATCCATGAGGATCGGAATCCACTTCTTAGAAACCCCTGCTAATATTGACATTTTGACCTGTTTTGGCTCAGATGGTAAAGAGTTTTCCTGGAATGCAGGAAACCTGGGTTTGAACCCTGGGTTGGGAAGATTCCCTGGAGAAGGGCATGGTAACCCATTCCAGTATTCTTGCCTGGAAAATCCCATGGATAGAGGAGGCTAGTAGGCTAGAGTCCATGGAGTCATAAAGAGTCAGACATGACTGAGAGACTTTCGTGAATCACAAATATCTTTAATGGCATCTAGAATAGCGAATCATTTCCAGAAGGTTTTCAATTTACTTTTCCCAGATTCATGAGTGGAATCACTATTTACAACAGATCTTGCCTTCCAAAACGTATTAAATAATAAGACTTAAAAGTCAAAATCTCCTTGAGTCATGGGCTGCAGAATGGATGTTGTGTTTGCAAAGAAAATAACATTAATCTTATTGTGTATTTCTGTCAGTGCTCTGTCAATTAGCAGTGATATTTTGAAAGGAATCTTTCTCTGAGAAGTCACTCTCAACAGTGGGGTGAAAGTGTTCACTAAATCATGTTGTAAACAGATGTGCTATCATCCAGACTGTTGTTCTATTTAGAGAGCACAGGCAGAGTAGAATTGGATTAATTCTTAAGGACTCTAAGGTTTGTAGAATGGTCAGTGAGCCCTGGTATTAACTTAAAGTCACTAGTTGCGTTAACCCTAACAAGAGAGTCAGCCTGTCCTTTGAAATCTTGAAGCCAGGCATTGACTTCTCCTCTCTTGCTATGAAAGCCCTAGATGGCATCTTTTTTCAAGAGAAAGCTGTTTTATCTACACTGAAAGTCTGTTGTTAATGTAGCCACCCTCATTATCTCAGTTAGATCTTCTGGATAACTTGCTGTAACTTCTAAATCAGCATTTCTGCTTCACCTTGCACTTGGCGTTACGGAGACAACTTCTTTCCTTAACCCTCATGAACCAACCTCTGCCAGCTTCACATTTTTCTTCTGTTGTTGTTCAGTCATTGTCCCCCATGAATTTACAACTCATGGATTGACCGGTTTGATCTTGCTCTCAGAGTCTTCTCCAGCACCACAATTCAAAAGCATCAGTTCTTTGGCCTTCTTTATGGTCCAACTCTCATATCCATACACGACTACTGGAAAACCCACAGCTTTCACTATATGGACATTTGTCAGCAAAGTGATGTCTCTGCTTTGTAACATGCTGTCTAGGTTTGTCATAGCTCAGCCTTCATAGAGTTGAAGAGTGGAAGGACCTTGCTCTGAATTAGGCCTTGGCTTAAGGGAGTATTAGGGCTAATTTTATCTTATCTTAGTGGCTTCCCCAGAGAATGCAATGGCAACCCACTTTCTTTCACTTCACTTTCATTTTGCTTCATGCATTGGACAAGGAAATGGCAATCCACTCCAGTGTTCTTGACTGGAGAATCCTAGGGACGGTGGAGCCTGGTGGGCTGCCATCTATGGGGTCGCACAGAGTTGGACATGACTGAAGTGACTTAGCAGCAGCATCAGTGGCTTCCCAGGTGGTGGGAAGTGGTAAAGAAAACAAGGATGTTTTGCATTCTTATCATTCATGCATTCACTGGGGTACTAGCATTTTTACTTTCCTTCAAGCACTAATTCTTTTATATCCCTACTTTGGCTAAATGTTTGGTGCCAGAGGTCTAGCTTTCAGCCTGTATTGACTTTTTTGACATGCCTTCCTCACTAAGCTTACTGATTCCTAGCTTTTGATTTAAAGTCAGAGATGTGTGACTCTTCCTTCCCCTTGAATGCTTAGAGGCCATTGTAGGGTTATTAAATGGCATAATTTAAATATTGTTGTGTCTAGGGGAAAAGAAAGGCCAAAGAGAGACAGAGAGAGATGGGAAAATGGCCTGTTGGTGGAGCAGTCAGAGCACACACATTTATGGGTAAAGTTTGCTGTCTTACATGAGCGTAATTCATGGTGCCCCATACAGTTACTACAGTAACATCAAAGATCACTGATCGCAGATCAATACAACAAATATAATGACAATGAAAATGTTTGAAATATTGTTAGAATTGTCAAAACTTGATACAGAGACAAAGGGAGTAAATGCTGTTGGAAAAATGGTGCTCATAGACTTACTTAATATGGGGGTTGCCACAAACCTTCAATTTGTTAAAAAAAAAAAATCTGTGATGTGCAATAAAATGAAGTATTGCCTGTACATAGAACCACTATGTCATAAATAGGTCTGGGTCATGATGACTTAAAAAAATAAGTTAAGGAGCCATTTTCTACAGATGATGAGAAGGTAGGGTTCACCCTCTTCACGTCTACCCTTCTAAACAGATCTGTACAAAAAACCATTTTTTTCACCATTCCTCGACCCTGCTACTCTGTTAAAACAAACAGGGATTTATGACCCACTCCTCACTACACATAAAATTTGTACAAAAATATTTTCTATAATAATGATTTGTAATCTGTCGACTTAATATTTGGGAGATGTCTTGAGATATAAAATCCCATCCTTTGGGTTGTGGGGTATTTTTGTTTTCTCCAAATAAATATGATTGCTAAAGTTAAAAAAAAAAAAACAACAGAGTTAATGATTCCCTGTTTGGTTTTATTTCATTTGCTCTCACCTCTCCCCTGGGGATAAGGCCATGATAGCTGATTAGGATTTCAAAATGCTTTATTTCCTTCTCAGATTTGTTTTAAAAGAAAGGGACAAGAAAGCAGGAGCACTATTTTGAAATCAGAGATAAAATTTACCCAGAGATCAAGTCTGAAGTGATACAGATGGTTTAAGGCAAAAAGAAAGGGTTAGGGCAAACCTTCAGTGTCTCTAGATACTTTTAGCATCTCAGAATTTTGTCAGTTTCTTTTTTAGTCTCTACCATGTAAAGCTTTCAGTTGGATATATCTTTCCTTCTTTCCCTTTTGCTTCTCTTCTTTTCTCAGCTATTTGTAAGGTCCCTTCAGACAACCAATTTGTCTTCTTGCATTTCTTTTTCTTTTTTAATATAAATTTATTTATTTTAATTGGAGGTTAATTACTTTACAATATTGTACTGGTTTTGCCATACATCATCATGAATCTGCCACAGGTATACACGTGTTCCTCATCCTGAACCCCCCTCCCTCCTCCCTCCCTGTACCATCCCTCTGGGTCGTCCCAGTGTACCAGCACCAAGCATCCAGTATCATGCATCGAACCTGGACTGGCGATTCATTTCATATATGATATTATACGTGTTTCGATGCCATTCTCCCAAATCATCCCACCCTCTCCCTCTCTCACAGAGTCCAAAAGACTGTTCTATACATCTGTGTCTCTTTTGCTGTCTCACATGATTTTGGTCACCGCCTCCCGTATAATATTATGAACCTCTGTCCATAGTTCTTCAGGTACTCTGTCTGCCAGATATAGTCCCTTGAATCTATTCATCAGTTCCACTATATAATCATAAGAGATTTGATTTGGGTCATACATGAATGGCTTACTGGTTTTCCTACTTTCTTCAATTTGAGTCTGAATTTGGCAATAAGGAGTTCATGATCTGAGCCACAGTCAGCTCCAGGTCTTGTTTTTGCTGACGGTATAGAGCTTCTTCATCTTTGGCTGCAAAGAATATAATCAATCTGATTTCAGTACTGACCATCTGGCGATGTCCATGTGTAGAGTTGTCTCGTGTATTGTTGGAAGAGGGTGTTTGCTATGACCAATGTGTTCTCTTGACAAAACAGTTATCTGTTGCCCTGCTTCATTTTGTACTCTAAGGCCAAATTTGCCTGTTATTCCAGGTATCTCTTGACTTCCCACTTTTGCATTCCAAACTCCTATGATGAAAAGGACATCTTTTTCTGGTGTTAGTTCTAGGAGGTCTTATAGGTCTTCATAGAATCATTCAACTTCAGCTTCTTCAGCATTACTGCTCCGGGCATAGACTTGGATTACTGTGATATTGAATGGCTTGCTTTGGAAATGAACTGAGATCATTCTGTCATTTTTGAGATTGCATCCAAGTATTGCATTCAGACTGTTTTGTTAACCCAGACATCTTGAAGTGTGAAGTCAGATAGGCCTTAAGAAACTATTACTATGAACAAAGCTAGTGGAGGAGATGGAATTCCAGCTGAGCTATTTCAAATCCAAAAAGATGATGCTGTTTAAATGCTGCACTCATTATGCCAGCAAATTTTGAAAACTCAGTAGAGGCCACAGGACTGACAAAGGTCAGTTTTCATTCTGATCCCAAAGAAAGGCAATGCCAAAGAATGTTCAAATTACATTATACACAATTGCACTCATTTTACATGCCAGAAAAATTATGCTCAAAGTCCTCCAAGCTAGGCTTCAGCAGTAAGTGAACCAAGAACTTCTAGATGTAAAAGCTAGATTTAGAAAAAGCAGAGGAACCAGAGATTAAATTGCCAGCATATACTAGATCACTGAAAAAGGAAAGGAATTCCAAATAAACATCTACTTCTGCTTCATTGACTATGCAAAAGCCCTTGGCTGTGTAGATCACAACAAACTGTAGAACAGTCTTAATGAGATGGGAATACCACACCACATTACCTGCCTCCTGAGAAACTTGTATGTAGGACAAGAAACAACAGTTAGAACTAGACATGGAACAATGAACTTGTTCAAAATCGGGAAAGAAGACATCAAGGTTGTATATTGTCACCTTGCTTATATAACTTATATGCAGAGTACATCAAATGAAATGCCGGGCTGGATGAATCACAAGATGGAATCAAGATTTCCAAGAGAATTATCAACAACCTCAGATATGCAGATGATACCACTTTAATGGCAGAAACTGAAGAGGAACTGAAGAGCCTCTTGATGAAGGTGAAAGAGGAGAGTGAAAAAGTGGTTTAAGACTCAACATTCAAAAAAATGAAGACCATAGCATCTGGTATCACTCCATGGCAAATAGATGGGGAAAATGTGGAAACAGCATCAGATTTCATTTTCTTGGGCTCCAAAATCGATGCAGATGGTGATCACAGCCATGAAATTAAAAGACACTTGCTCCTTGGAAGGAAAGTTATGACAAATCTAGATGGCATATTTAAAAGCAGAGACATCATTTTGCCAGCAAAGGTCTGTATAGTCAAAGCTATGGTTTCTCCAGTTGTCATGTATGGATTCGAGAGTTGGACCATAAAGAAAGCTGAGTGCCAAAGAACTGATGCTTTCAAATTGTGTTGCTGGAGAAGACTCTTGAGAGTCCCTTGGATTGCTAGGAGATCAAATCAGTCAATCTTAAAGGAACTCAATCCTGAATATGCATGGGAAGGGCTGGTGCTGAAGCTGAAACTCCAATACTTTGGTCCCCTGATGCGAAGAGCTGACTCATTGGAAAAGACCTTGGTGCTGGGAAAGACTGAGGGCAGGGGGAGAAGGGGGTGACAAAAGATGAGATGGTTGGATGGCATCACTGACTTAATGGACCTAATTTGAGCAAACTCCAGGAGATAGTGAAGGAAAGGGAAGCTTGGTATGCTGCAGTTCATGGGGTTGCAAAGAGTAAAGCTTACTAGCCTGTCAGTAAATCCTGGTGCACATTTGGACCAAAATAAGCATATGATTCATCCTGGGATTAATCTGTATAAGAATCAATGTCACATAAAAGTGGGCATATGTCTACTGAGCTGACTACATATTTATCCCTCAATGTCTAAAAAAGCAAAATGTTAAGTGAAATTACAGTGCGCAATGTGTATTAATATACCCAGGGTTGTTTGAAATGCTCTACAGCAGTGGTTTTCAAATTATCTGAGGCAGAGACTCCTTTTATGAAATTTCCACCCCATCCACATAGAATACATATTCATACTGCACGTGATTAACAGGCAACTTATGCTACACAGGATTCATCACAAAAGTTTGGCCATTCCCAAAATATTTCTTACCTGCTTACAAGGGGATCCCACTGATGACACACTTGGATGATCTGGCAACGGAAAATTGCTTTAAAAAACTCTCTAGGTACTTACTCATTGTACTTATCTCATTGCAGTGACAAATGGACCACAGACTGGCAGCCAAGAAAGAAAAGACATGCTCTGCCCCAGGTGAACCAATCATTTTGCTGGGAAGGTAACAATTAAGGAAGAAAAGTCATTATCCTAAGACAGCATATAAGAAATTATGAGCAAGTCCCCATGTCAAGGGAAGGAGAATGCTTTCAGAGAGGGGCAAAGGAGGCTGGGAGGGCTACAGTAGTCAATAAAGAGTCCACGGCTTTTATTGGCTGCATCCTCGCCAGGAAAGGTCTTTCTTTTATTGGCCTCTGCAGAGTGTGAGAGCTCCCCCTTCTGGCCTCCTCAGTTCAGTTCAGGTCATTTCAGTTGCTCAGTCCGGTCGGACTCTTTGGGACCCCACGGACTGCAGCACAACACGCTTCCCTGTCCATCACCAACTTCTAACTGTATTTAATTGAAGCTTCCCTTAACTATTTTTTGCAGTACCGACTGAAGATGTCATGAACGAAAGATAAATAATAAAATATGATTATATTTGCTGACATGTTGTAGCTATATATATGTTTATTACTGTGCTGAGCCCTGTATTTTTATTTTATTATCTTTTATTATGTAGCATGCATGCAATTTTATTCCATAAAATCTTGGTATAAGAAATTCCACATTAAAAGAAAATCTCCAAATCAATTTAAATCTGTTCCTGTGATACTGTGATTTATAACTATATATATATATATATATATGTTTCTTTTATTTATTTATTTATTTTTCTGTCACAGAGCTCCTAAAAACCCTTGGAATTTTCCAATTGATTAGGGACATAAAACCATCTTTAGGAGCTGACTTTTTGACCCCGCCTAGGGATTGGGGTTGTTTGCCAGGAAAACCAACCCTGTAACTGGAGGGTTAGAAAGACTCAGCCCTCCCCACACCTCCAGAGAAGTGAGAGAAACAGAAGGTGAATCATTTGCTGGTGACTGATGATTTAATCAATGCTGTCTATGTAGTTAAAGCCTCATAAATGAAGGAATAGATTCAAAGAGTTTCCAGGTTGGTGGGCACACGGGGGTGCTGGGAGTGTGACAGAGTTTTGAGAGAGCAGGGAAACCCCCTACTCTTTCCCCACACTTTGCCTTATGCATCTCTTCTGGGTGTTCCCAAGTTATATTAATGTATGTGTCTGTGTGTGCTTAGTTGCCCAGTTGTGTCTGCCTCTTTGTGACCCCATGGACTGTATCCCACCAGGATCCTCTGTTCATGGAATTTTCCAGACAAGAATACTAGAGTGGGTAGCCATTCCTTTCTTCAGGGGGATCTTCCCTACTCAGGAATGGAACCTAGGTCTCTTGTATTGCTGGCAGATTCTTTACTATTTAAGCCACCATGGAAGCCCCAATCCTAAAGGAAACCAACCCTGAATATTCATTGGAAGGACTGATGCTGAAGCTGAAACTCCATCCTTTGGCCACCTGATGCAAAGAGCTGGTTTAACCTGATGCTGGGAAAGACTGAGGGCAGGAGGAGAAGGGGGTAACAGAGGATGAGATGGTTGGATGACATCACTGATTCAACTGACATGAGTCTAAGCAAACTGTGGGAGATAGTGAAGGACAGGGAAGCCTGGTGTGCTACAGTCCATGGGGTTGCAAAGAGTCAGACACGACTTAGTGACTGAACAACAATAACCAGGTACCTCGTATAAGTGTAATCAAACACTATTTGTCTGTACCCAATGTATATTGCACTTGTGAAAGCAGTTTTGACTGGTGTGTGAAATCCAAGGAGGGCATTCTTGGAACCTCTAATCTATAGTCAATGGGTCAGAAGCACCCGGGCTCCCTGATTGGCATTCAGAGTATGAGGGATGGGTTGTCTAATAGGCCTGTAGAACCTGGTGCTGTCTCCTGATAAAATTGAGTTGAATTGTGAGATACCCAGCTAGGATATGACAATGGCTTGGAGGTGTGGGAAAACTATGCTCCCCAACTTTGGAATTAGTACCAGAACACTCAATTTTCTTCTCTGTTCCTACTCACGCAGCTGATGGAATGTTCTCTCTTGATTGTTTAATGGGGACTTTTTCTCTCCCTCGGACCATGCTGAGCACCGGGCCTGAACGTTTTAGAGATGAGGCCATTGGTCTGAGTTACCTTGATATGCTTAGTTTCTGAGTTCATGGAGTTTCTTGTAGACGAGTGGCTCTGAATCAAGCGTGGGCATAAGTAAGCACCTAGCAGCTTTTACTATTTAAAATTGTAAGTGTTCCTCAAGCTACGTGGGGAAACCAGGCACTGGTCTCACCATTCATGAGCCTGAAACGTCCCAGTTAACCACCTCCTAAGTCTATGGTTGTTGCTGGTGTTCAGTCACTCAGGTATGTCCAACTCTTTGCAACCCCATGGACTGCAGCATACCAGGCTTGCCTGTACTGTCTCCTGGAGCTTGCTCAAACTCATGTCCATTGAGTAGAGGATGCCATCCAACCATTTCATCCTCTGTCACCCTCTTCTCTTCCTGCCTTCAATTTTTCGCAGCCTCAGGGTCTTTTCCAACAAGGCTCTTCGCATTAGGTGGCCAAAGTATTGGAGCTTCAGCTTCAGCATCAGTCCTTCCAAAGAATATTCAGGGTTGATTTCCTTTAGGATTGATTGGTTTGATCTCCTTGCAGTCCAGTGGACTCTCAGGGGTCTTCTCCATCTCTGCAGTTTGAGATCATCAAGTCTTCAGCACTCAGTCTTCTTTATGGTCCAGCTCTCACATCCATACATGACTACTGGAAAAACCATAGCTTTGATTATATAGACCTTTGTTGGCAAAGTGGTGTCTCTGCTTTTTAATATGCTGTCTAGGTTTGGCATTGATTTTCTGGAGCAAGAGTCCTTTAATTTCATGGCTACAGTCACCATCCACAGTGATTTTGGATCCCAAGAAAATAAGTGTCACTGTTTCCATGTTTCCCCATTTATTTGCTCGGAAGTGATGGGACCAGATGCCAAGATTTTCATTTTTTGAATGTTAGGTTTTAAGCTAACTTTTTTAACTCTCCTCTTTCAGCTTTATCAAGAAATGCTGTCAAAACCTTTCATTTCTAAGCTGGCTACTGATGCCCTCTGAGACAATGAGATGATTCCAGGCTTGGGATGTTACAGATTCTTGAAAATTTCTATCTTCTTTTTCATGATCCAACTCTTGAGGCTAGAAATACATAACTCAAAACACAACTTCTGTCTAGCTTCCTGGGATGTGAAAAGACTCTCTTTTATTCTTTTTAGTGCTCTAGGTCCATGAACACAAAAACTTGTTAATATTTCTAGTGACAATCCTGGGGCATTTCATTGTCACAACAACCTTATGAGGTAATAGTATAATGCTCATTAAGGAGGAGGAAGTTGAGGCTTAGTGACATTTTAGAAATATATCCAAGATGACATTGTTAGTGGTTTTTGCTCAGTTGCTCAGTCTTATCTGACTCTTTGAGACTCCATGGACTCTAGCTTGCCAGGCTCCTCTGTCCATGGGATTCTCCAGGCAAGAATACTGGAATGGGGAGCCATTTCCTCCTCCTGGGGATCTTCTTCACCCTGGTATCGAACTCATATCCTGCATTGGCAGGTGGCTTCTTTACCACTGAGCCACCGGGAAAGCAATTATTAGTGGGGAGTCTGCCAGCTTCATGGTTATAGCATTCTAAGACTATCCAACTATCTGGTCATTTAGATTTGATTTGATAGTCAACTGTAGATCTTTGAAAATTTAAACTCTTGTTCAAGTTTAAAAAAGCAGTCTTTTGAATGTTTTGGAGAACTGAAAGAACAGAAACTTTTGAAGATGCTGGCTTAACAATACACAGGATGAGGATCAAAACCATCACAGGATAAGCATTGATTACTTTGAGGGACAGGAGGAAGAGGAAGAGAAGTTGAAAGGAAACAAAGATAAAGTCAGGTTTCAACATCTGTTCTCCCTACACTCCTAAATGTCTTATTAAAATATTTAAATTTTCCTTATATAATCATCACGCAAATTGCTACAGAGTGGTTAAAATCTAAAAATACTGCTGTCATGGTTCCAAGTGAAAGTGAAAGTTGCTCCCTCACGTCCGACTCTGCGACTCCATGGACTATAAAGTCCTGGAATTCTCCAGGCCAGTATACTGGAGTGGGTAGCCTTTTCCTTCTCCAGAGGATCTTCCCAACCCAGGGATTGAACCCATGTCTCCCATGTTGCAGGCAGATTCTCTACCAGCTGAGCCACAAGGGAAGCCCAAGAATACTGGAGTGGGTAGCCTATCCCTTCTCCAGGGGATCTTCCCAACCCAGGAATTGAACCAGGGACTCCTGCATTGCAGGCAGATTCTTTACCAACTGAGCTATGAGGGAAGCCCTGTGGTCCCAAAGCAATTTACTTGTAATTATCACTGAATTTAAAGAGTAAATCTTTCTGATGACCTTTAAATTCAATTTGTCAATGGAACAAATCCTTTGAAACTATCATTAACATTGTATTAAGTTTATAGAATACATTTTTGATGAGTTGGCAGGATTGTATTACCAGGTTGGAATGTGATATGTTTGTCTATCTTTTCAATCTTTCTTTTTTGACCTCTGATAAAAGTTAAAAAATTTTTCTTTATATCAAGCTTGCTCATTTCTCATAAAGTTAATTTCTATACATTTTATATTAACCGTTGCTAATATAAATGGTTTTTTCATTATGTTATTGAGTTGATTATTGCTAATATAAAATAAAGCTATTATTTTAGTATATTTATCCTATATTAGACCAATCTTAATAGATCTTAGGGGTTTCAACAGTGTTAATTATTTTGAAAGATATTCTAGATGGAGAAATCATTTAATTGGCAAATAATAATTACTTTCTAAGAATAACACCTTTCCCCCACTTTGTTTAGTGTATTGGCAGGAAACACAGACAATGTTGAAATGTAGTGGTAGTTGAAAAACTTTCAAACTTTTATAGCAAGTGGTATGAGTCTGATGAAACTAAATTCTAAATCATCTAATACTTGAAATCATTGTTTTGGAGTAGAATCTTTGAATAAAGGGCTGTAGTTGTGTTTATTCAATGAACTGTAATTCCAAGCGAGATCTCTTCTTTTAAAGGAAACTCATCATGAATGGGAAATGACTGAATTCCAACAAGACACTAATGCCTGCATGAGGCAAGGTCTTGGTACCTGAAATATTTCATATACCATATATATGAGTGGTTCTTTTCTAGAGCATTTTTCACTCACTCAAACGCAGCTCTAAGACATGAAAATGTCTCCTTTGGGTGAAGGGCACATGGCTAGTTTATACCAAATACTAGTCTATATCGAAAGCAGCCCTGAATCAACATATTGTTTGTTGGTACAAGGATTTGGAAATTTATTCCTGTTGGATGCTTATTTCAAGCAGGGATGTATGACTGTTCACTTTTACTCTTTGCCACAGGCTCAAATAAAATGACATCATTAAAAATCATCTGAAAATAATTAGGATTGTGTCACTACTTGGATTCTGAGTGGGAACAAATAGGCACCTTGGCAGAGAAAGTGATCAGAGGCAATGCTAGGGAAACACTGAGCGCTGGAATAGACAAAGGTCTTTCGATGCGGCCTGCAGTGGAGTCATGTGCCCAGGGGAGGATGCTGGAGAAGTGAACCCAGTGGGGATTACAGACCCTGGCCAGGAAATAAAACAGGTGTCCAAAATTTAGAAAAGAAAAAGCTGGCTTATTAGGTTGCAACAGGGATCAAATCCCACAACACAATAAAGTGTCATAACCACCAAGACCAAAGCTCCAAAGCTAATGTAAAATGGATAATAGGAACAATTTTGCCTAATGTTTTTCCTTTATTTTGCCAAGCACGTGTTTTAGTGGTGATCTTACAAACTTACAAATACCTCAGAATTAGCACTTAGGGGTTCTTATCTGATTGATTCTTCATGTTAGTCACTCAGTCGTGTCCAACTCTTTGTGACCCCATGGATTGTAGCCTGCCAGGCTCCTCTGTCCATGGGATTCTCCAGGCAAGAATACTGGAGTGGGTTGCCATTCCCTTCCCCAGGGGATCTTGCAAACCCAGTGATCGAACCTAGGTCTCCCGTATTGCAGGCAGATTCTCTTACCATCTGAGCCACCAGGGACCTTGGTCCTTAATAAAATCTTTTCCTTGGTTTTAGATATGAACTCCTGAATAAGAGAGTAGTGATTAAGAGCAGAGCTCTGGCTATGAGTCTCAGTTCAGTTCAGTTGCTCAGTCATGTCTGACTCTTTGAGACCCCATGGACTGCAGCACGCCAGACCTCCCTGTCCATCACCAACTCCTAGAGTTTGCTCAAACTCATGTCCATTGAGTTGGTGATGCCATCCAACCATCTCATCCTCTGTCGTCTCCTTCTCACTATGAGTCTACACTGACACAATCCCTTATTTTTCTCCAAATTTTCTCTGCAAAGATGTGCTTTGTAGAAAAATTGGCATGAGAAAATTAAGATAAAGGGGGTGGATTATCCAATATAAGAACAATAACAACAAAAATGGAATAAGTACACATAGTAGATATTAAAGAAATAATGAATGCACATAATTGAATTAATGATGGCATATGATATACAATCCTGCCTTACTTTGCACTAAACAGATACTCTCAAGTACTTGGATATCGGCTATGAAATCTGCCTTTTCTGATCTGTAGGATCAAAAATGCACCTCATTCAGGTTTCCCTGGTGGCTCAGTGATAAAGAATCTGCCTGAAATGTGGGGACCTCGGTTCGATCCCTGGGTCAGGAAGATCCCCTAGAGAAGGGCATGGCAACCCACTCTCGTACTCTTACTTAGAGAATCCCATGGACAGAGAAGCCTGGCAGGCTGCAGCCCATAGGGTTTCACAAAGTTGGACGTGACTGAAGTGACTAAGCAGCAAGTTTTTCCAATAAAAAGTCTATAAAATAGATAGTGCACTCTGTGGTCCATACAAAGGTTTCCACCATTTTAGTCCTTAATAAGACATTTGTTGTTGTTGTTGTTGTTGTTGCTTAGTCACTGAGTTGTGTCCAAATTTTCTGTGACCCCATGGACTGTAGCCTGCTAGGCTTCTCTGTCCATGGGATTTTCCAGGCAAGAACATTGTAGTGGGTTGCTGTTTCCTTCTCCAGGGGATCTTCCCAACATAGGGAATGAACCCTCATCTCCTGAATTTTCAGATGGATTCTTTATCACTGAGCCTCCAGGGAAGACTTGATAAGACATTTACTTGTTGTTATATAGTAACATTTCTTTGACAATATAACAGAAAGAATGATATTAATGGTATTTAAATAAAAGTATAGAAAACTTTCACTTTTCCAGGATATGAAAATTAGTTGGTAAGCCAATTATTGAGGTTATTTGAAGATTAAGTATTTGGAATGCATACACCAAATAAAAACAGCATGATTCAGTGTCTGATAGTTCACAAGGATTGTGTCATTCCTTATGATCCTTATTTTCAGTAATAAGCATTTATAATTACATTTAACTGTCACTTAAATTTTAAGCAACTAGAAGTTTCAATACATAATTCTGAATTAATTTCCTGAGGGTCAAGAAATGTCCTTGAAAGAGACATATTCTTCACGTGACTTTGCTGTATAGGAAGTATATTCCTGGAAGGTATATGTCTCAGTGAACTTTATAGCACAGAGATGTTATTTATGATCAGAATGTTTGTAAGAAAAATATCATAATGATGGACTGTGGAGTTTCAATTCGGTAAAAGGAAAGTTGAAGACACACAGATGAATATAGATAGTGAAACGTGTATATGGTCCATGAGTTTTACATTTTGTTTAGAAGAATGAAAGGGTAGAATTAAGCGATGAGCTGGAATAATTGAATGTCATTATTGCTGAATGAGAAGCTTGAAAGTGAGGATTTCAAGATAATGTAAGAATGAGAAATGAGGAAGGCAAGTAGATGACTGTGAGGTTGCTAATTGGAGGTGAAAAATAAAGATCCCTAGAGGTGAGGAGCTGAAAAGGCAGAGAGGTAAATTGTTGGGGGATCATTTTTGTAGAAGCTGTAGCCAAATGAAATGATGGAAGAGGAGTGAAAATAAAGGCAGTGATGCAGGTGTGATAGTCATCATCAGAGAATGAAGGATGTGGTTGGGATGTTGGTAGATGATGACTGAAGAATGTCTATTGAGCGGCAAAATCATATTCACATGGTGTGAATGTCCCAGAAAGTGCAAAGTTTGAAATAAGAAGTGAAGTGATTTTAGCTTCCCTCCCACCACACCCCCATCCTACCCCTCTGTCTACATACAGCCGCTTCACTCTGTTGTACAGCAGAAACTTACACAACATTGCAAAGCAATTATCTTCCAACTTAAAATAATCAATTAAAAATAAGTGAGATGATTTGGAAGCATCAGTGAAGAGTCTGGAGGATACTGCATCACCAGGGCTTGAACGATGCAAACAGTTATGGAACAGTATTCTGAGGAGAAGGCAAAAGGAATCAGGATTACAGGCAAGCAGGTGAAGGAGATGTTCAGAGAAGTTAAAGGTCATAAGGGTTTGTTGATGACAGAGTGCTCAGAAAGCACAATTCAAGGGCCAAAGTAAGGGCGGTTGGAAAGGTGGATCGGGATCACAGCGGTCGGAGGTCCGGGGGACAATGGGGAGCCTGGGAAACTCAGGCTTCTTGGACTGATGGGATGCAGATAGGTTTAATGCAGAGACCTTGCGGAAAGGCAGGTAGGAGCCAGGTGACTCCTGGTTCCTGTTGACTACAGGTTCCTGTTGTGTGCAGGGCCGCCTGCGGAGAGGGGTGCAAAGCTCTGCAGAGGGCTAACCTCTGAGAACTTGAGACCGTCAGGGTCTCTTGCTTCCTTAAGAGTGGTTCACAGACCGATTCTACAGCCTCACTCGGAGAAAGCAGATTTGAAACGGCCTCTCCTCTTCCTGTGTTTTCAGAGCACCAAAATGACAAAGGTTTTTGACAAACCTTGAGAAATGTGAACCTCTGGAAAGCCAGAGCTTCACTCTCTCCAGATCTCCATACATGGCGCCGCCCGCCAGGTCTCTCTCTCCGGGGCACACTGACGCTACCTCCCCCCAGAATCCTTTGCGTTTTCTCTCTCTCAGAGATCCTCTCCCTGAGGAAACGTGGGCCTCTTCAGTCAAGTTTATTTAGATCTTAATCTCTTTCAGACAGAGGCTGTGTATGTTTTGTCTGTTGTAGAGACTGCTGAGGTAAATCATTTTTTTGCTCAAAGCTAGCAAGAATTAGTGAGACAAAGTGTTAAAAAAAAATATGAGAGAGAGAGAGGCAAGTCAGCCAGGAAGATAATCGCTGGGTGGGGAATTCCTTCCTCTGTCTGGGAGAAGCAAAGAAATGGTGATGGAAGGGAAATGACAGAAGCCTAGGAGTGGCCTTGAAACAGCCAGTAACCTTGCTGAGGTTGCTTACGTGCTGCTAATCACACATCACTCAGTCCTAGGGCGCATGGCCAAGGGGCATAGCTGGGTGACCTTTCTTCCTTATGTTTCAGGAGAGGAAAATCTTATATTATCATGTGTGCCTGAAAAGGCCACACCCCTGAACTCTGAACATAACTCTGGAACTCTCTGTCCTTGAGTTTCCCATGCTGCTCCTCAAAGGACCCATCCACATTTGTTCAGGTTCTCAAAGAGCTGCTATTTGTAAGGACCCTGACCTAATAATGCAAGTATTTTCTAAACCATTCTCCCATTATATGAAGTTTAAAATGATAACCCCTTTTCAATTGGTGTGACGGAAAGAAAGCTGGTCTTTGGACCAAATGTCTCCTTATTCTGGTCCCAGTCCTGCTACAAATTGGAGATGACTTACAGAAAGACATTTTGCCTTGCTAGTCTCAATCTTCTCCTCTGTAAAACGGGAGGATTGACTTCTTGCCAGTTCTAACATCCTGTGAACCACAAAATAGAATTCCAAGAGGAGAGAGCACGTTGTATAACTTCTCGCTTAGCCAGGAAAGTTGTACCCTACTGGTCATCAAGGAAATGGAAATCTCAAAGCAGCGTCATTTTTAACTATTGCTCATAAAGATAACAAAAGTAAAAGAAATGAGTGTCTGGTGCTAGACCGTGATTGCAGAAAAACAGACCCTCTCAATTGCTGCTGATGAGAGGTGAAATGCCATATTAGATCAGAAAGTAATCTAACAACAGTATCAAGAAATTTAAAAGCATATAAATCCAACAAGTCAATGTCCGAAATACTTATGTTTTCTATAATAAAGATCTATTAATTAATTATAAGGAAAGAAAAAGAACTTGGAGGAAGGAAGTAAGACTGAAGAAAGGAAGAAAACAGGAAGGAAGAAGAGGAAGAAGGAAAAGGATGTTATTTCTTATTTACTGAGATAAGAATGTTATTATTTCCTTCTTTCTCTCTTTCCAGAGAGAATCAAGAGTTCAGTTTTTGGCATGTTAAGTTTGAGATGGATATTAGACGCAAAAGTAGATTAACTGAATATGTTTTCAGATATAAATTAAACATACTCCATTATTTTATTCTAGTATCTCTTTTGCTTCATGGCATGGCTTATGACTTGGTTGAGGTTTTGGATTATGTATTAATAGTATAATTTAAATATGATAGGATGACCTAGGTCCTATGGGATTCAGTCTTCAATTGATAGTTGGTAATTTACTGGTAAAAATCAGCATCCTTTAAGATTGACTTATGTTGGTACAAATAAAATTTTTAATAACACAAGCGTCTCCTTGTTTGAGAAAGTCTATATTTCTGTAGGCTACTTCTAGAAGAAGGACTTCTACTTCCAAGGTTCCTTTAGGGAAGGATGGGGGAATCAATGACTATGTGCCAAAGGAGTGTTTATTCTGTATTCAGAGGAGACACCACAGACACTCACAGGACACTGCAGAGTTGAGAGTAAAAGGTGTCCACTAACATTTACCTCATTGAAGAAGTGTGTTAATTCCACCATGGGAAGGAGCAGGGAAAACACATCTAATGGCCATCCTGAAGCATTTTCCTGAAAATATGTCTCTTCTTTGTTTCAAGTAAGACATCTTCTATAAAATAGAAAAAGAACTTTTAAAATCACCACTTTAATAAGAAATAACACCTGGCAGGTTAAGTCACCAGGAAGAGAGAAAAAAAAATGATGGCTTTATTTTGTAGTCTTAGCTCATCTTTGACATTTTCTTTCAGAAAACCAGATGGCCACACCCATTTTTATGCCATTCAGTGGAAGCAGCTGCAAGAAAGATGGTGCAGGAAACAGATGAACTCTGACAAGATCAGAGGACTTCTGAGAAATTGAGCACCTTGTTTCCTAATGTGGAGTGTTTTCATGAATAGGATAGTTATATTTTATTTTAGGCAAAACAGCTGGTCTTCTATGAGGAATTTTCAAAACCAAATTTTACAATACATTTTAAGGAGTTTTTTTTCTTGAATTGTTAGAAATGTAATTGTTAGAAATTGTAATTTCTAACAGGGCATGTAATTGTTAGAAATATTTAAATAACATTGCTGCTTATCGAGAGAATATCAAACTGTAGTTAAACATTTCCATAGTAAAATAAGACTCAGGTTCCTGCTTTTGTCAGGATTTTTTTAGTTGTGAGTGAAAGAAATTCAACTCCAAGTGTCTGAATCGTGAGAGAAGATTTGCTGGCTCAGAGAACACCAGGGCTAAGGTAGCTGCTATCAGCCAAAGTCAAGGCCAGGTGCTCACAAGATGACATCTGAAACCTGTCTCTCACTCTCCTGCCCCTACTTTTTCTGTCTTGGCCTCATTCTCAAGCAATTCTTTCCTTCATGGGAGAAGATGATTCTCAGCAGCTGCAAGCTTCTGTTCCATCAGCTAAGGGACTTCATAGAAGCACAGAGTGCCCCTTGGCCCAGAGTGCCAGCACCTGACCTGGGACTCACTCTGATTGGCTTGGCTTGGGTGGAAGGCTACACCCTGAGCCAATCTCTGAGGTCTGGTGTGGAACTTTGATAGGATGGGCTCCAGTCCCCTGCCCACAACTTGGAATTGTAGGGGTAAGGGGAGGATCATTTCTACCTGAATCCTAGGAACAGAGTTATGTATTAGTTTGCTAGCTCTGCTATGACAAACTACCACAGAAGGGGTGTCTTAAGTAACAGGAAGTTATTTCCCCACAGTCTGGAGACAGGAAGTCCAAGATCAAGATCTTGGTAGGTTTAGAGGCCTCTCTCTTTGGCTAACGAATGGTTGTCGTCTCACTGTGTCTTCGTGTGACCTTTTTTCTGTGCATAAATCTCTCTTTTCTTCCTCTTTTTGTAAGGACATAAGTTCTGGAAGAAGTTGGGGTCTCAAACTTCTACTCATGTCCCTTTTGTAGACAGCATATAATGAGATGATTATTTTTTTAAATCCATTTTGCCAATCTATGTATTTTGATTGGAGAGTTTAATCCATTTACATTTAAATTAATTATGATAGGAAAAGACTTACTATTGCCATTTTGTCTTGTAGCTTTTTTGTCTCTCATTTTCTCTTACTGCCTTATCTTGTGTTTAGTAGATTTTTATAGTGACACTTTTGATTTCCTTTTCATTTTTTTGGTGTGCATATTCTACAGATATTCTTTTTGTGTATTATGAAATTATATAAAACATTCTCGTGTTATAACAATCTATTTTAGACTACTGTCAATTTAATTTCAATTGCATAAAAACTCTACGCCTTTACTGTTCTGTACTTGCCCTGGTGTTACTGATGTCACAATCACATCTTTATATATTGTCACACGCTAACATAGATTTATAATAATTTTATGCTTTTGCCTTTAAATCTTATAGAAGAATAAAAGTGGAGTTATGAACCAAAATCAAAATAATACTGGCTTTTGTATTTGTACACATGTTTACCTTTACCAGAATCCTATATTTTCATCTGGGCTTTCAGTTAGCATTTGATGTCCTTTGATTTAAACTTGAAGGGCTTTAATACTTCTCATAGGGCAGGTCTAGTAGTAATGAACTAACTTAGCTTTTGACTTACCTGGGATGTCTAAATTTCTCTCTTCTTTTTGAAGGAGAGTTTTGCCAGATATAGAGCTTTCAGGTGACACTGCTGTTTTTCTTTTAGCTCTTTAAATATATCTTTCCACTGCCTTCTGGCCTGTAATATTCTGTTGAAAAATACTGATGATGTTTTTGAGGAGTCCTTGTATTGATATATGACCGTTTGCTTTTCTCTTGCTGTTTTTAAGATTCCATCTTTATCTTTGACATTCAAGTTTGATTATAAGTTATCTCAGAGTGACTCTTTTTTGGGTTCCTCTTCTTTGAGGTTTGTTGAGCTTTCTTTTATTTGTATATCCATGTATTTCCTCAAAGTTGGGAAGTTTTTGGCCACTCTTTCTTCAAATACATTCTTGCTCTTCTCCTCCTGGGACTTCTCTCCTTTATTACTCCTTCTCATCATGTAATCTGTATATTCATCTCTTTGATAGAGTCCCATGAATCCTTTAGGCTCTCTTCATTTTTCTTCACTATTTTTCCTTTTTGTTCCCCCGACTCAATAATTTTAAGTTAACTTTCTTCACGTTTATTGATTCTTCTGCCTATTCAGGTCTGCTCTTGAACTCTAGTAAAATTTTCAACACCAGAATTTGTTTTTCTTAATAATTCCTATTTTGCTGATATTCTCATTTTGTTTACGTATCATTTTCCTGATTTCCTTTAGTTCTTTGTTCATGTTTTCCTTTAGCTCTTTGTGCATATATGGGACAGTTGCTTTAAAGTCTTTGTCAAGTAAATCTAATGCCTTTATTTTTTCAGAGATGGCTTCTGTAGATTTGGTTTTCCTTTAGTTGAATCATATTTTCGTGTTTCTCTGTATGCTTTGTGATTTTTTTTAAATTGGACATTTGAAAAAAAATAGTTACCTTTTCCAGTTTTTACAGACTGACTGTGCAGGGGAAAACCTTCACTAATTAACCCAGGATACATACTTAAGGTCCTAGATCTTTTCATGCTGGGTATCTTTCCTGGGCTGGTATGTGTGTGCTTTTTCCAAATTCCCCCATATCCACAGCTGCTTTTAAATGTTTTGATTTCTGTTAGAGTCTCACCCCTGTTTCTTCCTGGTGCCTTGGCTGTTCTATTTAATTCCTCAGTCAGAAATCTCTTACCAAGGGCATTTAGGGTTGGTAGTCTTCTTGCAGTTTTCATAAGCTTAGTTTGAGATCTCAGCTTCTTTTGAGCTCAAAGTTGGATGACTTAGAAACCAGTCTCTCAGGCGGTGTGCAGACAGGCTAGAACATTAAAATTTCACTCTGCTCTGCTCTCTCTGGCTTGCGGGAAGTAGATGGGGACCAAGCCACTGCCTCTGCCAAATTTTGTGAGTGGGTGGGAAAAGGACAAATAAGATTCCATGAAATTCCTATCATTTTGAATGTGACTTTTTCTTGATTGGGCATTTGGTTGTTACTGATTTCCAGAGCACCTATAAAGTTATTTTAGTCAGTTTCTAGTTGTTTAATTATTTAATGTTTCCATGGGGCAACGAGGGCCTGGAATTTCTTAGTCTGCCATCTTGCTGACATTACCATTCTCCCTCTTTTAAAAATATAATGGGAACTTGGACCACAACATGTACCATCTGAGAATTGACCTCTATTCTTGCCAAAGTGAGCTCTCATTTGGGTTGTAAACTGGAATGGATTAATGGGACATTACAGCAGTTCATTTGTAGAACATTGTAATTCCTCCTGTGAACTAATATTTGTTCTCATAGGAGCCTCTGATAACTGGAATGGTAGAGGCAACCAGTTTCAAGCTTATCTTTGTCAGTAAGGAGAACTTCTTCAAACTACATCTCTTGGAAGACTGCATATCAGGCACTGTATTTTCCCAATTAACATTTACCTCAGACTTCCTGCCAAAGATGGAAAGATTAGACAAAGTTGACTGCCATTGTAATTGTCCCCTTGACCTTTTTCTGAACACAGGAAGTAGGACCATCAGTTTAGATTTATGTCAATTTACAAACCAGAGTAGATTATTGCCTACTAAGTGCATGGCCGAGAAATTAACTTTTATTTGAAGTGACCCAGAAAGGGAAGCTGTTTCAGCAGTGACCTTATGACCCAAGAAATTAGCTTTTAATGACCAATTTCCTTCCATGTCAATTCACTAGAGGCAGTTAAGTTTAGGGATTTTTTTTTTTAACCCACCTCTGATGCTTTTATTTACCTCTGAGAAAGGACAGACACTAATTTGCTTTTGTGACAGGGAACTGAGAATGCTGTAAGTCTGCTAAAGAACGTCAGAAAAGGAAGGAACATTGTGTGTTGTTAACTAATGGAACACCTAAACAATTAAGCTCTTGACCTTGAAGTTCCCTTATTACAGATTAGCTTCTACTGTTCAGACTTATAAATAACTGTAGACATATAGGCTCATTGGAAATAATATTCACTGATTACCATTTTATATGTCTTAAACTTCTTCTGCTTTTGCGTGGTTGGTCTCCTCTTCCTTTATATTCATGGATTCCATAAAAACTGACATCTTGAGAGTCCCTTTGGACTGCAAGAAGATCTAACCAGTCCATCCTAAAGGAGATCAGTCCTGGGTGTTCATTGGAAGGACTGATGTTGAAGCTGAAAGTTCAATACTTTGGCCACCTCATGCAAAGAGTTGACTCATTGGAAAAGACCCTAATGCTGGGAAGGATTGGGGGCAGGAGGAGAAGGGGATGACAGAGGATGAGATGGCTGGATGGCATCACTGACTTGATGGACATGAGTCTGAGTGAACTCCGGGAATTGGTGATGGACAGGGAGGCCTGGCGTGCTGCGATTCATGGGGTCTCAAAGAGTCCGACAGGACTGAGCAACTGAACTGAACTGAACTGACAGAGTAGCCAATTTGAAAACTGATATTAACTTAAATTTTTTTGTCTCTGAGTTTTCTTTCCATTTTGTTTTCCTCTAGGATACTCAGTAGGAATGTGTCATCATGATATAATTGTAGAATTATTTTCTTGTATGATATAAAGAAATCCTGCTCACTATTTTATGGTTACTACCCATGTTGTGGACTTACCTCGTGGCTCAGCTGGTAAAGAATGCACCTGCAAGGCAGGAGACCTGGGTTCAATCCCTGGGTTGGGAAGATCCCCTGGAGAAGGGGAAGTCTACCCACTCCAGTATTCTGGCCTGGAGAATCCCATGGACTACACAATCCATGGGTTGCAAAGAGTTGGGCATGACTTTCACTTTTACTTTCACCCATGTTATACAGCCATTATCTAATGATTGCTCATGTTTAAGGAAAGAAAGAGGCAGTTTTATTGCATTTGGAACAGTCTAAACTGTATTGGATTATTTAAATTATAATCATGTTCTTAGACTAATCCCCTGTGTGACCTAAAGACAGTAAAGGGACACACAAATTGGAACAAAGGGGACAGCCTGATAAATAAAACTATTCATGTTTTTAAAATAATATTTATTTATTTGGTGGCACTGGGTATTAGGTGCAGTGAGTGGGATCTTCAATCTTTGTTGAGGCATGCAAGATCTTTTTAGTTGTGGAATTCGAAATTTTAGTTGCAGCATGTGGTATCTTGTTCCCTGACCAGGAACAGAACCCAGGCTCCCTGCACTAAAAGCATGGAGTATTAGACACTGGACCATCAGAGAAGTCACAAAACAATTGATGTTTAAATGCACTCTTCAAACAAACACCCTTTCTGAAGGAGGTGCTATGTATAAATATATATGGTGGTAATCTTGCTTTAACGATCTTTTAACTGAAATGGCATTGTTTTTTCTACTTGTTAACATTTATTTTCTTAAAAAAGGAGTAGATGGAATAAGGGATAAAGGAAGTACAATGAATAATTTATATTTAATGAACTTCTAAAATAGAAATTTCTAAATGCTATATATTAGTCATATGAAACATTATAAATCAGAGTTTTCTTTGGAAATATTTTTAAAAAACTACTTTATATGGATAAGGGCTCCCCTCATAGCTCAGTTGGTAAAGAATCTGTCTGCAATGCAAGAGACCCAGATTCGATCCCTGGGTCAGGAAGATCCCCTGGAGAAGGGAATGGCAACCCACTCCAGTATTCTTGCCTGGAGAATCCCATGAACAGAGGAGCCTGGCAGGCTATAGTCCATGGAGTCACAAAGAGTTGGACACGACTGAGAGACTAAAGAGAGAGAGAGAGATGGATAAAAAGAAACACCCTTTTGCATCAGTCACAGCAATAACAACCCAGGATTATAATCAGAAATCTCTTTGTTTGAAAGGAGCCCTGAATACATGCAGATGTTGGCAGATAGAAAGTGCTGGGAGTGTCAGTTTTAGGACAAACCGTATTAACCCCACCCACCTCCTGAAAACTTGTTTTATTTTGATATCCCAAAGAGCAAGCCCTTTTCACTGGTGAGAGCAGTCCACATTGCAATAGCTAAACATGCAGGGAACACATCAGAGTGAAAAAATAAACGTTGATTTCCTTGAAAATCAGTAAGACTGTCTTTTCCATTTTGCAAAGGGAAGTCAGTGACCTTTAACAAGGAGTGTTTCCACCCTCGATTGTTAACTACTTCATTATTTCGATCATATTCTAACCTTTCAGGTCCGCAAAAAGCAACATAGGAAAAAAAGGAATTGTGATTCAAAAGTTGGCTAGTGTCTTGAAACCTGGGGACTTCAGAAGACCCACCAGGGGGCTGAACATGGTGACCTGGCACAGGTGCATTGGGATAATAAAATACGCACTCCTCCCACCACCCCTCCCCAGGCTGTATCCTGGGGTTGAGGGATGAGGAAAATGTATAATACTAGTAATCCAAACGTATTTGCTGCCCCCCAAAGAAGTTTCCATAACAAGATTTCCTAGCCCTGTTAACTGCCCGAAGTATGTCAGTTAAAGGAACTTTATCATTAATTAATAACATAATTTTCTATCAATACTCAGATTCATCAATCCTAAGATTTTTTCCCCCTTTTTGTTTTGAAGATCAATGTTCTGTTCCTCATATTCAGAGAAGCAGTGTAGGAAAAGCAGTGTTCTTTTACAAGTCCTAGGCCAGTTCTTTTAAAACAAGAAGGTTATGTGCAGGAAAACCCCCAGTGGGAACTTTACTTGGATGTTGCACGGTCTTTCATCTCTCTCCTCACTGCTCTGTAGGAGGAGAGGTTGCTTGCAGCTCCTGCTGACCCAGCTATGTTCTCAGTCCCAGCAATATTTTGATACCTGTGGTTTCCTGGCCTCCAGAGGTTGTGTGTTTGGCAGTGGGGAGAGTGAAGGAGCAGGCAGCAGACCAAGGAGCTTTGCTTGAGACGAGGGATTGCAATCTAGGAGTGAAGTCTGAAAAGTCTAGAAGTCCTAGCCCCAGATTTCTGACCTTGTGTCTCTTTAACCTAGTGAGCCTCCAGCACTACTAGTATGGAGACTATTTTCTGAAGAAAATTCAGACCACAGTGAACCAACATATACAGCTCAGTGAGAGAGAATGATGAAGTTAATCATCTTAAAAAAAAAAAGTGAGTACAACTCTCTGTGACTCCATGGACTGTAGCCCTCTAGGCTCCTCTGTCCATGGGGCTTCTCCAGGCGAGAATACTGGAGTGGGTTGCCATGCCCTCCTCCAGGGAATCTTCCCAACCCAGGGATCGACCCCTGGTTTCTGCATAGCCAGCAGATTCTTTACCATCAGAGCCACCAGGGAAGCCCTATAAAAAATTTATTGTTAATTAATTAATTAGACGGTACCAGGTCTTAGTTGCAGCATGCAAACTCTTAGTTGTGGCCTGTGGGACGTAGTTCCCCGATGAGGGATCAAACCCAAGCTCCCTGGTTTGGGAGTGTGGAGTCTTAGCCACTGGACCACAAGGGAAATCCTGTTAATCATCCAAAGGTATTTAAATAGTAGTAAATAATCAAATGTATTTAAACCAGACTCAATCAATCAAGGCTTTGAAAAGATTGTCAAGTACCTACCTACTCTAAATGGATAGACTCTGTCATTTCTGTATCCACTTGTAAAACTCAAACCCATCAGAAGAATATGTTCAGTTCAGTTCAGTTGCTCAGTCGTGTCCGACTCTTTGCGACCCCGTGAATTGCAGCACGCCAGGCCTCCCTGTCCATCACCAACTCCCAGAGTTCACTCAGACTCATGTCCATAGAGTCAGTGATGCCATCCAGCCATCTCATCCTCTGTCGTCCCCTTCTCCTCCTGCCCCCAATCCCTCCCAGCATCAGAGTCTTTTCCAATGAGTCAACTGTTCACATGAGGTGGCCAAAGTACTGGAGTTTCAGCTTCAGCATCATTCCTTCCAAAGAAATCCCAGGGCTGATCTCCTTCAGAATGGACTGGTTGGATCTCCTTGCAGTCCAAGGGACTCTCAAGAGTCTTCTCCAACACCACAGTTCAAACGCATCAATTTTTCAGTGCTCAGCCTTCTTCACAGGAGTAACAGGATTTCCCTGGTGGTCTCACATCCATACATGACTACTGGAAAAACCATAGCCTTGACTAGATGACCTTAGTCGGCAAAGCAATGTCTCTGCTTTTGAATATGCTATCTAGGTTGGTCATAACTTTTCTTCTAAGGAGTAAGCGTCTTTTAATTTCATGGCTGCAGCCACCATCTGCAGTGATTTTGGAGCCCCAGAAATTAAAGTCTGACACTGTTTCCACTGTTTCCCCATCTATTTCCCATGAAGTGATGGGACCAGATGCCATGATCTTCGTTTTCTGAATGTTGAGCTTTAAGCCAACTTTTTCACTCTCCTCTTTCACTTTCATCAAGAGGCTTTTGAGTTCCTCTTTACTTTCTGCCATGAGGGTGGTGTCATCTGCATATCTGAGGTTATTGATATTTCTCCCAGCAATCTTGATTCCAGCTTGTGTTTCTTCCAGTCCAGAGTTCCTCATGAGGTACTCTGCGTATAAGTTAAATAAGTAGGGTGACAATATACAGCATTGATGTACTCCTTTTCCTATTTGGAACCAGTCTGTTCTTCCATGTCCAGTTCTAACTGTTGCTTCCTGACCTGCATACAGATTTCTCAAGAGGCAGGTCAGGTGGTCTGGTATTCCCATCTCTCTCAGAATTTTCCACAGTTTATTGTGATCCACATAGTCAAAGGCTTTGGCATAGTCAATAAAACAGAAATAGATGTTTTTCTGGAACTTTCTTGCTTTTTCCATGATCCAGTGGATGTTGGCAATTTGATCTCTGGTTCCTCTGCCTTTTCTAAAACCAGCTTGAACATCAGGAAGTTCACGGTTCACGTATTGCTGAAGCCTGGCTTGGAGAATTTTGAGCATTACTTTACTAGCATGTGAGATGAGTGCAATTGTTTGGTAGTTTGAGCATTCTTTGGCACTGCCTTTCTTTGTAATTGAAATGAAAACTGACCTTTTCCAGTCCTGTGGCCACTGCTGAGTTTTCCAAATTTGCTGGCATATTGAGTGCACTACTTTTACAGCGTCATCTTTCAGGATTTGAAACAGCTCAACTGGAATTACATCACCTCCACTAGCTTAGTTCATAGTGATGCTTTCTAAGGCCCACTTGACTTCACATTCCAGGATGTCTGGGTCTAGATGAGTGATCACACCATCGTGATTATCCGGGTTGTGAAGATCTTTTTTGTACAGTTCTTCCGTGTATTCTTGCCACCTCTTCTTAATATCTTCTGCTTCTGTTAGGTCCATACCATTGCTGTCCTTTATCAAGCCGATCTTTGCATGAAATGTTCCCCTGCTATCTCTAATTTTCTTGAAGAGATCTCTAGTCTTTCCCATTCTGTTGTTTTTCTCTATTTCTTTGCATTGATCACTGAATAAGGCTTTCTTATCTCTTCTTGCTATTCTTTGGAACTCTGCATTCAGATGCTTATATCTTTCCTTTTCTCCTTTTCTTTGCACCTCTCTTCTTTTCACAGCTATTTGTAAGGCCTCCCCAGACAGCCATTTTGCTTTTTTGCATTTGTTTTCCATGGGGATGGTCTTGATCCCTGTCTCCTGTACAATGTCATGAACCTCATTCCATAGTTCATCAGGTACTCTATCAGATCTAGGCCCTTAAATCTATCTCTCACTTGCACTGTATAATCATAAGGGATTTGATTTAGGTCATACCTGAATGGTCTAGCCGTTTTCCCTACTTTCTTCAATTTGAGTTTGAATTTGGTAATAAGGTGTTCATGATCTGAGCCACAGTCAGCTCCTGGTCTTGTTTTTGTTGACTGTATAGAGCTTCTCCATCTTTGGCTGCAAAGAATATAATCAATCTGATTTCGGTGTTGACCATCTGGTGATGTCCATGTGTAGAGTCATCTCTTGTGTTGTTGGGAGAGGAAGTTTGCTATGACCAGTGCATTTTCTTGGCAAAACTCTATTAGTCTTTGCCCTGCTTCATTCTGCATTCCAAGGCCAAATTTGCCTGTTACTCCAGGTGTTTCTTGACTTCCTACTTTTACATTCCAGTCCCCTATAATGAAAAGGACATCTTTTTAAGGTGTTAGTTCTAAGAGGTCTTGTAGGTCTTCATAGAACCATTCAACTTCAGCTTCTTCAGCGTTACTGGTTGAGGCATAGACTTGGATTACCATGATATTGAATGGTTTGCCTTGGAGACGAACAGAGATCATTCTGTTGTTTTTGAGGTTGCATCCAAGTACTGCATTTTGGACTCTTTTGTTGACCATGATGGCTACTCCCTTTCTTCTGAGGGATTCCTGCCTGCAGTAGTAGATATAATGGTCATCTGAGTTTAATTCACACATTCCAGTCCATTTTAGTTCACTGATTCCTAGAATGTCGACGTTCACTCTTGTAATCTCCTGTTTGACCACTTCCAATTTGCCTTGATTCATGGACCTGACATTCCAGGTTCCTATGCAATATTGCTCTTTACAGCATTGGACCTTGATTCTATCACCAGTCACATCCACAGCTGGGTATTGCTTTTGCTTTGGCTCCATCCCTTCATTCTTTCTAGAGTTATTTCTCCACTGATCTCCAGTAGCATATTGGGTACCTACTCACCTGGGGAGTTCCTCTTTCAGTATCCTATCATTTTGCTTTTTCATACTGTTCATGGGGTTCTCAAGGCAAGAATACCGAAGTGGCTTGCCATTCCATGCCCGTGGGGTAACCCAAGGTGGGCGGGTCATGGTGGAGAGGTCTGACAGAATGTGGTCCACTGGAGATGGGAATGGCAAACCACTTCAGTATTCTTGCCCTGAGAACCCCATGAAGAATATGTTACCAAAATGTAAAATCTAATCTTTCATGAACTCACACAAAATAATACGAGAAAACCATTTTCACAGTAAATTCAGTAATGTCTTCAGTTCTTGTTTATTTCACTTGGAGTGAGCATTCTCAGTGCTGCAACCCAAGTCAGTTAATAGGTGCCAACTGGAGACAGAAATCCTGCCCAAGAGAAGAGGGGAGACTTCTTAATTATTTCCAGCGACCAGGAAGAGTTATGGAAATTAAGGCCTAGAAGGTGAGATGGCCACCTCACATTAAAATGAGTGACATCGTGGAAATAGAGATAGGGGGTTGCTCTTTGGTTTCCTTTGTGTAAGATAAGTCATATTCCTAGAATATTCAAAGCAATGTTATGTACCGCTTCAGTAATTTCTAGAAATCACAGCTTCAGTTAGCTATATCCTTTTTATTGAGATTTGCTGCTGCTAAGTCGCTTCATTCATGTCCGACTCTGTGCGACCCCATAGATGGCAGCCTACCAAGCTCCTCTATCCCTGGGATTCTCCAGGCAAGAGTACTGGAGTGGGTTGCTATTTCCTTCTCCAATGCATGAAAAGCTGATTTACAATTTTATATTAGTTTCAGGTGTAATACCTAGTGATTCAAATTTAATATAGATTATATGTCATTTAAAGTTATTGTAAAATATTGGTTATACTCTTTGTTCTGTATATCACTGTAACTTTTAAATTTAATATATAGTAATTCAAACCTCCTAATCTTAATGTATAATATAGTATTCCATTGTATATATGTACCACATTTACTGTATCCCTTTAACTCTTGATGGACACTTAGATTGCTTCCATATCTTAGCTATTGTAAATAATGATGCTATCAACATTGGAGTGCATGTATCTTTTTGAATTAGTGTGTTTTGGATTTTTCAGGTATGTACCCAGGAGTGAAATTGCTGGATCATATGGTAGTTCTTTTTTCAGTTTTTTTTGGAAGCCTCCATATGATTTTCCATAGTCAGTTCAGCTCAGTTCAGTCGCTCAGTCATGTCCAACTCTTTGTGACCCCATGGACTGCAGCACACCAGGCCTCCCTGTTCACCAACTCCCAGAGCTTACTCACAACTCATGTTCATCAAGTCGGTGATGCCATCCAATCATCTCATCCGTTGTTGTCCCTTTCTCCTCCAACTTTCAATCTTTCCCAGCATCAGGATCTTTTCCAGTGAGTCAGATCTTCCCATTAGGTGGTCAAAATATTGGAGTTTCAGCTTCAACATCAGTCCTTCCAACGAATATTAAAGACTGATTTCCTTTAGGATGGACTGGGTGGATCTCCTTGCAATCCAAGGGACTCTCTAGAGTCTTCTCCAACATCACAGTTCAAAAGCATCAATTCTTCAGAGCTCATCTTTCTTTATAGTCCAACTCTCACATCCATACATGACTACTGGAAAAACCATAGCTTTGACTAGATGGACCTTTGTTTCAAAGTAATGTCTCTGCTTTTTAATATGCTGTCTAGGTTGGTCATAGCTTTTCTTCCAAGGAGAAAACGTGTTTTAATTTCATGGCTGCAGTCACCATCTGCAGTGATTTTGGAGCCCAAGAAAATAAAGTCTCTCACTGGTTCCTTTGTTTCCCCATCCATTTGCCATGAAGTGATGGTACCCGATGCTATGATCTTAGTTTTCTGAATGTTGAATTTTAAGCCAACATTTTCACTCTCCTTTTTCATTTTCACCAAGAGGCTCTTTAGTTCTTCTTCACTTTCTGCCGTAAGGGTGGTGTCATCTGCGTATCTGAGGTCATTGATATTTCTCCTGGCAATCTTGATTCCAGCTTGTGCTTCATCCATCCAGACTTTTCTTATGATGTACTCTGCATATAATTTAAACAAGCAGGGTGACAATATACAGCCTTGATGTACTCCTTTCCCAATTTGGAACCAGTCTGTTGTTCCATGTCTAGTTCTAACAGTTGCTTCTTGACCTGCATACAGATTTCTCAGGAGGCAGGTCAAGTGGTCTGGTATTCCCATCTCTATGAATTTTCCACAGTATGTTGTGATCCACACAGTCAAAAGCAGAAGTAGATGTTGTTTTACAGTGTTTTTCTTTTTGCATTTCTTTTTCTTGGGGATGGTCTTGATCACTGCCTCCTGTAAAGTGTCACGAGCCTCCATCAATAGTTTTGAGGCACTCTGTCTGTCAGATCTAACCCCTTAAATCTATTTGTCACTTCCACTGTATAATCATAAGGGATTTGATTTAGTTCACACCTGAATGGTCTAGTGGTTTCCCCTACTTTCTTCAATTTAAATTGGCTGCACCAATTTATACCCACCAACAATGTACAAGGGTCCCCTTTTCCCCACATCCTCACCAACATGTGTTATTTGCAGACTTTTTGATGACAGGCATTCTAACAGGTGTGAGGTGGTATCTCATTGCGGTTTTGATTTGCATTTTCTAATAATTAGCGATATTGAGCATCTTTTCATGTGCTTGATGGCATCTGTGTGCCTTCTTAGGAATAATATTTATTCAGGTCTTTTGTGTGTTTTTTAATTGGGCTGTTTGTCTTCTTGATATTGAGTTGTATGAACTGTTTATATATTTTGGATATTAGCACCTTATGGTTTGTATCATTGGCAAATATTTTCTCCCATTCAGTATGTTGTCTTACATTTTGTCAACCATTTCTTTGAGGTGTAAATGTTTTTAAGTTTAATTAGGTCCCATTTGTTTATTTTTTTTACTTTTATTTCCTTTGCCTGAGAAGACAGATGTAAAAAATTATTGCTGTAATTTATACCAAGGATTGTTCTGCCTATGTTTTCTTCTAGGTGTCTTATAGTTTCTGGTGTCACACGAAGACCTTAAATCCAATTTGAGTTTACTTTTGTATATGATGAGAGAAACTGGTCTAACTTTATTCTTTAAAATGTAGCTGTTCAGTTTTCCTGACCCCAATTTTTGAAGAGATTGCCTTTTCTCCATTGTATATTCTTACCCCTTTTGTCATAGATTAATTGACCATAAATGCTTGGGCTTATTTCCTGGGCCTCTATTCTGTTTCACTGATCTATGTGTCTGCTTTGTTGCCTTTACCATACTATTTTGATAATTGTGGTTTTGTAGTATAGTCTGAAGTCAGGGCACATAATTCCTCTGGCTCCGTCCTTCTTAAAATTGCTTTGGCTATTCAGGATCTCTTGTGCTTACTAAAATTCTAAAATTTTAGAATCATTTATTCCATTTCAGTGAAAAATTTCATTGTTATTTTGATAAGGATTATACTGAATCTGTAAATTTCGTTGAATAATATGGTCATGTTATACATTAATTGTTCCAGCCCATGAAAAGGCTATATATTTCTGTTTGTATCATCTTCAGTTTCTTTCATCAGTGTATTGTAGTTTTCTGAGTACATGTCTTTTACCTCCTTAGTTAGAGTTATTCCAATTCATTTTGTTCTTTTTGATGTGAAGGTACATGGAATTATTTCCTTAATTTCCCTTTCTGACACTTCACTGGTCATGTATGGAAATGCAACAAATTTTTGTATGTTATTTTGTATTCTGAAACTTTACTGAATTTGTTGATGAACTGTAGTAGTTTTTTGTGCAGTGCTTAGGATTTTCTGAGTATAATTTCGTATCATCTGCAAGTAGTGACACTTACTCCTTCCTTCCCAATTTGGAGTCCTTTTTTTCTTTTTCTTTTTGTTTTCTGATTGCCATGGCAGTTAGGTATCTTTTGGACATATTCAAGGTTCTGTTAATTTTACAACCCTGGAAATTCATCCACATAAGAAACTACTTGCTAAGAGGAGTCAGAAGCCCTCTAGATAGATACACAGCATAAAATGGTAAGAAGAATGCATGCAAAGCTGTTTGTTAAGCATGTATTGTTTAGGTTCAGGCAAGTTTGTTGATGGCAAGATTTTATCTACCAAGTCAGTTTAAGCTTCTTTCACTGACAATGAACAATGCTTAATTGTTTAGCTTTATTCTTAGAATTTCTAATATCAATTTTTTGAATGGTCTTTGGTATACAGCACATTATATACCAGGCTCAGTTGTTCGTTTGTTCATTCGTTCATTGTTTTCCATGGATTCATCAAACATGCCTTTGGATAGAACAAAGACCATTCTATCCCTACTGTTGAGGAGCCCATCACCTAGAAAGTTTTTTGATGAATTATTTACTATAATACATGTGTAAATAACACTAAAAGGATCTGAAATGCACATTTAAGGACAGAAGAATTAGCACAGCAAATCAAGAAGGAAAAAAAAACGTAGATAAATCCTGAAATGTGTGCAAGTAGCTTAGAAGATTTCTGAAGGAAAACAAAAATTCCCCACATTCTTATTTTGAATTCTCCAAAGCAACTGTAGTATGTTTGGTGGATATTCAACTTATGCTTGTTGAATGAATTCCATATAATAAAATGTTAAAAGGCAACAGACCATAAACTGTTGTCCCATAGGCCTGTTGTTGAGGCATTGAATTCAGAATGTCTTGACAGAAGGTTAAGCACTATATGATTCTTCTGTTTCCATCCTCCATCTATTTTCAGTTATTTTCATTACATTACCCACATCTCTCAAGAGTTCAATCCCTTCCACTTTTGTTTCATTGTTCTAGACAGGTTTTTACACATTAGAAATGCTCAGCAGAATGTTTTTCTAATTCACTGTTTTTCAAGTACAATTAATTTTTGCATTTCCCACAGGTTCAGTCTTTAATCTTTTACATTATATGAGTAGAAAAATACAGCAATAATAGGTTTTCAAATGAGGTTTTGAATCTCAAGATTTGGAACCAAGTTGATGGGGCCCAGAAGGACAAACAAAATCTCTCTTTCCCCTTCTGTCCCCCTCCCTCCTTCTCTCTCATAAATGCCAGTAATGCAGTTAAGGAATACTTGTAGGTAGCCCTCAAATTTAAACCAAAACTCAAAGAGTGAGCAAGCTAGGGAATCTATGAAAAAGTAAGCAGAGGAAACCAAGCTCTACCATTCTTGATGGATTTGTTAAATCTGTATGTTTCCTCTAGTCTTGGGCTCAAATTTCTTTTTATTATTTCTCAAAGAGGATTTTTTTTTTATTATTTTATGAGATTGCTTATTTCCTCAACACTATTCTGTTTGTGACTTGGCAAAAAGATCATCTCTAGTTCTTTAGAGGCAGTTGGTAAAACTCATTTTTAAAAGTCACTTAATGGACTCATCCTAGGAGAAGCAACAAGTCTTTTTAGAGTACTCAGAGTGGCCTTAGGGGTTTTATTTATTATGGTTCTACAGAGTACCTCTCAATCCAAAGGCTTAAATTTAGCTATCTACAGAAAAGAAAATCCCTTAAGTAGAGTGTTTTCTTTTGTTAGTGTTAAGTGAAGAAAACAGAAGGTGGTCAGCCTTTTTGCTGTGGGGTAAATTATAAGGTAGAAAAAAAGTGTATAAATAAATCAGCTAACTTAGTAGTCACATAGGAATTGGGTCAACATTGTCAACACAGTCTTAAAGAGCAATGTTCTGAACTTTGAACTTGAAGGTATGCTAGCATGCTTTCATTTCTAAGAAGGCTTTTTTTTTTTTTTTGCATGACTGTTTATATCTTTCTGCCATTTTTCCTCCTTGCCTTAATGCATGTGAAGCTCATGTGGTCTGCCATACTTTATAGCTACTGAATTAAATGATTGCTTCTTCATTTCTCTAATAAAATTTCTGAAAACTCTGTTCCCTCATTTTCCCATTCACTCCCCATCCATGATAGTCTTATTTCTTTCATTCTTCCACCAGCACATTAATTTCTGGAGGAAAAAGCAAACAAAAACCAAAAAGACTTTTTTTTTTTTTAATTTCCCTTTGAGATAAATCTCAATGGCTAAATAGCTTTCAGTTTCAAACAAGGGCCTTATGTCCTTATGACTCAACTTCTGCCCATGGGCCCTCAACCACTCTTCATACCTGACCCTTTTCTCTGAGCTCAAGACCCCCATTTCCATTTTCCCAAGGCAAATATCAACTTTCTTGTATTTTGAGTCCCTTAAACTTAACAAGTTATAACTAGTCTTTTGAAGGCAAAAGGAGAAGAGGGCAGCAGAGGATAAGATGGTTGGAAAGCATCACCGACTCAATGGACATGAGTTTGAAGGACAGGGAAGCCTGGTGTACTGCAGTCCATGGGGTTGCAAACAACAAAAGCAAACTAGATTTTTTACTCTCTTTCCCCTTCTTTCCTTGAAACTGTGCCTCCTCCTGTATAAACTGCATCTCCTCCTGTGTAAACTGTCCCAGAAAATGAAATTGGGTTGCCTCAGTGTCTTCTTTCACACCATCACCCTCCATATCCAACCATCCTCAAATCCTTTGTCAGATCTACGTCCTAAATAGCTGCTTGATTTTTTTGGCCATTAATCACCTGTCATTAGGCCATTGAAATGGTCTTTTCCTTTCTTCTCCAGATCTCATCCAAATAAGTAATAGCTTATTTTTTAATGGAAAAATGATATTGCATCCCAATGTAGAGTAGCACTGTTTACAGTAGCCAAGACACGGAACCAACCTAAATGTCCATGGACAGATGAATAGATAAAGAAGATGTGGTATATATATGCACAATGGAATATTACTCAGCCATAGAAAAGAATGAAATAATGTCATTTGCAGCAACATGGATGGACACGGATATTATCATATCAAGAGAAGTAAGTCAGATGGAGAAAGACAAATATCATAAATGTGTAATCTAAACAAAAATGATCAAATGAACTTATTATAAAACATAAACAGACTCCTATACACAGAAAACAAACTTATGGATACCAACAGGGAAAGTGCTGTGCTGTGCTTAGTCACTCTGTTGTGTCCAACTCTTTGCAACCCCATGGACTACAGCTCACCAGGCTCCTTTGTCCATGGGGATTCTCCAGGCAAGAATACTGGAGTGGGTTGCCATGCCCTTCTCCAGGGAATCTTCCTGACCCAGGGATCAAACTTGGGTCTCCTACACTGCAGACAGATTCTTTACCATCTGAGCCACCACGGAAGCCCAAAGAGGAAATTAGGGGGGATAAATTGAGAATTGGGGTTTAACAGATCTGTACTATTACATATAAAATAGCTAAACAACAAAGATCTACTGTATAGCATAGGGAACTATATTCAGTATCTTTTAATAACTTATAATGGAAAAAATCTGAAAAAGAATATACATGTGTACATATACTATATAACTGAATCACTTTGCTGTATCCCTGGAATAGTATAAATCAAACAATACTTCAATTTTTAAAAAGAAAAATATATTACTATCTAAAAATATTACTGTGGCTTTTAGTCACTCTAAATCCTAAGAAAAAGTCAAAACTTTAATTTGTCATACAAGAACTTACCAACTCTGGCGCCAGTTTCCTTGGGCAGCTTTATTTTCTACAAGGTCTCTATCTGTATCAAGTGCAACATGTCAGGGTATCTTTTGACCCCTTGACTCTTCCTTCTCTTGGAATGACTTCACTTTTCTCAGTCTGATAAAAGAGTACTGGTCTAATAAGAAAACCAGATAGAATGCGTATCTTTCTTTCCAAAGGAATTGGTCCTTACTTCTGTTATAGAACCATAGAAGATGCTGCAGAGACCCCATCTATCACTATCACCAAAGGAAGCTGAATTTACAACAAATCCATCTGAGACAGATTCCTGGCTCCATCACTTCTCTAGTGTGTGACCGTGGTTAACACATTTATCTTATTTTAAAAACAGATTTCATAATAAACCACCTAATAAATTAGTGAGGAATAAATAGAAAAATCACTGCAGATGGTGATTGCAGCCATGAAATTAAAAGACGCTTATTCCTTGGAAGGAAAGTTATGACCAACCTAGATGGCATATTTAAAAGCAGAGATATTACTTTGCCAACAAAGGTCCGGCTAGTCAAGGCTATGGTTTTTACAGTGGTCATGTATGGATGTGAGAGTTGGATGGTGAAGAAAGCTGAGCACCAAAGAATTGATGCTTTTGAACTGTGGTGTTGGAGAAGACTCTTGAGAGTCCCTTGGACTGTAAGAAGATCCAACCAGTCCATCCTAAAGGAGATCAGTCCTGGGTGTTCATTGGAAGGACTGATGTTGAAGCTGAAACTCCAGTGCTTTAGCCACCTCATGAGAAGAGTTGACTCACTAGAAAAGATCCTGATGCTGGGAAAGATTGAGGGGAGATGAAGGGGATGACAGAGGATGAGATGGCTGGATGGCATCACCGACTCTATGGACATGGGTTTGGGTAGACTCCGGGAGTTGATGATGGACAGAGAGGCCTGGCATGGTGGGATACATGGGGTCACAGAGTTGGGCATGACTGAGCAACTTAACTGAACTGAAATAGAAAAAAAAAAAACAAACATGTGAAAGGAGTTTGTAGATCACAGCATTTTGTACATATGCTCTTGTTTACTGTCCATGAACAACCTTTCTTAATATGGACTATTCTATTTTTAGGCATGTGGTGGTGTTGTAGTTGCTAAGTCATGTCCGACTCTTGTGACCACATGAACTGTAGCCCACCAGGCTCCTCTGTCCATGGGATTTCCCAGGCAAGAATACTGGAGTGGTTTGTCATTTCCTTCTCTAGAGGATCTTCCTGACTCATAGGATTGAACCCATGTCTCTTGCGTCTGCCGTATTGCAGGTAGATTCTTTACTGCTGAGCCATCAGGGAAGCCATGTACAGCTATTTTGTGGAGTGAGTGGCAAGAAAAATATATTTATGTCTTCTACCATATTTCGCTTCTGTCTCTGTTTTTCCTATACTTGCCTTTTGGATTATATGTCCCTGGGGTTGGAGACCATGTCGTCCTCATCACTGCATGCCCCTTAGTGCCTAGAACATTTAATAAACTTATTCAATATTTGGTGATTGAATGTGAACCCTATGTTAAATCATTAGAATTACTGAATATTAGAACTCCTGCATTTTTCTATACTTCAAGTCAGTAGTTCTCACCCAGTGGTGATTTTTGTCCTCAAAAAGACTTTATGTAAAGACTTTTTTCATTGTCCAAACTAGGGGTCTGAGAGAGTGCTGTATAGTTGAGTGGACTGAGGCCAGGGATGCTGTTCAATGCATTATGACAAAGAATTACTCAGTCCAAATGCCAATCGTGATGAAGTTGAGAAATCCTGCTTTAAACCAAAAAGATTATCTACAAGAATAGCTATTTGGGCCAAAATAGGCTGGAGCTACTAATAATGACCAGAAATATGAAATAAATATCAGTTAAACAGGTCCAACATTTCATCAGAAAAACAACTCTGACATCTTGGGGGATTTCTGAAATCTTTGCTTTGAGAATTTTTCTAGGATTTTTTTCTTTCTGGTATGAATTTTTATTATCCTCATAGTTCATCTCAACTTACAGTATAAGTTCAATTTGTAATACTTCACTTGCTCTAAAAATTTGGTTTAATATTTCCTTAAAAATGACAAACAGATCCCAGCTCTGCATATATTTTTTAAAAGTAGTGTCAATGTTTTCAATAGCCAGTGTTTAACTTTGAGAAGAAAAAACATGGAATAAAGTATTCCCGTGAGTATATTTAATTTTTTATTATTCAAATATGATTTTGCAAGAGAAGAACTAAATGTAAAGGGCAGGCTAAGAATAAAGAAATAGGGGGAAATACTCTTTATTTTTGCTTAAAACCTCAAATATCCATTTACTACTTCATCAATCTTAGACGAGTTACAGTAATGGGAAAGAAGTGGCAGGAAGGTTAGTTTGGGAATCTGAGAAGAAACTGTTGCAAGACTCTTAAACTCGAAAAAGACCTTATTCTCTATTCCCCGTTTTCTCTCTCACCTTCCTTCTTCGTTGTTAAGGGTATGACGCACACTTTATGGGGACTACACAGTCATGGAACTCAGCAGAGTTCCAGCAAAAGCTAAAGCTGTGGCATTTCTGCCGTCCTTCTGCTGAGATATTGCTCTGTTGCAGTTTTTGACCCTGGGATCACAGAAAGAAAAGGAATAGGAGTTTGTTTTCTATGTCAGGAGGCAAGTTTTCACTTAATCTCTCTCAGCTCGACAACAGGCATAATTTTTCTGGTTCTATTTCTTTTCTTAAAAAAAATTTTTTTTCCTAGATCTGTTTAAGTCCCAGGATAGGGACTTCCCTGGAGGTCCAGAGGTGAAGACCCCATGCTTCCAAGGCAGGGGGTGCAGTTTCCATCCCTGGTTAGGAAACTAAGATCCCACATGCTGAATGGTTCAGCCAAAAACAATGACGACAACAAAAACCGAAAGCCCATCAACTGCTTCTCAGGGGGTTATATTAATAAATGCATATAAATGGATTTATATGCCTTTAATAAAAGGCCTAGAATTGTAAAGGAAAGCAACTATATTTTTAAAAATAAGGATAATACTAACACTGGTACAAATGCTAATACAAATGCTTATCCTTCATGAATGAATTTACTGGTTTGAGGATCATGTTTAATTACATATAATACCTTTTTGAAAGTGAATGTGCTGTAAGAATGGTATAAAAATTATTACATAATGAGTTTGGAGAAAGAAATGGCAACCTACACCAGTATTCTAGCCTGGAAAATCCCATGGACAGAGGAGTTTTATGGGGAACTACAGTCCATGGGGTCACAAAGAGTCAGACATGACTGAATGACTAACACCTTCACTTTTTCAGTGAGTATAAGGAGACTAAGATCTTTAACACTTTTAGAAGTCTCCTCTGCTTCTAACAGTATGACAGTAAGTGACAGTTTTCCTTCTGAAGGATCCCAGGAGCTGTTGTGTTAAGCCATCATCCCTGAAGTTAGAGAAAATTGTTTGTGAGGAAAAGTTGATAGAAAATGTGCTAAACCCCTTTCCTTTTTCTTTCTTTCTTTTTTTTTTTTAACTTCAAAAATCAGACTCTAATTACAGATATCTTTTCCAGATTGAACCACCACTAATTTAACCAAAAACATGTGTGTGTAACAAAAGAACTCATAAAAGGAGCATTTGAGGTTTCACATGGATTTCTGCAAAAGACAAACACAGTAAAATCACAGAATTGGCTTATGGATGCTCTGCTCCACTAAAGCCATAAAGGTTTTATTGAATCTTTGGGGTTTATAATATCCATTCATCCTTTAAGAGAAACTAAAAGTCTTAATCCATAGAGGAGCTTTCCACTGCTCACCAGAGAAGCAAATCCTCCCACCTTGAATGGCACAGTTCAGAGCTTTCTGGGACCCAGTGTGACTTGCATTTCTGATTTCCATCCAACCCCTTATCAGATATGCTAAGGAGAGATGTCAGCCTTACCACTTAGCTTATGACTTATATTGAGCTCTTAGAACTGGAGTTACTGCATTATATTTCCCATTAAAAAATGTCCCATTTTGCAACTCTTCTCCTGGAAAGATGCCTAATAATGCCAAGAATACTAAATAGACATTTACCAAATACTATAAATTCAACTGACTCTTACGCAAAATAGCAGTGCTCATATATGACACCCAGAACCACTTATTCACCAGGGCTGACAAATGGAGATGCTGTCCAAGACCCCATGGAAAAATTTTTCATGTTTTAGAGTGATATTGAGAAAAATGATTCAATCAATTGAATTTAATAAACACTTCCCTTACCTTGATGGAGCCTAACTACACGTCCCTATTACCTTTGTCTCTTCTCACAAACTGTTAAAAGAAATCTGAGAAGTCAAACAGAACAATACACTGGACTGTGGATCTTAGAGGGCATCAGCTAGCTAAGACAGATAGGCCGTGTTCATTGTATATACTTCTTGGAAATGACCATTATTGTCATGATAAATGTCATGACACCTATAATTGAAGGGAATGGAGGGAGAGAGGTAGACCATATCTGGAAAACAGTTACCTAATTCTTTTGTGAATTAGAGAAGCCTAGAATATGTGCATTCCCAGTCCTGAGCACAGTAGCTTCTTATGAAACAAATAGAGAAGACATTGACTTCTAGGAGAACAAGACTTTTCTTTTCTTTTAGATTCAAGGTATTTGGACGTATTACTTTATTCCTTATCACTGAGATTCTTCTATTGTGGTAAAAGTAACTGTGAAAGTATGGTCTCCAAAAATCACTGGAATATCTGACGATATGCATACCAGTTATTTTGTAGGATATTAGTGTCACTTCTGGGCTAACTACTTTTAGCAAGCACTAATTAAAAAGAAATATCTAGATAAGGTGGCTAGATAATTTGGGATCATAAACATTTTCCCAATACCTATGAAAATAAAATTTTAAAAATATTAAAATCACTAAAATGTACTAGTAGAAATCAAAATAGGAAACATAATAACTTTGTGGTAAAAATCTCAAAAAGTGTTAGTCAAGGAAAGAATTACACGTGCTTCAGATAGGTTAGAGCATCAGCTGAACCAACAGCTTTAGCAGTACTGAGGAAAGAATGATAACCAGCAAAATCTTTTGAAATTTTATCAGTATAGAAATAACTCGACTCCCTTAATTAGAGAACTGAATTAGTGGAACAGAAATAAAGCAAAGAGGTATAATGCAGGAAACTTCTCTTTAAATAAAAGGAGAAATAAATTGTAGATTGAAATGGCATGTGGTATGCAAGGAAAAGTTGATAAAGAAGAGTTTATATGGAAAACTCGTTCCAAATACAGTTGATCCTTACAGGACACAGGTTTGAATTGTGGATTTTGTTCAATCATAAATACTGAGCATTACTACCCAGTTGGTAGAATCTGTGAATGAAAAGATAGGAGGAACCAGGTACAGGTGTAAGTTATGCTGGAATTTTCCACTGCTTGTGGAGGGTAGGCATTCCTAACCCTTCCGTAAATTGTTTAAGGATCAACTGAAAAAATAAAAAACCTTCAGTTGCCTCAACGCTTTATGTAACAGGTATCTCCATCTTCTCTCTGACTTCATCTCCTGTTAATTCTTGACAGTACCATCTCTGCACTGCCTATGTGTGCTTCCTCACGATCATTGAGTACACCAGGGTAGTCTGATAAGACTTCCTGATATTTCTATCCCTTCTACTTTATTTGTGGAAGGCTCCTCATCAGATATACCCATGCCTGGATTCTTTATCCTCATACAGTCCTTGGTCAAATATGACCTTCCCAATAAGGCTTATCCTGCCCATCACGTTAAAATGGACACATAATGTCCAATTCTTTCTGTACTATTTTCCTGCTTGGTTTTCTCCATAGCAATTATTACCTTCTAATGTATTATGTGATTTACTTCTCATTTTAGTTCTATGTGGCTTCCCTACTGGGGACTCCCCAGGTGGTGCCGTGGTAAAGAATCTGCCTGCCAATGCAGGAGACACAAGAGATGCGGGTGCAGTCCCTGGCTCAGGAAAATCCCCTGGAGAAGGAACTAGCAGCCCATTCCAGGATTCTTGCCTGGAGAATCCCATGGACAGAGGAGTCTGGTGGATTACAGTCCATGGGGTCATAAAGAGTTGGACAAGATGAAAAGACAAACGCACACACATCCTCCCTACTATGTATGTATGTGCGCTGAGAACAAGATGTTTTGTTTTTAGGTTTTTTTTTTTTAACTACTCTGTTTAATTGCTAAGAAAACCCACCAGCACATTGTAGATGATCAATAAATATCTATGAAATGATGCTTGTGGATTATTACATGCAAAAGAAGATAGAATGCTGTGTTCAGGGAACAAATGGAAATGAATAGGTAAGGCATTAAGGTACCAGGGCTAAACCCCGCTGGGGCAGTGCTTGCTGGAGCCGGCGTGCACAGTTCAGAGCCAGCAGTGAGTCTATCTTCCCAGCTCTGTGCTCAGTGACATCATGCAGTAGTTAGAAACCAGCCCTGGGAGCGTCTAAACTCCCCAAAGTAGCAAATGCAATACATGAGGACTTTTTTCCTCCTGGAGAGCTGGTTATCAAACATTTATCTGTATATGACTATATAAGGGAAACAATGAAATCTGAAATCAGAGAATTTAAATTTGAACCCACCTCTGCATGCATGCCTGCTTGGTTGCTTCAGCTGTGTTCAGCTCTGTGCAACCCCATGGACTATAGGCAGCCAGGCTCCTCTGTCCACGGGATTCTCCAGACAAGGATACTGGGGTGTATCCATGCCCTCCTCCAAGGGGTCTTCCCAACTCAGGGACTGAACCTGTGCCTCTTAAGTCTCTTGCATTGGCAGTTGGGTTCTTTACCAATACCGCCATCTGGGAAATCACAAATCTAACTCCGTCTAGTCAAGGCTATGGTATTTCCAGTGGTCATGTATGGATGTGAGAGTTGGACTGTGATGAAAGCTGAGCACTGGAAGAATTGATGCTTTTGAACTGTGGTTCTGGAGAAGACTCTTGAGAGTCCCTTGGACTGCAAGGAGATCCAACCAGTCCATTCTGAAGGAGATCAGCCCTGGGATTTCTTTGGAGGGAATGAGGCTAAAGCTGAAACTCCAGTACTTTGGCCACCTCATGTGAAGAGTTAACTCACTAGAAAAGACTCTGATGCTGGGAGGGATTGGGGGCAGGAGGAGAAAGGGACGACAGAGGATGAGATAGCTGGATGGCATCACGAACTCAATGGACGTGAGTCTGAGAGAGTGAACTCTGGGAGTTGGTGATGGACAGGGAGGCCTGGCGTGCTGGGATTCATGGGGTCGCAAAGAGTTGGACACGACTGAGCGACTAAACTGAACTGAACTACTTAGCAACTCTAATATGGGAAGATCATTTCAGGTTTCCAAATCTTGATTTCCTTCATTTTAAAGTGAGAGGCAGGCAACCTGTCACAACGTAGCTTGAGATAAAACACAGGAAAGTGACTGAGCTCCTGAACCTTGTTCACCGAGCTTCTCCCACCACTCACAGCTCCCCAGGCAGAGGACAATGTCCTGCTGTCCCCTCCCCTGGACTGGCTGGGTTGGGGAGTAACAATATTCATTTGTGACACCTGGTTGATCCAGCTTCTAGTATTTTATTGATGATTTTACTTTCAGTGTAATATTGTAGCTTATGTTTTTCTTATTTAGTCTTGGTGTCAAAGATTTGCAAATCTCATTAAGTCAGTTGAGCATTCTCTAATATCTTATTTATTGGAGAAGTGTTTTTATAAGATTCAAATTATTCCATCTCAACTATTTGGCAGAACTTGCTTGCTTTGAGGCCTGGCGCTATTTTGACAGGTAGATTTCTTACTATGGATTCAATTTCTTTAAAAGTTATAAGGCTTCTCAGGTTTCCTTTTTTTTTCTTGCTTCAGTTTGTAGCTTATATTTTCCCAAGAATTTTTACGTTTTCATCAGTTAGTCAAATGTATAAGCCAATATACATTTGTAATATTTTCTATTTTTTAAAGCTATACCTTATAGGAGCTAGGTACCACTTTTATTTGAACTGTTTATTTGTAACTTCTTTTTTCTTTGTGAATCTTATGAGAAATTTGACCATTTTATTAAAAGTCTTTCAGAGACCCCATGTTGGCTTTATTGTCACTACTAAATTTTAATTTACTATGACAAAGATTTCTCCTATCTTTATTATTTTCTTCCTCCTAAATTTCTTAGACTTATTTTATTTTATTTTTCTAACATTTGCAAGTTGTGAACAGTTAGCTTCTTATGCTGGTCTTTGTTTTTCTTATCTAATATTAACATTTAGGAATATACACTTTCCTTAAGAGTTTAGCCCCACCCCATAAGTTTTGTTGCAGTGTATATTCATTATTATGGGCTTTCCAGGTGGCTCAATGGTAAAGAATTCACCTGCTAATGCAGGAGACACAAGAGACTTGGGTTTGATCCCCAGTTTGGGAGAATCACCTGGAGGAGGAAACGGCAGCCCACTCCAGTATTCTTGCCTGGAAAATTCCATGGACAGGGCATCCTGGCAGGCTACAGTCCATGGGTTAGCAGAGTCGGACACAGCTGAGTACGTACATTAGCTCTTGATTTATAGCCAAATACTTAGTCAGTTTTCATAAAAGTTCCCTCTTTTCTTGAGACACATGTTCATTCTATAGATGTTCTTCAGTGTAAGCTTTTTTTTTTCTTTTTTTGATTTCTGTTTTCTTATACTGTTCATTTCTCCTGTATCTATATTGTTTTGTCTCTTTATTAATTACTGACAGTGAAGTGACTCAGTCATGTCCTACTCTGTGACCCCATGGACTGTAGCCCACCAGGCTCCTAGGTCCATGGGATTTTCCAGGCAAGCATACTGGAATGGGTTGCCGTTTCCTTCTCCAGGGTATCTTCCTGACCCAGGGATTGAACCCAGGTCTCCCACATTGCAGGCAGACTCGTTATCGTCTGAGCCATCAGAAAATCTAGTTACTGAGAAGTATGTTAAATTCTCCCATCTTACTGGTGTTAGATTTTCCTTGTGAGTCTTTCAATTTTTGTATCGATGTTAAGCTTAAACCAATAACTGCAAACAGTAGTATGTGAATGTTTATATCACATACCCATGGTAAATCTTTATCACTAGTAATGCTTTGTGGCATACAGTCTGTTTTGTCTATTACTCATACAGCCATGCTGGCTTCCTTTTGTTTGGTTTTACCTGGTGTATCTTTACCCTATGCTTTGGTTTCAATCTGCCTGAGTCTTAAGAAATTCATTTTGTCTATTGCAACACATACACCAGGATTTTGTTTCTCTCTTTTCCTTCCTTTTCAATTGATTGATCTTTAAGTTCATTTTTTTCTCTTTATTTTCCTGCAGGTTATACATGATTTTTTTAAAATCATTTTAGTGGTTATCCTTAAAATAATAACATGATTAATAGATTCAGCACAGTCTAAAGTTAATCATAATTCAGGACCTTAGAACCGTTTAAAACTAATTCTCTCTTAATGTTATCTCTATCCAATGTATCATTGCGATCTTTTTAACTTTCTAGAATCAAATATTACTGTTTGAAACACTTGGTGTTTGTTGACATCTGACCTTGTGTTTATCACCTTCCTTGCTCTCCCCTCCTTAGCGTATCTCCAGTTTCCCTCCTGAGATTACTTCATTTGTTCACGATTTACTTTTTTTTTCCATTTACTGAAACATATGCTATTGCCTATTCTCTTGTTGTTATTTTTCTTTATTTTTTGCTTGAAAATATCTTTGTGTTCATTCTTGAATGATTGTTGAGATATGAGTGGAATTCTTGATTAATGGTTATCTTTCTCACATTTTTGAAGATAGTAATCCTCTGTGTTCTATCTCCCATTGTCACTATTGAGAAATTGTTTACCCACTGTGAGTAATCTCCCTATTTTCTCTCTCTCTCTCTCTTTTTTTTTTCTGTGATTGTCTCTTTTTTTTCTGTGAAGAGAAGGGGAATAGCTTGCTGGAGACAGTGTCATGGAAAAGTGTTTTTCTTTTACAGTGATTAAAACTGTTTTCCATATGGATAGGAGAGAATCAATGGAGAGGAAAATGGTGAAGAAACAGGACAGAAGGAATACTTGATGGTTGAGGTCCAGAAGACTGCTAAGGACATGAGAGTATTCTGGCTGGATGAGCTTTAAAGAGAACCTAAACCAGCAAGGATGGAAGAATTATCTTGACTAAGTCATCTTCATATGCTGAGTTTTAGGTTTCACTGAGGTGAGTGGTGCACTCAGGTGTAACAGCCCCAACAGGTCGGATCTTGTAGAATATTGAAGCCAGGGTTGTGAGACATTCCAGTTCTTCAAAAGAAGCCAGAAGCTTGGACTTCATGTGAAATATCCTGACTTTATTTTGGTCTACATTTCAAGGAGAAGGAAAAGCCCAGTCTAACAAAGACCCACCTGCAAGCCAGACTGGGCCCATGGACCACTACATTCTAACCTCTCCCCATGAGAGCAAACAATGGAGCACTGAAAATGATAGAGATTTGGAAGCAGGAAGCGGACTCATCTGACCTTGGTTGAGGGAGTATTAGTCACTGAGCCAGTAAGGCAAACACATAGTCAGGTGCACATATCAAGGGTCAATAGACTATGAACTGTCTGACTCAGTTGTTGTTCTAAAGATGGATTTTTACAGTTGCTACAGATGCAGTCATCAGCGGGAAAAAGGAGAAAGCTAGTGTCATCTTTTATCTTCTAAAGGTGCTTTCAGTTTCCACCCTGCCCTGACAGGTTCATGCCCACGAACCCTTGCACACGCTGACACACTGCCAAACATATCTAGGCATCTTCCTCCATCTTCCTGCCCCTCTTTACTTGCCCTGTTTCCTGGTACCAAAGCCTGAAGTGTGGGCTAGACAAAAGGGAGTGGCTTAAACTAGAAATAGATAAAAAGAGTTCTATCCAATTTCATCCCCTTCCCCCATGTTAACCCACCCTTAGACCTGAAGAAAAGGATGGCAGTTTCCTATGTTACAAAAGTAAGTCATATTCCCTTAATGTTGTAATCTCCTTGGCCCCATCTCTAACCTGGCAAGCCTGGGGAACATGGAAAGTTTATATATTAAAAAAAGACTTTTAGATTAGCTCATGTTTTGTTTGGAAAATGTATGACTCTGTTTTGAGATAGTACAGTAATGCAGTTCCTTTATGGTGATGGGGGGAAAATGGTGACATTTCCTAAACATAATAGCCTCATAGTTTCTTAGGAGAGAAAGTGTCTAGAGGAAATCTGCAAAAAAAAATTGTTTCGTAAACTTAACAGAAACTTGAGATAAAAAAAGTCATTTTTGGCTCTAACTACAGTCATTGCTTAGTACCATGTGTGTATTTTAACAGACTTAAGAATAAAATATTTAATCATCTGCATACTAAATTATATCTGTAACTTTTTACTAGGAAATGTTCAGTTTTAATATATGTCTGGTATTTAACACATGTCTCTTGCTGAGCTGTGCTGTGCTTAGTTGCTCAGTTGTGTCTGACTCTTTGCGACGCCATGGACTGTAGCCTGCTAGGCTCCTCTGCCTATGGGGATTCTCCAGGCAAGAATACTGGGGTGGGTTGCCATGCCCTCCTCCAGGGCATCTTCCCAACCCAGGGATCAAACCAAGGTCTCCCGCCTTGAAGGTGGATTCTTTACCATCTGAGAGCCACCAGGGAAGCCCATAAATACTGGAGTGGGCAGCTTATCCCTTCTCCAGGGGATCTTCCCATTCTCTTGTAGGTGATTGTAATTGCTTCTCTGTCGTGGTAAACCTTAAGTAAGACTGATAACATCTCACCAGGAGCAAAGGTGTTAATAATGCCTAGATGGCTCTGCAAGGGATCTACAAAACCTTTGCACAGGTGGGATCATGAGTGTCAGCTCGTTACTGTGTCCTTGGTGACTAGCCCAATGCCTGGCTTATACTGGAGGCTCCATTATTTGTAAAATGAATACATGGTGAGTGTGTCTGAGACATATACATTAGTTTGCATATAACCATTTTGTTATTTTTTTAAAGCTTGGCTATGTTTCAATGAGATGATTTTCATAATTAGGTACTTACCTTTAGATAGCATTGATACCTCATTGTGTTACTAGTAACTCAACAAATTTTTGCTGTATCGACATAGCTCTTTCACATAGAACTAATTAGTCTGACTTTCCCCATTTAGCTGCTGAATTCCTTCAATACAGTGTAGACAGAACAAGAAAGTAATTCCTTGGAAATCCAAGAGGAGGTTTTAGTCCCTACTGCAACTTTCCTAAACTCTGTTCTATAGAACATTCATATAACTCAATGTTAACACAGGTCTGCCAAGAAAAGCTTATGGTGGCCAAGCCAGTTTAGGAAATACAGTATTTGGTGCCCAAATATCTGGGAGACTCTCAGTGTATACTAGTTTATTAAGGGCTCCAAAAACTCCTTCAATAAAAGAAATCTATCCAATTTCATTTATTCAAGCACTCCCAATTTTTTTTTTTTTTTACTATGGGAGCTGTTTCTAATGCTATTACGTGTTCCATACAAACAACTTAGAAAATAAGTCGCTTTTAGGTGCCCCCACTTGTATTTATATCCTTGAGCTAACTCTGAATATATTCTAAATCAAATTGAATAATCATGAAAAAGAAATCTGAGCATCATTTCCTTTCGGCTGCTTGTAAGAGTTCTCTTTATTTCTTGAAAATATACAATAACCTCTAACATATATGAAAATACACGAGGAGTAGTTAAATGGCCCAATGAAATTCTTCAGTTTCTAATGTATATTTTTCTAAGCCAAAAAATACTCTTTGAAAAGTGGGGAAATAGATACAACTGACCGTTTCGGTGACTATTTTCATTTTGTCCATGATAAATTCAAAATTCCCAATGGTATATTCAGCATTGTCTTCATCTAGACCTAATTCTACTCTGAACACAAAATGCACAAGTCTGCTATTGGCAGAAAATTGTCTCTTGACATGCTTACATGCCATAGAATATGAAACGTTCTTGAGATGAGAGAAAAGTTGATGTTGTCTGTGTCAACATGGTGTGGACTGCACTTTATGAGAAACTGAGACTCTGTTTCTATTGGGTTCACATATGTGGTTCCACCCTCGGGGAAACAAATATGTGCAGTAAACATATGAATAGAGCTATTGAGAACAGATGGAATTTATTTATTTCTAAATCCAAGAGCATACTCTACTACTCAAGAGTTTGATGTGCCCACATTTTAAAAGTTGAGCAGCTAAATTGGAAAGCAGAATTGGTTATGACTGAGAAGTCAGTGTCATTTGTTTTATCTACACTTCTCCTTAGAAGTGCTCTGGAGGGTTAGGAAAATTATCCTAGGTCTCAGGCTTGTTTCTTTCTTTCTTTTTTTTTCAATGGAAATGAGAATAACATTGAGCAGGATATTGATGTCTAAACCTGACTGTGTCTTTCTTATGAAGGATTAAAAAAAAATACACACCATGATTTGACTGTGTAACTTCTGGAACTAATCCATGCAGCTTGATTTCCTAGGCTTTGAAAAAAATGAATTCCTAGACTCTAATGTCTGAAGAATGATGACTGAACAGATATAAGAAATGCATCTAGATGAACCAAGGGACAACTAAAATCAGGCATTAGCACACTCATACCTTTTCTTGTTCCAGCCTGAAAAAAAAAAAAAAACAGTTAAAGATATATGACTGAACTTGAGTAGATCCACTGTGACTGCCTTACAAAAAAAGCATGAATGGCACTATAAGAGAGGGGATTTCTTGTACCATTTGTTTATAACAACACTTGGATGCTGTTGAACATGAGTCCTTTGTGGGAATCCAGAGTTCCTTAGTCAATTATGATTCCAAGCTGGTCATCCAAACCATGTGGCAAAGCTTGCCCTGGTCAGCTAAGCAGAAATACTTAACTATAACTACATCTATCTCTGTCTGTAGCTCTCTACATATGGATGTATGCCTGCATGCTTGCTCAGTCATGTCCGACTCTTTGCCATCACATGGACTGTAGCCTGCCAGGCTCCTCTGTCCATGGAGTTCTCCAGGCAAGAATACTAGAGTGGGTAACCATTTCCTTCTCCAGGGGATCTTTCTGACCCAGCAAATGAACCTACATCCCTTGCGTCGCCTGTTTTGGCAGGTGGGGTCTTTACCAGCTGAGCCACCAGAGATATACCCACAAATGCATATATACACATATATATACTACACATACATACATATATATGGGTATGTATGTATACAGGCATACATAGAAAGCATCACCATGAACAAAGCTAGTGGAGGTGATGGAATTCCAGTTGAGCTATTTCAAATCCTAAAAGATGATGCCGTTAAAGCAGTGGCCACAGGATGGGAAAAGTTAGGTTTCACTCCAGTCCCAAAGAAAGGGAATGCCAAACAATGTCCAAACTATAGCACTCGTCTCATACACTAGTAAAGTAACGCTCGAAATTCTCCAAGCCAGGCTTCAATAGGACATAAACCATGAACTTCCAAATGTTCAAGCTGGATTTAGAAAAGGCAGAGGAACCAGGGATCAAATTGACAACATCCACTGGATCATCAGAAAAGTAAGAGAGTTCCAGAAAAACATTTACTTCTGCTTTATTGGCTATGCCAAAGCCTTTAACTCTGGATCACAACAAACTGTGGAAAATTCTAAAAGAGATGGGAATACCAGACCAGAATACCAGATTCACCTCCTGAGAAATCTGTATGTAGGTCAAGAAGTGACAGAACTGAACATGAAACAGCAGACGGGTTCCAAGTTGGAAAAGGAGTAGTACATCAAGACTGTATATTGTCACCCTGATTATTTAACTTATATGCAGAGTACATCATGCAAAATACTAGGATGGATGAAACACAAGCTGGAATCAAGATTGCTGGGAGAAATATCAATTACTTCAGATATGCAAATGACACCACCCTTATTGCAGAGAGCAAAGAAGAACTGGAGAGTCTCTTGATGAAAGTGAAGAGGAGAGTGAAAAAGTTGGCTTAAAACTCAGCATTCAAAAAAGTAAGATCATGGCATCCAGCCCCATCGCTTCATGGCAAATAGATGGGGAAACAGTGAAAACAGCAACATACTTTATTTTGGGGGGCTCCAAAATCATTGCAGATGGTAACTGCAGCCATGAAATTAAAAGTTGCTTGCTCCTTGGAAGAAAATTTATGACCAACCTAGGCAGCATATTAAAAAGCAGAGACATTACTTTGCCAACAAAGGTCTGTCTAGTCAAAGCTATGGCTTTTCCAGTAGTCATGTATGGATGTGAGAGTTGAACTATTAAGAAAACTGAGTGCCAAAGAATTGATGTTTTTGAACTGTGGTGTTGGAGAAGACTCTTGAGGGTTCCTTGGACTGCAGGGAGATCAAACCAGTCAGTCCTAAGGGAAATCAGTCCTGGGTGTTCATTGGAAGGACTGATGCTGAAACTGAAACTCCAATACTTTGGCCACCTCAGTAGAAGAACTGACTTATTGGAAAAAATACTGATTTGGGGGAAAGAATGAAGGCAGGAGGAGAAGGGAACGACAGAGGATGAGATGGTATCACCGACTCAATGAACATGAGTTTGAGCAAGCTCTGGGAGTTGGTGATGGACAGGGAAGCCTGGAATGCTGCAGTCCATGGGGTTGCAAAGAGTCAGACACAACTGAGCGACTGAACTGAACTGACTGAACTGATGTATACATATACATGTGTCTACAAAATATATATGTATAAATGCACATGTATTTTCTCTGGTAGAACATCTTTATTAGTATAATGAAATTGACATGACAGGTCTGGAGAGCTAAGCCACCCCCAGCTTCGTCCCCACTATTCACACTTCATTGCTGCTATCAGCTCTCTCCTCGCAGCCCTTATAACCAGGAGCCTCTGAGGTTTTGAAAGTAACTCTTCAACAGAGCACTTCCTCTAAAGCTAGTAAATTCTTGTTGACAGGGTTACAGAATTCCTCTTCTTAGATTATTTTCCAAAACCAGAGGATTCGCTGCTTCTGGAATGATGTGGTTGCAGAGCAAACCCAGTTGCATAGAAATCTCTCCTTCATTGTCGGTGAAAATGATTCTTGGTGTTTCTCATGCCTTTTGCTTTCTGTGGGATGCAAGAGGAGTATGTTCCTCAAAATCTTTTGCTGTGGGGTTGGGGCTATGAAACCAACCAATGAAATGTACATGGAAATGACTTGTGCTCCTTCCAGGTCTGATGTTCAAAAACACCCCATGAGAACTGTCCAGATTCCAAACCATCCATCCAGAGCTGCCCAAATCCATCACACTTGTGTGAGAGAGAAATAGACTTTTTGTATCATGTTGTTGATTTGGGGGCTAATCTGTTGCGACAACTAGCAATGACTGTCCTGAGTAATAAGCTCAGAAAATAATCAAATAGGGTGGCTGTCAAGTCCTTCCATCAGATTTGGTCCCATTAAATATTCTCCTGTGGGTTGATCTCATTAGTAATGGGACAAAGTGTTCACAGGCCCCTCAAACATTTACCAGTAGTCTAGGAATGTGAGATCACATGGAAGCAAGCGTTAATAGCCTGAAGAAGAGTGTAAATGGGCCATAGGTTGTTATATTGTTTACCTTAGTGGAAGTCTTATTCACAGCAAGACTTCTATTTCCACATAAAATAAATTCTTCTTGGTCTTTGGCCTCAGGGATTTTGCAAATGCATATTATAGGTTGATTTCTGGGAACTGTGTCCCAGAGAGACGACACTCCCATACAACTCAGGCAAGACTGCTTACTTTTAAGTGTATTTGTTTGTTATTGTTAGTCACTCAGTCAAGTCCAACTCTACCATCCCATGGACCATAGCCCGCCAGGCTCCTCTGTCCATGAGATTCTCCAGGCAAGAGTACTGGAGTGGGTAGCCATTTCTTTCTCTGGGGGATCTTCCCTACCCAGGGACCGAACCCAGGTCTCCTGCATTGCAGACAAATGCTTTACCATCTGAGCCACCAGACTTAGTAGTCACTAATGCATAGGCCGACCTGCCTCACGCTTCCATTTCAGTTAGTCTCATGTGGCGTTAATCTATATGTCACATTTCTGTTGAGAGAGGGAGAATGTAATTTGAAAACACCTGTAAGTTATCAAAAATATAGATAATCTTCCTGCAGACAAACAGACATGCTTGAGCCAAGTGACACTTTTGAAACCAGGAACAAATGGGTACGTCTGTCCAGCTAATGAGGTGAGGGGGGGACTGGGCCAAGGGGAAGAAACAATGGCCTGCAGGCTAGAAAGCCAGCTGCCACATTCTTTTCTGACAGTTATGGCTGTGACCTTGACATGTATCAGGAATCATTTAATCTTTGAGAGCTTCAGTCTTTTCATTTGCAAGGTGGAGATAATAATATCTTCCTAGCCTATTTCGCGTGCTCCCTTTAAGTTATAAATGAGGTAACATGCATGCAAGTGCTTTATAAAGTGTTATACCAATGTGTTATTGTAACTAAGGATTCTTAGTTGAAGAGTCATGAACCATAGTTGAAAAAGTACCAATGTGCATGCCGTTCCCTTAGTAGACTCGAGAATCCTATGGGGGAAGGGGTGTGTTGTAAGAAGTGAGGGCCTCAGGATCTTTCACCCCAAGAATCCTGCTTGCTCATTCCTTAGGATTAAGGTGCTGGGGGACACTCCCGTGTCCCTTAGAACTTTAGTGATTGATTCCTGTTGGTGTTCTAACCTCAGAAATAAAATGCCATGTTTGCCTCTGGATTAATTAGCCCTTTAAGAGGAAGAAAGTAGACTTCACTGGAGGGGCTTTCAAAGCAGAGAGAGAAAACATCCCAGAAACAGAAATCATGTGATGCAGATCATAAAATTTCTCCTAAGCTGGATTTAATTAGAAGTTGCTGGAACGATTTGGCTTGCAAACAGCTGCTGTCAGATCTACACAGCGATTCCCAGCCTTGGAACAGCTGTATGTAGTTTTTCTCTCTCTTTCCAGCGAGATCTAGGCAGAAAACCTGCAATGCCCTGGCAAGGCTTTGGCGTTATTCTCATGAGCTAATCAGATCAAACTAGACAAGACACGAAAAAGATTTGTGTATTTTATTTGCATATTTAAACAATCCTTTATCTTTTTGTTGCTGCTGTTATTGTTGTTGAAGCTGTCTTGGAATGTTTGCACTGTGGGCTCATGAACTATTTTGGAGGGAAATTATTTTGAAGCACCTGGCAAGTTTTCACAGTGTTGCAATGGGTTCTCTTATACTTTGAGCATGTACTGGTTTTAGTTCTAAATTAAAGTCTTAAATTTAAGCTTGAGTCTGTCATACATGGTGAACTAAGTCGGAAAGAGAAAAATAAATATCATCTATTAACACATATACATGGAATCTAGAAAAATGGTGCTGATGAACCTATTTGCAGGGCAGAAATAGCAGTGCAGATGCAGAGAACAGACTTGGAAGGAGAGGGTAGGATGAATGGAGAGAGTAGCATTGAATATATATGCTCTCATATGTAAAAATAGCTAGTGGGAAGCTGTTAGATACCACCAGGAGCTCAGCTCAGTGCTCTGTGATGACCTAGAGGGATGGAATGTGGGGGGCACGTGGGAGAGAGACTCAAGAGGGTGGGGATACATATGTATACATAGGGCCAATTCACTTTGTTGTACAGCAGAAACCAGCACAACATTACAAAGCAAGTATATGCCAATCAAAAAAAAAAATATATACGTGAGCTGCAGGCACTCCTCAGCTCAGATATTGAATCTGCTACTAGTTGTAATGAGCTGGAGGGGCAAAGGGTCTTTGAATTTTATTTTGAAAAATGAGAAGCCTGGAGAGACCTGCATTTGCCTTGGCCTCCCACCATACAAATGGGCTCTGGTGGTTGTTAGAAGAGGGTATGTTCATGTGTGACCTGAGCTTCTACCTAGGGGGACATTAATTCCAAATAGATGCGAAGAGTCAGACACAACTTAGCAACTGAAGAACCACAACATACTTCCCTGGTGATCAATAGTTTTCCATAGTCATACACAAGGGAGTGCAGGGTGTGTGTGTGTGTGTGTGTGTGTGTGAAAGCTCTTCTGAGGAGTTCTCAGGGGTTTACATCTGCTATGGGAGTGGTTCTGACTCTGGCAGGACAAACCCTCTCCCCTATAAAGCAGCTTTCAAGCTAGAAAAAATTCTCAAAACCAGCCATTTTCCAGCACTCTAGGAACTGATCAAAAGCATGCAGCAAAAGGAGACGGTTTTATTCATGAACACTACTGAACCTTGGGGAAGAACGGTGTGGGTCTGTGGCATCATACCCAGGTGCTGCTGCTGATGCCTAGTTCTGTCACTGGTAGTTCATCCAGGGCAGGGAGGACTGCCATAATGCCCACTAGCTTACCTGTCCCTGGAGAAAGGTGTTCATGTGACTGTCAGTTACAGCCACAACTCTGCAAGAAGCCAGTGGGCAGGGCCAGCAACTTGATATTTGGGGCGAGCCATATTTGGGTGGACCAGTCAAGGATTCAGCAGGGATTTGCAGGATGTGAGACAGCCTTGGGAGTTTGCTAAGCTCTGCTGTATCTCCAGGGTACTGGAAGCTGTGGGCACACACAGCGGAGATGCAAGTGGTTGCACATCCCTGAAGATAGAGGCTGAACCCAGCTGCAGAGGAGGTGGGACAGCCAGCCATTGGTGATCTTGTCGAATGTTCTTATATACACTGCTAAAGACGCCACTTTGATTTTGGAAATATCACTCCTGCAGCCATGAGGGACATGCAAAGGGTGTGAAACTGATGCTGTATCCCTCAAACGGAGCTCCCCACTCAACAAAAGGACTGCATCAGAATCATCTAAGAAAGTGAAAGTGAAAGTCGCTCAGTTGTGTCCTTTGCGACCCCATGGACTATACAGTCCATGGAATTCTCCAGGCCGGAATACTGTAGTGGGTAGCCTTTCCCTTCTCCAAGGAATCTTCTCAACCCAGGGATCGAACCCAGGTCTCCTGCATTGCGGGTGGATTCTTTACCATCTGAGCCACCGGGGAAGCTCAAGAGTACTGGAGTGGGTAGCCTATCCCTTCTCCAGTGGATCTTCCTGACCCAGGAATCGAACCAGGGTCTCCTGCATTGCAGGCAGAGTCTTTACCAATTGAGCTATCAGGGGCTATGAACAAGCAGATTCCTGGGTTCCAGTCCAAATTTACTGAATTGGAAGCCTGGGTAGGGCGCAGGAACTGGCATTTTTGCAAATATAGCAGGTGATTGTGATGCACACTTGTAGTCTAAAGGGCCTTCCCAGGACAGGCCTTGCCCCATATCCTCTGCTTTAGCTCCTATCTGAAGTGCCTAGATAATAGTATTTGATGCACATTTCCTGAGTTGTTTTGCAGGTGTGAAAACTCCCAACCAAATGGAAGATGTTAACTACTTGGTGACCATGAGTATATAGCCCCAGGCCTTCTGGGGCCCGAGGACTGATAATGTTAACCCATATGACATCACCCTGTTCCCTCACCATGAACCAGTCAGAAAATTGTGCAAAAGCTGATCAGGTACCCTGAGACACCCCCACCTCACCTGTCTTTTTACTTCGATTCATAGATCTACTTGATAGATATTTTTATAAAACAAAACACGTCTAAATTTTTTCTGATAACTTTGAATGTTTTACCATGAAATTAAAGGGCGCTTACTCCTTGGAAGAAAAGTTATGACCAACCTAGATAGCATATTCAAAAGCAGAGATATTACTTTGTCGACTAAGGTCCGTCTAGTCAAGGCTATGGTTTTTAGGCTTTTCCTACTTCAGTTCAGTTGAGTTTAGTCCCTTAGTCAATGTCTGACTCTTTACAACCCCATGGACCACAGCATTCCAGGCCTCCCTGTCCATCACCAACTCCCGGAGTTCACTCAGACTCACGTCCATCAAGTCAGTGATGCCATCCAGCCATCTCATCCTCTATTGTCCCCTTCTCCTCCTGCCCCAATTCCTCCCAGCATCAGAGTCTTTTCCAATGAGTCAGCTCTTCGCATCAGGTGGCCAAAGTATTGGAGTTTCAGCTTTAGCATCAGTCCTTCCAATGAACACCCAGGACTGATCTCCTTTAGGATGGACTGGTTTGATCTCCTTGCAGTTTAGGGAACTCTCGAGTCTTCTCCAACACCACAGTTCAAAAGCATTAATTCTTCAGCACTCAGCTTTCTTTATAGTCCAATTCTCACACCCATACATGACTACTGGAAAAATGCTGTGAAAACATAGGCCTCATTATTACTGCATTTTGATACAGAATATTCAGTTATCAAATTAAATATAAGAACTCCATTGAAGCATGGAAAATCCAATATCAAGTTATTCTAAGGTTCAGCTACAAAATATCAAAAGTTACCCACTGTGTTAGTTTCCTATTGTTTCTGTAAAATCTAAACACTTAGTGGTTTTAAAACAAGACAAATTTATTCTCTTACAATTCTAGAAGTCAGATGTTTACTGAGGACTTCATGGGGCTAAAATGAGGATGTGGGCTGGGCCAAATTCATTCTGGAGGTTTCGGAGGGGCATCAGAGGTGCCCATATTCCTTAGCTGGTGGTCCCTTCCATTTTCAGAGCCAGCAACAGCTGGTTGAGGCAGAGGGCATCTCTCTGACTCTGACTCTTCCTTGGCTTCTCACCTTCACTTTTAAGGATCCGGTTGTGACTGGCACACTAAGTGCGGGCTAGAGGAGCTACCCAACATCCGAGGTCAGGGGCAGAAGCTGGGAGGACCCCATGCCCGAAGGGCAGTGGCCAAAGGAGTTACCAAAAGTTCCAGGCTGCGATGAGGCCAGAGACAGCGGCTGGGAGAAGCAACCCCATGTCCAAGGAGTGGTGGCTGCATGGGCACAGGAGAGCCTAGAGGAGCTATCTCACGTTGAAGATCAGGAAGGGTGGCGGTGATGAGATACCCCTCATCCAAGATAAGGAGCAGCAGCTGCACTTTGCTGGAGCAGCCGTGAAGAGATACCCCATGCCCAAGGAAAGAGAAACCCAAGTAAGACGGTAGGTGTTGCAAGAGGGCATCAGAGGGCAGACACACTGAAACCATACTCACAGAAAACTAGTCAGCCTAATCACACGAGGACCACAGTCTTGTCTAACTCAATGAAACTAAGCCATGCCAGTGGGGCAACCCAAGACAGGCGGGTCATGGTGGAGAGGTCTGACAGAATGTGATCCACTGGAGAAGGGAATGGCAAACCACTTCAGTATTCTTGCCTTGAGAACCCCGTGAACAGTATGAAAAGGCAAAATGATAGGATACTGAAAGAGGAACTCCCCAGGTGAGTAGGTGCCCAATATGCTACTGGAGATCAGTGAAGAAATAACTCCAGAAAGAATGAAGGGATGGAGCCAAAGCAAAAACAATGCCCAGCTGTGGATGTGACTGGTGATAGAAGCAAGGTCCAATGCTGTAAAGGGCAATATTGCATAGGAACCTGGAATGTCAGGTCCATGAATCAAGGCAAATTGGAAGTGGTCAAACAAGAGATGACAAGAGTGAACGCTGACATTCTAGGAATCAGCGAACTAGAATGGACTGGAATGTGTGAATTAAACTCAGACGACCATTATATCTACTACTGTGGGCAGGAATCCCCAGAAGAAATGGAGTAGCCATCATGGTCAACAATAGAGTCTGAAATGCAGTCCTTGGATGCAATCTCAAAAACAACAGAATGATCTCTGTTTGTCTCCAAGGCAAACCATTCAACATCACAGTAAACCAAGTCTATGCCCCAACCAGTAATGCTGAAGAAGCTGAAGCTGAACGGTTCTATGAAGACCTACAAGACCGTTTAGAACTAACACCTTAAAAAGATGTCCTTTTCATTATAGGGGACTGAAATGCAAAAGTAGGAAGTCAAGAAACACCTGGAGTAACAGGCAAATTTGGCCTTGGAATGTGGAATGAAGCAGGGCAAAGACTAATAGAGTTTTGCCAAGAAAATGCACTGGTCATAGCAAACACCCTCTTCCAACAACACAAGAGAAGACTCTACACATGGACATCACCAGATGGTCAACACTGAAATCAGACTGATTATATTCTTTGCAGCCAAAGATGGAGAAGCTCTATACAGTCAACAAAAAGAAGACCAGGAGCTGACTGTGGCTCAGATCATGAACTCCTTATTACCAAATTCAGACTCAAATTGAAGAAAGTAGGGAAAACGGCTAGACCATTCAGATATGACCTAAATCAAATCCCTTATGATTATACAGTGGAAGTGAGAAATAGATTTAAGGGCCTAGATCTGATAGATAGAGTACCTGATGAACTATGGAATGAAGTTTGTGACACTGTACAGGAGACAGGGATCAAGACCATCCCCATGGAAAAGAAATGCAAAAAAGCAAAATGGCTGTCTGGGAAGGCCTTACAAATAGCTGTGAAAAGAAGAGAGGCGCAAAGCAAAGGAGAAAAGGAAAGATATAAGCATCTGAATGCAGAGTTCCAAATAATAGCAAGAAGAGATAAGAAAGCCTTCTTCTGTGATCAATGCAAAGAAATAGAGGAAAAGAACAGAATGGGAAAGACTAGAGATCTCTTCAAGAAAATTAGAGATACCAACGGAACATTTCATGCAAAGATGGGCTCGATAAAGGACGGAAATGGTCTGGACCTAACAGAAGCAGAAGATATTAAGAAGAGGTGGCAAGAATACACAGAAGAACTGTACAAAAAATATCTTCATGACCCAGATAATCACGATGGTGTGATCACTCATCTAGAGCCAGACATTCTGGAATGTGAAGTCAAGTAGGCCTTAGAAAGCATCACTATGAACTAAGCTAGTGGAGGTGATGGAATTCCAGTTGAGCTATTTCAAATCCTGAAAGATGATGCTGTGAAAGTGTTGCACTCAATATGCCAGCAAAGTTGGAAAACTCAGCAGTGGCCACAGAACTGGAAAAGGTCAGTTTTCATTCCAATCCCAAAGAAAGACAATGCCAAAGAATGCTCAAACTGTCACACAATTGCACTCATCTCACATGCTAGTAAAGTAATGCTCAAAATTCTCCAAGCCAAGCTTCAGCAATACGTGAACCGTGAACTTCCTGATGTTCAAGCTGGTTTTAGAAAAGGCAGAGGAACAGGAGATCAAATTGCCAACATCCGCTGGATCATGGATAAAGCAAGAGAGTTCCAGAAAAACATCTACTTCTGCTTTATTGACTATGCCAAAGCCTTTGATGTGTGGATCACAATAAACTGTGGAAAATTCTGAAAGAAATGGGAATACCAGACCACCTAACCTGCCTCTTGAGAAATCTGTATGCAGGTCAGGAAGCAACAGTTAGAACTGGACATGGAACAACAGACTGGTTCCAAATAGGAAAAGGAGTACATCAATGCTGTATATTGTCACCCTGCTTATTTAACTTATATGCAGAGTACATCAGGAGAAATGCTAGACTGGAAGAAACACAAGCTGAAATAAAGATTGCCAGGAGAAATATCAATAACCTCAGATATGCAGATGACACCACCCTCATGGCAGAAAGTAAAGAGGAACTCAAAAGCCTCTTGAATAAAGTGAAAGTGGAGAGTGAAAAAGTTGGCTTAAAGCTCAACATTCAGAAAACGAAGATCATGGCATCCGGTCCCATCACTTCATGGGAAATAGATGAGGAAACAGTGACAACAGTGTCAGACTTTATGTTTTGGGCTCCAAAATCACTGCAGATGGTGATTGCAGCCATGAAATTAAAAGACGCTTAGTCCTTGGAAGGAAAGTTATGACCAACCTAAATAGCATATTCAAAAGCAGAGACATTACTTTGCCAACTAAGGTCCGTCTAGTCAAGGCCATGGTTTTTCCTGTGGTCATGTATGGATGTGAGAGTTGGACTGTGAAGAAGGCTGAGCTACAAAGAATTGATGCTTTTGAACTGTGGTGTTGGAGACGATTCTTGAGAGTTTCTTGGACTGCAAGGAGATCCAACCAGCCCATTCTGAAGGAGATCAGCCCTGGGATTTCTTTGGAAGGAAAGATGCTAAAGCTGAAACTCCAGTACTTTGGCCATCTCATGCAAAGTGTTGACTCATTGGAAAAGACTGATGCTGGGAGGAATTGGGGGCAGGAGGAGAAGGGGATGACAGAGGATGAGATGGCTGGATGGCATCACTGACTCTATGGACGTGAGTCTGAGTGAACTCCGGGAGTTGGTGATGGACAGGGAGGCCCTGCGAGCTGCAATTCATCGGGTTGCAAAGAGTCGGACACGACTGAGCGACTGAACTGAACTGAACTGAACTGTGATCATATTGGACCCACCCAGATAATCCTGGACAATCTTAAAGTCAACTGATTACCAAACTTAATTCCATCAGCAACCTTAATTCCCCTTTGCCATGAAATACAAAATATTCACAGGTTCTAGGGATCAGAGCATAAGCATCTTTGGGAGGCTATTTAAAAAAAAAAATTGCTTATTTTTAAAAAAAATTTAAAAAATCTTATATTGACGTGTATTTGATTTACTATGTTGTGTTCATATCAGGAGTACAACAAAGTGATTTACATATTTACATAGATATACACATATCTATTCTTTTTCAGATTCTTTTCCCATGTAAGTTATACAGAGTAATGAGGAAGAGTTTTTGTGTTATACAGTAGGACCTTGTTTATCTATTTTATATACTGTTGTTTGTTGTTTATTGCTAAATTGTGTCCAATTCTTTTGCACCCCCGTGGACTGTAGCCCGGGAGACTCCTCTGTCCATGGAATTCTCCAGGCAAGAATACTGGAGTGGGTTGCCATTTCCTCCTCCAGGGGATCTTCCTGACCCAGGAATCGAACCTCAGTCTCCTGCATTGCAGGCAGATTCTTTGCCAACTGAGCTGGTATTTTATATATAGTAGGGTGTGTATGTTCATTCCAATCTCCTAATTTATACCTCCTGCCAAGGTGGCACCCACCTATCTATCCTCTTTGGTAAACACAAGTCTATTTTCTAAGTCTATGAGTCAGTTTCTATTTTGTAAACAAGTTCTTTTGTGTCATTTTGTAAGATTTCATATATAATTAATATATATTATATTTTTTCTTTTTCTGTCTGATTTCACTCAGTATATTTGAAATGGAGATATTAGTTATAAGAAAAGTTTAGCATAAAGAGATGAGAAATTGATGATCAAGTTACAGATGTAAACACATTACATTGAGAGAACCTGATTAATTCCATGTGTGTATCACACATTACTAGACGAGTAGTAATAGAAGAAATTCAAAGCATGAAGTAAAGGTCTACTAAATACATTCTGCTTTATTTTAATATAAATATAAGTGGTAAAATCTGGTTAAAAGATGAAAACTCAGGTCAAATACTAGGATGTCAAACAATAGGTGTAAGGTGGGAAAGTAACAGGATCTATAATTACCTTGCATGTGAGGTAGCTATTATTTTTATTGTCTTCATTCCCATTTTATGATGGGAAATTAAGCCACGAGTCGTGGTAGGTGGGTTGGAAACCAAATAGTTCATGCATTCAGTGAAAACAGCTTTTAAGTTTTATCCTAGAGCTAATGATTTCATAGTCACTATAGAATTCTACCATTCATTTGGAGAATGAATGAGAATATGTAGAAGAATGTATTTTCAGAAATGGTTTCAATAATATCTTCCATCCACGTATGGTGCCTACAGTGTGATTTTGAAATTCCATTGAGAGGTGGGGTCTCTCATTCCTCCACTAGAATGTGGGTGGACCTGTGACTAGATAGTGACTTGTAGGTTATGAAAGGCTTTACATTTTTGACCTGACTATCTTGAGATATTTTTTCTCCTGGAATCCAGCCATGTTGTGGGGAACTACCAAGGTGCCTCATGGAGAAGCCTGCATGGAGAGGGACAGGTAGCCAGCAGTGGCTCTCCAGGGAAGGAGGGAGCTATTTTGGGGTTGCTAGCACAGCTCAGGTGAGTGACCCCAGATGACACACTACCCAGAGCATGTTGTATTCAGATTTGTCAGCAAAATAAGTGATTGCTCTTACTCTGAGTTTCTAAATTTGGAGGTGATATTTGACCCAATAATAGTTGACTAGGATGGATAGGATGACTTCAAGTTTCTAAATTTGAGTAATTGGCTCTCTTATCTCACTTCTATAACTGATGTTTCCTAGAAACTTGATTTCATGGTGGGAAGGTCAATGGTTGACATCTGATGGAATATATTTGGATGTGTGATCTTCCTCTGTTAAGAAATGCACTGTAGGATCTGAGGGCAGAATTCCTCTTGCTCAAACAGGGGAAACTTGAGTTCATACACTTGGTGGGTTTCAGTGCTGAGACAAACATGAAGCTATTAATTCAAGCCATTGCAACAGTGTTTTTTTCTGCTGCACTTTTGATTCACATGTGGGACTTTAAAAAGTACTGATGAGTGTGTGCTGCTCCCATACCCCAAATATTCCGACATTGATTTTTGGATGGTGCTTGGATATTAATGTTTTGCAAAGTTTCCCAGGTGTTCATAATGTGCATTTATGTGAGCAAGCTTCTCAATTAATTGGACAGGATGCCATTAATTAATTGGCATCTAAAATTCAATGCTTAGAGAATTCTAAAATGAAGACAAGAGGAAACAAGGATTAACTACTGAGGGTGAAATAAAAGTGGTCTGGACCCTTGGCAGAGATATGGGATATACCCCGCAGGCAACACGGCGGGGTCTGATGCGTATTTGTATAGTCAAGTTGGTTCTCTTGAAAAGACCTCTGGTAGTTATAGGGGCAACTCCCACAAATCCAGTTATCCTCTCCTTCTGGACTCATAGAGATTGAATTTCTGGCCCTGTCATGCTTTAGTGGGGTCATGAGAACAGCACTGGCCAATGAGGTGTGGGTTGGAGCATGTACTAGCAAGTTCAGGCTCCTCCAGAATATTCTCTCTCTGGCATAGAAAGAGGCAAGACTTGAAATATGGTTTTTCCATCACCACAGATCACTGAGAGATTAGGCAGAAGAGAGCACAGCTGCCAATCCTTGATGGAAATATTGGATGAGGGAGAAATTACAACTATTTTTTGCTTTAAGCCACTGAGATTTTGAATTGTTTGTTACTGCAGCATAACCCACCATATCCTGACTAACACAAAGGCTGAGCAAGACAGGCATGCATCTCTCTGCAAGGAGTTAGAATTCCTATTCTTCTGAAGCCAAGTTTTGCCCAAGACTCCTTTACAGGAAATAACATTACAGAGAATAGAATTTTTAGCTCATGCTTCATGAATTAAAGCAACATGCTTTGACTTCAAGTCAGAGAACCAAGTATTTTATTTAGAAACCAGTATTTGGAAACCTGGCAGCTTTCCCCTAAGGGTAAATTAGATATAATGCCAAGTTCACACTCATGGAATTAATTGACTGCTCTACTTTCAACAGAAGGTATCAAAGCTTTCCATATTAGTGACCCATGTAAAACAAACCTTACCACATGGACTGTGGTTTTCAAGAAAGCTTCTATTAAATGAACTACTCAATATATATTTACCAGGGTGGGGGGATGGAAGGGGGGTGAATGGAAAAACACACACACACATACTTAGAATAGCCCTTTTTGTGCTTCTTTTTTATACCCAAAGCCTTTTAAAAAAACTTTTTGGTATTCAGAAGTCAACATTAGTGGCAGAACTTACTTTAATCACAGACTTCTTCTTAGAGCTGGAGCACAGGAGAAACTAGTTCTTTTAAAAACAGTCTACATGCAGAAATCTCATTATGTGAGCATTTTGATCAATTTACTGAACTTTTGGTGGTCCTCATTGCCATGAAAATCCTTAAGGATACCTTCAGCCACAGCCTCATTCCTGTAAGCCTTTGCTTTCTTTCCTATGAACTTCAAGATTCAGCTTACCATTTCAGGTGCACGCTTTCCTGGGCTTCTCTACCTTCAGAACTGTCTTTGGAAAAAGCTTCACATTCCTGAAAGCAAACACAAAGCTGTAGCAGGATATTTCTGGCATTAATTTCTGAATTTTTCACCTAGTATTTCCTTTTCCCCTTTGCGTTCGATAAAGATTATGCCTACAGAGAAGCCTGGTGGACTACAGCCCATGGCGTCGCAAAGAGACAGACATGACTGAGTGACTGGGCAGGCAACATAGACAGGGCTGAGAGCAAGAAAGACCTGTGGTCTCTGACATTTAATGGTCAGGGCATGATATTCAGGCAAAATATTTGACTAGTAGCAGGAGGAAAGTAGAATTTCATTCTAAACCTGCTTAACTGCAAAAGATGCCCCTGGTTGGAGGAAAGACAAAAAGAGTGTATCCAGTGTACTAATAGAAGCTTTGAGTGATAATAAGATCCCCTTCAGGGAGTATTCAGAAATAACAGGAAGTAGGGGCACTTTTGCAGAGAAGGCAGTGGCACCCCACTCCAGTACTCTTGCCTAGAGAATCCCGTGGACGGAGGAGCCTGGTAGGTTGCATTCTATGGGGAGGAGCCTGGTAGGTTGCAGTCTATGGGGTCGCTAAGAGTCGGACACGAATGAGCAACTTCACTTTCACTTTCACACATTGGAGAAGGAAATGGCAACCCACTCCAGTGTTCTTGCCTGGAGAATCCCAGGGACGGTGGAGCCTGGTGGGCTGCCGTCTATGGGGTCGCACAGAGTCGGACACGACTGAAGTGACTTAGCAGTAGCAGCAGCAAGGCCAACAGATTAGATGATAACTGTTGAAGATAGTTCATTGCTCACAGTTCCTAAGCGGAAGCTCATACTGCACCATGTAGGGCCATACAGGGAGGCACCAGGGCCAGTCAGGAGGTAGAGGGAGGGGGAGCAACAGGGTATAAGAACATTTATTGCAGTTTCTTGGGAAAACCAGGAAAGGCAGGGCAAGCAGGTTTAGGATTGTCTAGTTTAAATATTATTGGGTTCTGGAGCATAGGAACTGTCCATAGTTGTCTGGTACCTGGCCCTGGGGTGGTGAGGGCAGGTGAATTCCCCTAGAGTACGTGGACATATTTAAAAAGATGCTAATCCCCAGGCATGGCAGATAGGTGGAAGAAAGTCCTAGGCCCCACACCAGCTTATCTATACAGGCCGAAAGATGGGCACTTCTAAGAGAGCTTATAAAATTTAACCTGTCCCCTTCTACACCAAAGCACGTAAGCCTCTGGGAACTCTGAGATGACCTGGGGTTGGAGAGTGATTAGCAGGTGACCACATACAGACAACAAGACACATTTGAGAGCACTTACAATCAGGCTGGGAAAACATAACGTAAACCAGGACCATCCCAGGCAAACCAGGACACATGGTCTCCTGGCATTAACCCTAAAGAAATTGGATTTGTTTCCTGTTATTCTACCGAAGGGAAGTTCAAAATGGAAACCAAGTCAATCTACGGAAAATAAAGTTCCTGAGCTAGACCTATTGTATACATTATTTCCCTTGTAAGGGTTTTATAACTGATTCCCAGCCCCCCCACCTAAAGAAATATTTACTGGGAGAGAAGGGAAAAGCTGTCAAGGAAGGTTGCCAGTAATTGCTTCTGGTCATCCCAGCCATGATTTGTGCTCCCACTCTGTTGGCAGATCGTGTCTTCACATCCATCACGCCTGAGTGCAGGAGAGTCATCCAACTCCTTTCTTATCCGGTCCTTGCAGTCCCTGGGGGATATAATATACATGTTTCTAGCTTTACCTGAAGGCAGAGTTAGGAAAGAACAGAGCCATTCGGATGTCCGCAGACCCTCCCAGACAGGACGGGAAGCATCCTCACGTGCAGTAGAAGACTTCTGTTCTCACAGCCCCTCTGTGTTGGTTAGCACTGGATTCATGCTCCAGAGCCCTCCACATCCTTTTCCTTGAGGAGATGCACTTCAGCGCCAGGTGGAAATAATGAGTTGATCATCACGCAGATGATAACACAATATGTTTTGTTTGCATGTGTGTGTGTTGAAGACTTTTAAGGTGTCCAGTTTGTAAGAACAAACAGATGGTGAATCAAAGGTGCACAGCAGTGTCTCCTCATTGCCAAATGTGGTAATCACATTTTCATCAGAGATAATCTCACTCGTCAGAGCCGGGACACCTCCTTGGGCAGGAAACAGACATTTTTTGATTACTATGCATATTTTCATGAATTGTTTATGCTTTAAGTTTATAAGAAAGAGACATCTGTATTTTGTACTTTTAAAGAAAATCTGAGATATGACACAAAAGAAACTAGCTGGTCGACAATCTAAGGGATTTTTGATATATATGTTAGTCACTCAGCTGTGTCCGACTCTTTGTAACCTCATAGATTGTAGCCAGCCAGGCTTCTCTGTCCATGGGATTTTCCAGGCAAGAAATACTGGAGTAGGTTGCCATTCCCTTCTCCAGGGGACCTTCCCAACCCTGGAATCAAACCCAGGTCTCTTCTGCATTGCAGGCAGATCCTTTACCATCTGAGCCACTAGGGAAGCCTAAGGGATTTTTTGAGGTTAGATTTTATTCTCATTCTTTTTCCTAAAACAATGAACAATTAGATATCTAGTACAGATCTCTGGGTTGGGAAGTTACCCCGGAGGAGATAGCAACCCACTCCAGTATTCTTGCCTGAAAAAGCCCATGGATAGAGAAGGCTGGCAGGCTACAGTTGATTGGGTACCAAAGAATCGACTAAGCGACTAAGCACTGAAGCATTGAGTCTTTTTGAAGATCTTTTTTTTCAAAATTCTCATTTTCATCAGTGAAGTACCCTTTATCTTTTATTGTTTCTTTTCACAAAGATGATATATTTATAACATTCTCAGGTGATTGATGAGTTTCAGCTACAACTTACCTTAATAAACCAAGTTTTTCAATTATTACTATGCTATCATATATGTTTTATTTTGCAGTTCCTCACAGACACAATTTCTGACTAGCACTAAATCTATAGAACTTGCATAATATAAGCCTGTGTCTTTAAAACTCTTAGCAAGCTTGAGGATTTTCAGTATTTGTTGGAAGATCTGAGCAGGGAATAGAGCCAAAATTTTGCATGTGTTTTTTGAACAGTGAGATTTATAGAGGGGTTGGGTATACTTTTTTACAACATCAATTCCTGCCTATCTATTGGATGTATAAAATTTAAATATTTAGTATGATTGTGCATAAAGTATTATGAACATAAACCAAGTATAACATTATTTTCTGCTTCTGACAGTGTGATTGGTACCAGGAGTAGTTTCAGGAGAGTGTTAGTCACTCAGTTGTGTCTGACTCTTTGCAACTCTGGCTGGGCTGTAGCCCACCAGGTTCCTCTGTCCATGGGGTTCTCCAGGCAAGAATACTGGAGTGGGTTGCCGGTCCCTTCTGCAGGGGATCTTCCTGACCCAGGGGTCAAACTGGGATCTCCTGCATTGCAGGTGAATTCTTTACCTTCTGAGTCACCAGGAAACAGACCCTCAAAATGTGTTTCTGGGATTGGATAGTTCTTAATATTGGAAGAGGGCTTGAATAACATTGTTATGCACAGGGAGGTGGGAAGGTGAGGAGGACACCAGCAACCTAAGGCATGCAATAGTCTCATGGTATTTCATATTATCTGTGGTAACATGGGATGAAGTGCAGGCGTAGGGCATGACATTGGGAGAGCCAGTGTCTATAGCATTTAGTCACTATGGAAATCCTAGTAATTACAAAGATTCCTTTGTAGCTCAGTTGGTAAAGAATCTGCCTGCAATGCAGGAGCTCTGGGTTCGATTCCTGGGTGGGAAAGATCCCCTGGAAAAGGAAGTGGCAATCCACTACAGTTTTCTTGCCTGGAGAATCCCATGGACAGAGAAGTCTGGCGGGCTACTGTCCATGGGGTTGCAAGAGTTGGACTCGACTTAATGACTAAACCACCACAAAGGTTGTAGCATCCCCTGGTCTGGTAGAAGGCTTATTGTTCCATCCCTCTTCACCAACCTCCCCTGCTGTCTTTGTATCAATTTGCCTATCAATAATGATGCTATTGGCTAGGAATGCCTGGGGCACTCATTTGAGAAAGTATACCTGTCCTGAGCCAGAACAGACATTTCTGGGAAGGGAAACAATGTTATGGCTAGACTAGCCCTTTGGTTTCTTACTATGATTGTAAGATGTACCACAGCATCAGCAATTAGAAACTTTGAAAAAAAAAAAAGATAAATTACTCACAAATCCTAGGGGATACATGGTGTGCCAAAGGACCACACCGTGAAGTTGCAGGTGGAAAGGAAGACTTGTGGCTCTGCCATTATTGAGTTTGAAGGTGGGGAGTCTATGGCTTTACTCTTTATTGGCAAATTTAAAACAAATGAGTAGGAATTAGGGTACAGGCAGGGAGGGGGAGATCACTCAAGTGGTAAATAGGTTACCCAGCGTGTCTATAAGAATATCATGGGTGGGACAAGTTAGTTTCTTACCTATTTGTTTTACTAGTAGCTCTGCCATACAGCTGGTAATATGTCTTTGAAATGGATGCCTTGGCAATTAAAAGCTTAAAGTTAGCCACTTATAGTCAAAAAGTTTGATGTCAGGCACTTATACTGTACCCTCCCCCAGGGATGGAATGTATTTCCTATCCTCCTGACTTTGGGCTTGGCCATGTCTCTTGCTTTGGCCAATGGAATGTGAGCAAGTGAATGTGATGTGAAAGGAAGTGTTAAATGAGTATGTATTTTTATAATTAATAAATAATATAATAATAAACATTGTATTTTATTATATATTTTATAAATGTGTATGAAAGTGAAAGTCCCCCCCCCAAAAAAAAACATCTATTTCTGCTTTATTAACTATGTCAAAGCCTTCGACTGTGTGGACCACAATAAACTATGGAAAATTCTGAAAGAGATGGGAATACTAGACCACCTGACCTGCCTCTTGAGAAACCTGTATGCAGGTCAGGAAGCAACAGTTAGAACTGGACATGGAACAACAGACTGGTTCCAAATAGGAAAAGGAGTATGTCAAGGCTGTATATTGTCACCCTGCTTATTTCACTTATATGCAGAGTACATCAGGAGAAATGCTGGACTGGAAGAAACACAAGCTGGAATCAAGATTGCCAGGAGAAATATCAATCACCTCAGATATGCAGATGACACCACCCTTCTGGCAGAAAGTGAAGAGGAACTAAAAAGCCTCTTGATAAATTAAAAAAGAGTGAAAAAGTTGGCTTAAAGCTCAACATTCAGAAAGCAAAGATCATGGCCTCTGGTCCCATCACTTCATGGCAAATAGATGGAGAAACAGTGGAAACAGTGACAGACTTTATTTTTTAGGGCTCCAAAATCACTGCAGATGCTGACTGCAGCCATGAAATTAAAAGACATTTACTCCTTGGAAGAAAATTTATGACCAACCTAGACAGCATATTAATAAGCAGAGGCATTACTTTGCCAACAAAGGTCCATCTAGTCAAGGCTATGATTTTCCCAGTAGTCATGTATGGATGAGAGAGCTGGACTATAAAGAAAGTTGAGTGCCGAAGAACTGATGCTTTTGAGCTGCGGTGTTGGAGAAGACTCTTGAGACTGCAAGGAGATCTAACCAGTCCATCCCAAAGGAAATCAGTCCTGAATGTTAATTGGAAGGATTGATGTTGGAGCTGAAACTCCAATACTTTGGCCACCTGATTCAAAGACCTGACTCATTGGAAAAGACCCTGATGCCGGGAAACACTGAAGGCAGGAAGAGAAGGGGATGACAGAGGATGAGATGGTTGGATGGCATCATCGACTCAATGGACATGAGTTTGAGTAAACTCCTGGAGTTGGTGATGGACAGGGAGGCCTGGTGTGCTGCAGTCCATGGGGTCGCAAAGAGTCAGACACGACTGAGTGGCTTTCACTTTCACTTTCATTCAGTTCAGTTCATTTCAGTCGCTCAGTCGTGTCTGACTGTTTGTGACACCATGGACTATAGAGTCCATGGAATTCTCCAGGCCAGAATACTGGAGTGGGTAGTTTTTCCCTTCTCCAGGGGATCTTTCCCACCCAGGTATTGAACCCAGGTCTCCTGCATTGAAGGAGGATTCTTTACCAACCCAGCCACAAGGGAAGCCCATAAATGATCATCTATTTATTTCATAAAAAAATGTGTATATTATTAAATAAATAGATGACTGATAGTTAGTTAGACAGATAGATAGATAAACAAACTTACTTCTGTGGCCCCAAGATTGCTATTAGAAGAGCTTATCCCTGCTAGTTGCTGATCTTCAGCCTGATTTTCAGAATGAAACAAGTGGACAGAGATGAACTTGACCTGAGGCTAAATCCGTACAGCTAACTACAAAGCAAAGCCACTTCAGCCATCCCTCAGGCCTGGGATCAAGAAAAGCCAGTGCTGTGTTGGTAGCTAGTGATTTTTCACTAGCTTTCAACTGGTTTGTTGTTATACAGCGTTAATTGACAACTGACTACAACAACTGGCTCACACCCCATAAAAACAAATACTCACTTCAGAATGTGCATGGAGAACCAGAAGCCTGCAACAACAGCTTTTAAGTTGTCCCTTATCTCGTGCAGACATTGGGCAGACATGATGAGGATGAAGCTGTGGATCTGATTGTAAGGATTTCAGAGATATAGGGCCAATTAAATGCTTCAAAAAGCCTCTTACTCTAAAGTAGAAACTTGCAGCAAGATGGGCTCTGAGAAGTAGAAGCAGAAATATCCACTGCCTACTGGCATCTTAAAACTGAGACCAGCACTGCCTATGCACCTATCTCTCATCCATGGCCCCAAAAGTGCCTTGTTCATTAAACTTCCTCTACAGAACATCCTTTTCATCACATCTGGTCTTTCTCTCCTGTGGCTATCTAAGAATAACAGGAGGTATTGAGCCACAATTTACTACAGTAGGTAAATTTCTCATTGCAAATCCAAAACTTGTAAAGGTCCTAACTGTGAGCTCCTTAAGTGAAGGGGCTATACCTCAATCCATCTCACTTCCCATATTAGTACCTGCAACTTACAGGCACTCAATCAATCAACACTGATGTTTCATTTCCAATGGAAAGAGAAATTTGACACCTGTAGTTTTTTAAGAAAAGCAATACAGCATTTTCATGGCATTAAAATGCTGAAGAAGATTCTTGAGAGCCACTTGGACTGCAAAGAGATCAAACCAGCCCAACCTAAAGGAAATCAGTCCTGAATATTCACTGATGCTGAAGCTGAAGCTCCAGTAGTTTGACCACCTGATGCAAAGAGCCGGCTCATTAGAAAAGACACTGATCCTGGGAAAGACTGAAGGCAGAAGAAGAAGAGGGTGACAGAGGATGAGATGGTTGGATGGCATGACCCATTCAGTGGACATGAACTTGGGCAAACTCCGGGAGATGGTGAGGGTCAGGGAAGCCTGGTGTGCTGCAGTCCATTGAGTTGCAAAGAGTCATACATGGCTTGGTGACTGAACAGCAACAGTGTGCACTGACAGCCTGTTCTCCACAGTACTCATGAGGGTGTAAGTTGGGGTAGACAGTGAGTGAAAGACCAAAAGCTAAATCAGAATTCTCATTTTCCATAACTACCATCCACCTATCCACCCCCTATTTTCGCACACCTTCTATTTGACATCCTCCTCCTCATGATAAGTTCCCTAAGATTTAACTTCCCTTAGCAAAAGTGTCTGTTTACCTAACATTCTGCTATGTAACTCTTTGCTCCATGAAATTCAGTTGACATTCAGGAAGAGGAAAATATGTTTGGGGTTAAAGTCACAACATAGCAAACACAATTGATTCCTCCTTAACTAACGAATAGTGAGACATGTATAAGAGACTCTCTCAAAAACTGCTCTCTCAATTTGAGCATTAAGTGTAATACAGAAAATAATGGAAAGCTAATAATTCACTTCATTTCCATTGTTTATGTTATATATGATCAACAGTGTAGAAATTGCTCTCATTCATAAATAGTCTCCATATGGCATCAGATTATTCATCTTGTCTCACAACCTGCAAATAATTTGCTCCTATGATGCTGACCTTTAAGCATATTAAATATGAGAAGTTTACCCAAAGACATGGAATTTGTACACTTTTTTTTAGATAACAGTCATGGCTTGTCTAATATTGTAGAGATTCACGCAGAGATTCAACCAAAGGACTTTTTTTTTTTTTTTGGTAAAAGATGTAAGTTGGTCAACAAAACTGATTGTGGTCCTTATTCTCATTTTGTAACACCTTGACAACATTCTGATTGCAAGGAGGAAGGTGCCTATTTAAAAGCCAAGGTATGACTTTTAGTGAGAGAGGGTTCTTCTGTAAGTTCTACTGAAGGTAATGAGCGCCTTGTGGGAAATTAGGAGAAAACCAGACTTCTATTTGCATGAATAAGATCTCCATATGGCTTCAAGAAGTATGTGCATATGTGTTTTTAAAGTAGCTTGCTCTTTCCCACGATCATAGGAAGAAGATCATGCTCAAAGAATTTCAGTTTAAAACAGCCACACAGCTGTGGTTTTCCAAAAACTCAATCATATATATACGTGCTCAGTTGATTAGTTGTGTCCTACTCTTTGTGACCCCATGGACTGTAGCCTGCCAGGCTCCTCTGTCATGGAATTTTCTAGGCAAGAAATGCTGAAGCAGGTTGCCATTTCCTCTTCCAGGGGATCTTCCCAACCCAGGGATCGAGCCTGCATCTTGTGCACGTCCTGCATTGGCAGACAGATTCGTTACCATTGCACCACCTGGGAAGCCTATATACATATATTGAAAATAAACATTGAAAGAAAATAAGTCAAAGGACAAAGAAAATTATGTGAAACAAACCCCAAAAGGCATATTATTGCAACAACAGAAGTTTGATGACTTCTGTACAACTGATTTTCAAGTCTTCTGTGAAAGACTTCAACATGAAAACATGTCATTTCTCTCTCCATTGCCATGTGATCTCTGTGCAGATGGGGTGAACTACAGATAAGTCCTTACTCTTTGCCCTGGTGGCTCAGACGGTAAAAGCATCTGCCTGCAGTGTGGGAGACCCCTGGGTCAGGAAGATCCCCTGGAGAAGGAAATAGCAACCCACTCTAGTACTCTTGCCTGGGAAATTCCATGGATAGAGGAGCCTGGTGGGCTACAGTCCATGGGCTTGCAAAGAGTTGGACATGACTGAGCTACTTCACTTTCATTTCTGTGTGTGCTGGTCACTGTTTCATTGTTCAGCCCACTCATTCCACACCACCTAAGGGAACCAGCCATGACCCTCTCATGATGAGCTGGAGCAGTAGTCCTCAACCATTTTGGCACCAGGGACCCATTATATGCAAGACAATTTTTCCATGGATGAGGTCCGGGGGATGGTTTCAGGATGATTCAAATGCATTACACTTATTGGGCAATGTATTTCTATTATTATTACATCAGCTCCACCTCAGATCATCAGGCATTAGATCCTGGAGGTTGGGGACCCCTGAGATAGAGGATGTGTGAGGGACACATATCTCTGTGGCAGGGTTGAGACTAGAAGGAGGCACAAGGGCACTTGCCTTGGGTGCTGCATAGGGTTGAACAGTGGCTTCCAAAGATATGCCCAGATCCTAACCCTGGAGCCTGCGAATGTGTCCTTATTCGGATAAAGCGTCTTTGCAAATGTAATTGAGAATCTCCAAAAGAAACCCCAGGTAGCGCTAGTGGTAAAGAATCTGGCTGCCACTGTAGCAGACACAAGAGACTGGGGTTTCATTCCTGGGTTGGGAAGATCCCCTGCGGAAGGGAATGGCAACCCACTCCAGTATTCTTGCCTGGGAAATCCCATGGACAGAGGAGCCCGGCGGGCTACAGTCCATGGGGTCGCAAGGAGTCGGACACAGCTGATCACGTGTCGGTCAGTCACATGAAACCCTGCCCTAAATCCAGGGATAGGTGTCCTTATTAGAGAAAGGCAACCTGACACACAGAGGCATGGGGGGAAGAGGCCACGTGAAGACAGACACAGGCTGGACTTATGGAGCCACGAGCTAAGGGATGTCTAGAGCCACCAGAAACTGAAAGAGGCAAGGCGCTGTCTCTCCTAGAGGGTTCAGAGCAAGTGTGGCCATAGTGGCATTTCAGACTTCTGGCCTCCAGAACTGTGAGAGAATAGGCTCTGTTGTTGTAAGCTACCCAGTTCATGGTAATTTGTCACAGCAAGTCCTAGGAAACTAACACAGGCACAAAAAAATGTAAGAGGGACCCAGAAAACTCAGGATCAAAATAATATTTTGATGTAGTATATATATATATTTTATATGTTTTTCTTTCTTTCTTTTTTACTTTACAATATTATATTGGTTTTGCCACACATTGACATGAATCTGCCACGATTGTACACATGTTCCCCATCCTGAACCTCCCTCCCATATCCCTCCCCATATTTAAAAAAAAATCAAAATAAATGCAAGAAAGACAACTCATGGTGAAAAAAGTGTTGACAATTTAAAGTTAACGTCTGTGGGGTCATGGCTGGGATGGGCACACTGGTGCCCTGGGTAGGCTGAGTATGATTGGCTCATCAATTGGTACCTCTTTGTTGTTTAGTTGCCAAGTCGTATCTGACTCTTGCGACTCCCTGGACTGCAGCCTACCAGGCTCCTCTGTCCACGGGATTCTCCAGGCAAGAATACTGGAGTAGGTTTCCATTTCCTCCTCCGGGGGAACTCCTGACCCAGGGATCAAACCCACAGCTCTTGCATCTCCTGCATTGGCTGGCAAATTCTGTACCACTGAGCCACTGCCTTTTTAACAGAACAAAAAGAAAAATAATCATTAATATTCAATTGAGATAGAGGTCAAACCCTCCATGGGAGAAAGCTGCTGTTGCCCTTCATTTCTTTTCTGTGGTTCAGACAGTTCAGCCCAGGTCCCTAGGGTGGGCAGCTCCACTGGATTTATAGTAGAGACTAGGGATGTTCCCTTTTAATCTCATGTTCTCTGCAAAGTGTTTGGGTAGATGCTATTTTCTCTGTATGGCTATATGTCTTTAAGTTTTATGGTTCCAGCTACCCCTGCCTGGCTGCCTGTAAATCTAGCTTTAGTTACATCTATGTTACCTTCTGTTTTAAGTTGAGAGCCTTGGGAATCGAGTCTAAAGGACAGAATGGCCTCCAGTGGGAATCAGTTTTCTGTGCTCTTTTCTGATTTTCCACTGAGGGTCGTGAATCTGTCTTCCTGGTCCTTTGAGGTCATCCTGGGCCCTCACTGAGGAATTAGAGAGAGAGCACGCCTGTGACATCTGCTGTCCAGCATGGTGGGTCATTCTTGCCATCAGAGGCATGCATCATATCCCCTGGTTAAAGGTATCCCTGTGACACAGCGCTGTCCCCTCTCCAGACTGCGTGATCCATGAATAAGAGTGTGAGTGATCTGAGAGTGGGATCTTCATGCTCCCCACCAGCTCCTGGCTTTGGGATACACTGGATCAACTCTCCAACGAAATGAAACTACTTAGTGATAACTCCTGAATCTCTGCAGGCAGGATTGTATGAAGGCGGGAGAAAGGTCCACATGGGGGGCTCTGTCATGACACTTCGGTGTCCTTGTTTCTCCCTAAGACTCTTTCCAGAGTCACAAGTTGTTTCTTTGATTATCCAAACCATGTTGCAGATCCTTCATGGGCTGTTTTCTATATATGAAAACAACAGAGACAGATCCGGAACTGCCTTTATAATTTGTATTGACTTAGAAGGCAAATGGCACCCCACTCCAGTACTCTTGCCTGGAAAATCCCATGGGTGGAGGAGCCTGGTAGGCTGCAGTACATGGGGTTGCGAAGAGTCAGACACGACTGAAGTGACTTAGCAGCAGCAGCAGCAAAGTCAAATTGGAGGGCTTCCCAGGTGGCGCTGGTGGTGAAGAACCCACCTGCCAATGCAGGAGATGTAAGAGACGTAGGTTCAATCCCTGGGTCGGGAAGATCTCCTGGAGGAGGTCATGGCAACCCACCCAAGTATTCTTGCCTAGAGAATCCTAATGGACAGAGGAGACTGGCAGCTATAGTCCATGGGGTTGCAGAGTTGAATTCGACTGAAGCGACTTAGCAGGCATGCACACAAAGTCAAGTTACAGAAAGGAATCAGGAATATAGACGTCTTCACTTGCATCCCAATAATCAGTGACCATAACCTAACACCTTCTTCTACAATGTAGCTCATGATTTTCATTACAGATTTGATGGCAGTTAGTTTTTAATGTGAGGCGTGCACATTTCAAAGACTGTGGGAGTCTTACTTTAGGACATAGGCAGACAACAGTTGGAAACACAGGTACTAATATGAACTTTTAATACTATAAAGCCAAGTCTCCAAGTATTTGGAAATAGCCTTCGCTTGAACGGATGTGACAGCAGCTAAGAAGTGGATGTAGCTCATATGGTCCAGGTCAGGGGAGGCAGGGGCAGTTAGGTTCTGAGTGAGTGTGCATGTGTGTGTGTGTGTGTGTGTGTGTGTGTGTGTGTGGAGTGGGGGAACGGGGTGTGGGAGCCAAGCGATGCAGTGCAGGAAGTGTCACGGTGTCCACGTTTATGCACAGTGTGGGGTTCACTTTCATCTTTCTCTTAGGGCAGGAAGTGACTTTTTCTGCCAGAAGAGCTTAAAAACCCATCCTATCACCACAGCCTGCAGAAGACTGATGATCCTACAGAGAGAACACAGCTGCCAGTGAGATAGAAAGCACTGGTTCCCACAAAGAGACTGAACGAAGCTGCTGGCAGACACGGAATCCTGAGATCAGAGAGAAATGGAATGAAGAAACACAGCCAAAGCTACGATTTTGCATAGAATTTTTGGATAAAAGCAAAGCCTTCCATTGACTCTACTGGCAAAGATTCAGTCCTTAAATGATATACTCTGAGTATACATATTGGGATGTATTTACTCAGATTTAGTAACACAGGCTCAAAGTTAGACACGGCCATCCCATATCACGTCATGTGTGATATGAACACTGCAGAGCACTTTGAACAGAATCCATACTCAACCAACACTATTTCTTTAGCTCTAATGAAAGTTTCGTTATGCTCCATCATTAAGAGGAACTATGGACTGATTTTAGAAGACTTAAAATACTTGCTACTCTGAAATAGCAAGATATGAATTTCAGATCACAAACTCAAGTGCTTTATGTTATAATTTGCATTACTTTTTTAAGGGCAATCACTTGGGCTTCCCTGGTGGTTCAGTGGTAAAGAATCCACCTGACAATGCAGGAGAAAGACATGAGTCCCGTCTCTGAGTTGGGAAGATCCCCTGGAGTAGGTAATGACAACCCACTTGCGTATTCTTGCCTTGAAAATTTCATGAAGAGGATCCTGGTGGGCTACATGACTGAGTAACTCAGCACACACCCAAATTTTTTAACAAGTGAATTTAAATTTAATTCTGTTTGGAGCCCTCATTCTATCACATCAGTTCAGTTCAGGTCAGTCACTCAGTTGTGTCCAATTCCTTGCAGCCCCATGGACTGCAGCACACCAGGCTTCCCTGTCCATCATCAACTCCTGGAGTTTACTCAAGCTCATGTCCATTGAGTCGGTAATGCCATCCAACCATCTCATCCTCTGTTGTCCCCTTCTCCTCCTGCCTTCAATCTCTCCCAGCATCAAGGTCTTTTCAAATGAGTCAGTTATTCACATCAGCTGGCTAAAGTATTGGAGTTTCAGCTTCAACATCAGTCCTTCCAATGAACACCCAGGACTGATCTCCTTTAAGATGGACTGGTTGGATCTCCTTGCAGTCCAAGGGACTCTCAAGAGTCTTCTCCAATACCACAGTTCAAAAGCATCAATTCTTCAGCACCTAGCTTTCTTTATGGTGCAACTCTCAAATCCATACATGACCACTAGAAAAACCATAGTCTTGACTAGATGGACCTTTGTTGCAAAGTAATATCTCTGCTTTTAATACGCTCTCTAAGTTGGTCATAACTTTCCTTCCAAGGAGTAAGCGTGTTTTAATTTCATGGCTGCAGTTACCATCTGCACTGATTTTGGAGCCCCAAAAAATAAAGTCTGACACTGTTTCCACTGTTTCCCCATCTATTTGCCATGAAGGGATGGAACTGGATGCCATGATCTTCGTTTTCTGAATGTTGAGCTTTAAGCCAACTATTTCACTCTCCTCTTTCACTTTCATCAAGAGGCTCTTAAGTTCTTCTTTGCTTTCTGCCATTAAGGGTGGTGTCATTGACATATCTGAAGTTACTGGTATTTCTCCTGGCAATCTTGATTCCCGCTTGTGCTTCGTTCAGCCCAGCATTTCTCATGATATAGTCTGCATACAAGTTAAATAAGCAGGGCGACAATATACAGACTTGACGGACTCCTTTTCCTATTTGGAACCAGTCTGTTGTTCCATGTCCAGTTCTAACTGTTGCTTCTTGACCTGCATACAGATTTCTCAAGAGGCAGGTCAGGTGGTCTGGTATCCCCATCTCTTTCAGAATTTCCACTGTGATCCACACAGTCAAAGGCTTTGGCATAGTCAATAAAGCAGAAATAAATGTTTTTCTGGAACTTTCTTGCTTTTTCCATGATCCAGCGGATGTTGAGAATTTGATCCCTGGTTCCTCTGCGTTTTCTCAAACCATCACACAGTGGAAGTTAAATCTCAGACAACTGAAGTTTATCTCACCATCTGTATTGCTTTTTCTATAGGTGTATGTCTATGTACTGAGGGCATTGTGTTGTGTTCTTCACAAGCTGTGGGGAAGGAACTGGTTTTCTGGTTTTTTTTTTTTGATTGTCATAATATCTCCTTTGGTCTATTACCCATCTGGTCCTTAAGCATCCATCTAAGGGTCCTACTAACTCACTCCCCAAGCTCACCTCACGTTCCCTCAGCTCAGTCCTTCTCCTTACTCTTTCGGGGTCACTCTTTGCATGTTATCACACTGGACAACACCTTAAGCTATAACATGGTCTCTCTTGGGAATGTTTCAGCTGTTTTCATGCTTCACCCTAGGCTGTGGACACCCTGTGTTTATCTATGATCCCATCTGCTTAAATGCAGCTACAGGAATTATTCCCTTGTGGCTCAGATGGTAAAGAATCTGCCTGCAATGTGGGAGACACGGGTTTAATCCCTGGGTCAGGAAGATCCCCTGGAAAAGAAAATGGCTACCCACTCCAATATTTTTGCCTGGAGAATTCCATGGACAGAGAAGCCTGGCAGGCTATAGTCCACGGGGTTGCAAAAAGTCAGAGAATTCCATGAGTGTATAACACTTCCACTTTCACAGCCATTATTTCCTGGGGGGTTGCTGCCTCCTTATAACTCTCTGGGGATGGCCATGTGAGCTCTCTCTGCTCCCCATAAATGGAGAGTAGAGAGAAAAGCAAAGCCCATGGCCTCCCTGGAGACTCCCAAGCTTCTCACTGCTTCTCATTTAACATTACTATAACACTACTCTACAATTTATGGATCATATTCAAACTTTGCCACAAATTTCTTGTAAGGTTTTTTTTTTTTTTTTCTTGCGAGGGTGGGAAATGACGGGTTTTATTTGATATCCATTCATGGTAAAATCTGAAGCATAAGAAGAAATTTCTAAGTATGTAGTAGCTAAACTTTTTCAAGTAACATTTATTTAGAAGACAATCCTAGAATGAATTACTTGGAAAATAATGTTGTATGCCCAAATCTTAAACTGTAAAAAATTCCACTATCTCCATGTAGTTAAATATAGAGCTTGCTCTTTTAATGTGACCCATTAAACCATGAATCTGGAAACTAAAAAACTTAATATTGAGTCTATGCATTACTGAAAGATCAGCTGTTTAGCAACTTTGCAACCCATTATTCACTTCCTGGTAAACACAATTTTAATGTGGTAACAGAAATTTCATCAATTTCAGAAAACTCTATATTTTCAGTAAACGTAACTTTTTCTTTCTAATAGCAAGAGCCTTTAGAGAAGTCCTTGCATCTAATTCAAGTCTATCTTTCTTATTACAGGTTCACAAATTCACTTAACAGAAAGTGGTTTCTAGAGTTGGAAGAGTGTTAGTAGAGATAGCCAATAGAAACTTCAGTGTAATGAAAAAGCAAGAAATGTCAGAGCTTAGAGAAGCTGTTCACTGAGTTTCAAATGAGCTGACAGGCACATGATTTATCTTGATGTGGTTAATGTTCAGTTTTACCTCCTGAAGCAAAAATCTGCCAAATAACCCAATAAAACATGGGCTGCTTACCAGAGGCAGCTGAAAGATTTGTAGATAGGAGTCAAGAATCTTAAGCCTTTCTGCAAAGTTAGGTTCCCAATTAGGACGTTGGCTTAATAACATTTGACCTGAATGTGTGAATATTTTGCGATGCAAATGTACTATATTTTAGGATAAAACTATTGGTTGCCCACTTTTGCAGCTGCCAGACACTTTTGTCCCCATGGAGGAAAAAAAAACAAAACAGTTTGCTTTGTGATGTGGGGAGAGTCAGAGCATTGATTGCCCATGAGATAATACAGCTCATTCGGATCTCTTAACAATCCTTGTGTTTTACTCTTACGTTCTGTTGCTGATGTGTTCAGTTGCTCAGTCATGTCCAACTCTGAGCTGGGAATCCCCTTCATCTTTAGGCCAGGTGGCTTAAACAACTGATATTTACTCCTCACAGTCTGGTGGCTGGAAACCCAAGATTAATGTGCCCGCTGATTCTGTACCCAGTGAGGACTTGCTCCCTGGCTGTCAGGCTGATGCTTTCTTGCTGGGTACACAGAGTGGAGAGAGCAAGGGCTCTGGTCACTCCTCCTCTATTTAAGGACACTAAGCTCATCATCGGGGCTCCACCCTCATGACCTTACCAGTCTTAATCACCTGACAAAGGCTCCATCTCCAGAACCATCATGATCGGGGATTTAGGGCCTCAACATTTGAGTGAATTATTTGTTGTTTTTGTTTATTCACTAAGTCCTGTCCAACTCTCTGTGACCTCATGGACTGTAGCCTGCCAGCCTCCTCTGTCCATGGGATTTCTCAGGCAAGAATACTGGAGTGAGTTGCCATTTCCTTCTTCAGGGGATGTGCCCGACCCAGGGATGGAACCCGCATCTGCACTGACAGGTAGATTTTTTACTGCTGAGCCAGTCAGTCAGTACATGACAACCAACAATGGGTTCCTTCAGGCATGACCTCCTTCAGGAAACCTTTCCTGACTTCTCATTTTAATCTGGGAGAGCACCTGGATCTTACCTTGATCAGATTTCTGAACAAGTGGATCTGAACAACTAAATAACTGTGATAACTGTTATCACAACTCAGTAACAGTGGATATGAGCAACTGAGTTTCTAACGGTGCATATCGACTAATAGATGGGACAATGTGCTTCATGTTCACCAATAAAATGCGGGCAGCTGATGTATGGCTTTGCAAATCTGGCCCATAATCCTCCTCACACAAATGGTCTCTATTCTTTTCTGTCATCAGTGACTGCAGAACCCACATGCTGAGAACAGCCTGTGTGATAGAACATTTTAATTATTGCTTTCTATCCAAAGAAAATACCTAGAAAGTCCATTTCTTTTATCAAAAAATAACTTAAAATCTTACCTTTAATTTTACCAATGCTGCTGCTGCTGCTAAGTCACTTCAGTCATGTCTGACTCTGTGCGACCCCATAGACGGCAGCCCACCAGGCTCCCCCGTCCCTGGAATTCTCCAAGCAATAACACTGGAGCAGGTTGCCATTTCCTTCTCCAATGCATGAAAATGAAAAGTGAAAGTGAAGTCGCTCAGTCGTGTCTGACTCTTAGGGACCCCATGGACTGCAGCCTACCAGGCTCCTCCGTCCATGGGATTTTCCAGGCAAGAGCACTGGAGTGGGTTGCCATTATAAGTTACCTTAAATTTTTACCAATAATTTAACTTTGCAAGATAAATTATTGGAACTGATTAAAGACTTGAAAATGAATGTTGAAAATATGACATTTAAAACAAAACATATTAGCACTTTACATACACAGTATGTCCTGAGAGGTGTTCTCATCAATCTGACCTAGATTATGTGAATCATTAATAAACCAGAAATAAGCTCATTTTTTTCACACTGAAAGCTTTGTATATCGATATATACAGTGTTTGTTCAAAGTTTGTATAAAATATTTAGTACAGAAACTACTGTTTTACTATAACAAGTACAATAGTAATTATATATATTAATCTCCTATGCATATACTTTTAATGAGCAGTGTGTATAATTTTGCAAGCTTTTTGATTTCTTTGTGCTGTGCTTATTATAGTTATATCTACTGAAAAGTAATTTTATGGCTGTTGAATCTAACAATAAAAGACCAAGACTATTTTGCATGTCTTCAAAAAATCTTTTTTCCAATAATTTACTTAAGTTAAAATTGTAAAGTGTCAGTCTGTGACGGATTAGGGGAAAAACTAACAATCGAACAAGCTTAGTTCTTCCTCACAGACAGTTCTAGAAGCACCAAGTCAGGTTTTAGCCTTGGAGTGTGTGGTGGATCTGCTCCTTTCATCTGCAGGGGACAAGTGACACATCTGGGTAGGACTGATGGGCGGAACTGAATGATACCCACAGATCTTGGACACTGAGCTGCGCGATTACAATATGGAACTTTGTGTTTTCCTGCTGGGAGGTAGAAGTGAGCCTGCTTTATATGTCAGAAGATGAATGAAACTACTTGCTGACCAGGAAATGGAGACTATTTCAAAAAAAATGCATTCACATTATAAGAATTCTGCTTTGTTAATGTCAACAGAGATTAAACAGAAAATCCAGAGGTACATGATTGGAGAACACCATAATAATAGCTAACATTGCGTGAGTTTATGATGTAAGTTCTCTTGAAGCCAGGCACTACTGACTTTGAGTGGAGTCGGGGGAGGGGGCTATCCTGTGCATTGCAGGATGTTGAGCAACACCCTTGGCCTCTGCTCACTAAACTCCAGTAGTATGTTCCATCCCAGTTACGACAATCAAAAATATATCCAGATACTGCAAAGGTCCCCAGTGGATTAGTTGCCCCTGTTGGGAATCATTGGTCAGTATGCTTTGCTGCAGCTAATTCTCTGAGTAGGTACTATTGGGCTTCCTTGGTGACTCGGTGGTAAAGAAATCCACCTGCCAATGCAGGAGATGTGGGTTCGATTCCTGGATCTGGGAAGATCCCCTGGAGAAGGAAATGACAACCTACTTCAGTATTCTTGCCTGGAGAATCCCATGGACAGAGGAGCCTGGCAGGCTTTAGTCCATGGGGTTGCAAACAGTTGGACATGACTTAGCTGCTGAACAATAGCAACAAGGTACTATTATCATCTGCATTGTGTAGACAAGGGCAATGAGGTTAGAACTGGTTAGGAAGCAGCCTCAAGTCGGAAATAAAAAGTCGGCAGAGTTGGGACTTAAAATACTCATGGTTCTCTAGGACCAAGACATCACAGTCCAGTCTGCCTGAACTCTATTCAGCTTTTACAGCTGAAAGATAACTGATGGCTTCTGCCCTTTGAATGACACAATTACTTTAAAGGGGGGTATATTGTAGCTGTAGTCTCCCTGTGACCCACTTTGAAGTCTTAAAAAAAGTGTCAGTGGTCCACTTTGGTTCAGTTCAGTTCAGTCATTCACAGTGTCCAACTCTTTGCAACTTCATGGACTGCAGCATGCCAGGCCTCCCTGTCCATCACCAACTCTCGGAGTTTGATCAAACTCACGTCCATTGAGTCAGTGATGCCATCCAACCACCTCACCCTCTGTCATCCCCTTCTCCCACCTTCAATCTTTCCCAGGATCGGGTCTTTTCAAATGAGTCAGTTCTTTGCATCAGGTGGCCAAAGTATTGGAGTTTCAGCTTCAACATCAGTCCTTCCTGTGAATATTCAGGACTGATTTCCTTTAGGATGAACTGGTTGGGTCTCCTTGGAGTCCAAAGGACTCTTAAGAGTCTTCTTCAACACCACAGTTCTAAAGCATCAGTTCTTCAGCACTCAGCTTTGTCTATGGTCTAACTCTCACATCCATACATGACTACTGGAAAAACCATAGCTTTGACTAGATGGACATTTGTTGGCAAAGTGATGTCATTTTTAGTATGTTGTCTAGGTTGGTCATACCTTTTCTTCCAAGAACAAGAATCTTTTAATTTCATGGTGGCAGTCACCATCTGCAGTGATTTTGAAGCCCCCCAAAATAAAGTCTCACACTGTTTCCATTGTTTCCTCATCTATTTGCCATGAAGTGATGGGAATGGATGCCATGATCTTCATTTTTTGAATGTTGAGCTTAAGCCAGCTTTTTCACTCTCTTTCACTTTCATCAAGAGGCTCTTTGGTTCCTCTTAGCTTTCTGCCATAAGGGTGGTATCATCTGTGTATCTGAGGTTACTGATATTTCTCCCAGCAATCTTGATTCCAGCTTGTACTTCATCCAGCCCAGCATTTCACATGATGTACTCTGCATATATGTTATATAAGCAGGATGACAATATACAGCCTTGAAGTACTCCTTTCCCAATTTGGTATCAGTCCGTTGTTCCATATCCAGTTCTAACTGTTGCTTCTTGACTTGCCTACATATTTTTCTGGAGGCAGGTATGGTGGTTTAGTATTCCCATCTCTTGAAGAATTTTCCACAGTTTGTTATGATCCACACAGTCAAAGACTTTGGTGTAGTCAATGAAGCTGAAGTACACGTTATTCTGGAACTCTCTTGCTTTTTCTTTCTTTCTCTCTCTCTTATTTTTCATGATCTAATGTTGGCAATTTGATCTCTGGTTCCTCTGCCTTTTCTAATTCCAGCTTGAACATCTGGAATTTCTCAGTTCATGCACTGTTGAAGCCTGACTTGGAGAATTTTGCACATTACATTGCTAGCATGTGAGATGAGCGCAATCATGAAATAGTTTAAACGTTCTTTGGTATTGCCTTTCTTTGGGATTGGAATGAAAACTGACCTTTTCCAGTCCTGTGGCCACTGTTGAGTTTCCCAAATTTTCTGGCATATTGAGTGCAGCACTTTCACACTATCATGTTTTAGGATTTGAAATAGCTCAGCTGGAATTCCATCACCTCCACTAGCTTTGTACATAGTGATGCTTCCTAAGGCCCACTTGACTTTGGACTTCAGGATGTCTGGGTCTAGATGAGTGATCACACCATCATGGTTATCTGGGTCATTGAGATCTTTTTTTTTTTTTTAAATTTATTTATTTTAATCGGAGGCTAATTACTTTACAATATTGTAGTGGTTTTTGCCATACATTGACATGAATCAGCCATGGGTGTACATCTGTTTCACATCCTGAACCCCCCTCCCGCCTCCCTCCCCATCCCATCTCTCAGGGTCATATAGCTTTTTTTGTGTGTTCTTGCCATTTTTTTTAAAAAATAGAAATTACCTTTATTTAAAAAAAATAATATATTCATTTTAATTGGAAGCTAATTACTTTACAATATTGTAGTGGTTTTTGCCTAACATTGACATGAATCAGCCGTGGGTCCACATATGACCCAGCAATCCCACTGCTGAGCATACACACTGAGAAAACCAGAATTGAAAGAGACACGTGCACCCCAGTGTTCATTGCAGCACTGTTTACAATAGCCAGGACATGGAAGTAACCTAGATGTCCATCAGTAGATGAATGGATAAGAAAGCTGTGGTACATATACACAATGGAATATTACTCAGCCATTAAAAAGAATGCATTTGAATCAGTTCTAATGAAGTGGATGAAACTGGAGCCTATTATACAGATTGAAGTAAGTCAGAAAGAAAAACACCAATAGAGTATACTAACGCATATATATGGAATTTAGAAAGATGATGATGATGACACTCTATGCAAGACAGCAGAAGAGACACAGATGTATAGAACAATCTTTTGGACTCTGTGGGAGAGGTCGAGGGCAGGATGATATGGGAGAATAGCATTGAAACATGTATATCATCATATGTGAAATAGATTGCCAGTCCAGGTTTGATGCATGAGACAGGGTGCTCAGGGCTGGTTCACTGGGATGACCCTGAGGGATGGGATAGGGAGGGAGGTGGGGGGGGGGGCATTCAGGATGAGGAACACATGTACACCCGTGGCTGATTCATGTCAATGTATGGCAAAAACCACTACAATATTGTAAAGTAATTAGTCTCCAATTAAAATAAATAAACTAAAAAGGAAATTACCTTTATTTTTTAATTAATTAATTTATTTTAATTGGAAGCTGATCACTTTACAATGTTGTGGTGGTTTTTGCCTAACATTGATATGAATCAGCCACAGGCCCATATGTGTTCCCCATCCAGAACCCTCCTCCCACCTTCCTCCCCATCCCATCCCCCAGGGTCATCCCAGTGCACCAGCCCTGAGCACCCTGTCCCATGCATCGAACCTGGACTGGAAATCAGTTTCACATATGACGATATACACATTTCAATGCTACCCTCTTAAATCATCCCATTCTTGCCCTCTCCCGCAGAGTCCAAAAGACTGTTCTTTATATCTATGTCTCTTGCTGTCTCACATATAAGGTCATTGTTACCATCTTTCTAAATTCCATATATATGCGTTAGTATACTCTATTGGTGTTTTTCTTTCTGACTTACTTCATTCTGTATAATAGGCTCCAGTTTCATCCACCTCATTAGAACTGATTCAAATGCATTCTTTTTAATGGCTGAGTAATATTCCATTGTGTATTTGTACCACAGCTTTCTTATCCATTCATCTGCTGATGTACATCTAGGTTGCTTCCATGTCCTGGCTATTGTAAACAGTGCTGCAATGAACACTGGGGTGCACGTGTCTCTTTCAATTCTGGTTTCCTTGGTGTGTATGCCCAGCAGTGGGATTGCTGAGTCATATCTTGCCACCTTTTCTTAATATCTTCTGCTTCTATTAGGTCCATACCATTTCTGTCCTTTATTGTGCCCATATTTGCATGAAACAGTCCCTTGATATTTCTAATTTTCTTGAAAATCTATCCAGTCTTTCCCATTCTATTGTTTTCCTCTATTTCTCTGCATTGATCACTTAGGAAGGCTTTCTTATCTCTCCTTGCTATTCTTTGGAACTCTGTAAGTACCAAGTACCAAATTGCAGTACTTGGGTGCAGTATCAAAATTTAAAGAATGATCTCTGTTCGTTTCCAGGGCAAACCATTCAATATCACAGTAATCCAAGTATATGACCCAACCACTAATGCCAAAGAAGCTGAAGTTGAACAGTTCTATGAAGATCTACCAGAACTTCTGGAACTAACACCAAAAAACAAAGATGTTCTTTTCATCATAGAGGACTGGAATGCAAAAGTAGGAAGTCAGGGGTTCAGTAATAGGTCTTAACATTGCTCCTGGAAGCTTACTACACCTCTCTTTTTTTTCTTATCAAAATGGCACTTGTAATGATCCACTTACTCAGTTCAGAAAATTTCTTCCTCTTCCTAAAACCTACAACCTATTGTATACTATCAAGCTCATAAGTTCAATTTCAAAATATTTTGAAGTAATATCATGCTTTTTTCTCATAAGACCATCTTCAGAATATATATTCCATAGATTATTAAATATTCATTTTCAAAATGAATTTTAATGGCAGTGTAGTATTCCACCTTTGGGATGTATCCTATTTATTTAATTAATCCTTGTCTTTGGGCACTGAAAAAATTTTTTGTCCTAATGTTTCATGCATCATAACATTTTTCTATTTTCATTTACTGTCCACAGAGCCAGTACTGCTATCCAAGGCTTGTGGAATCTCTTTGACATAATACCTTACCAAGTGACTCATTGTAGTTTCTTGGGAGACATAGAGAAAGTTTAAGCCCAAGAGTACATGATCAATTCTGAGTCTAGAAAAATCATTCTGGGTATAGATTTGAGGCTGAAATGGACAGAAATGGAACTGGATTCAGGGAGATTGTTAGAAATCAGGGAGAGAAATAAAGCAGTGGCAGAAGGGGAAAGGCTTAAGAGATATTAAGGAGTAGGATTAACAGGATCTGGGGCTAGATTAGATAACAGGCTTAGGGAGAGGGAGAAGTTTAAGATAACTCCTGGGCCTATACTTGCTTATCGTCCTGATTTCAAAAATTAACTATGGAGGGATAACTTAGACTCCATTTGATTGACAAGGCCAGAAGAAAAATAATTTGAGAACTATTTTGTCTCTTTGAAATCTAAGCCATTTTAATCCCCCTTGGGATCAATTTTGTTATTCATTATAATATGAAACACTGTACTTGTTAAAATCTCTGAGTGATGAAAAGGAAAATAGTTCTGCCTTTCCCATTTTATTTTATATAATTTTAAATATGTGTGATCCTTGCACATATGTATTTATCTGGTTGGAATGAACAACCTTTCTTGATTCTTCCCTTGATAAAGTGCAGGCAGAAAGGAAAGGAAAGAAAATAGAAGTTCATCTGTAGAATCACAAATGATCTAGTAATCACAGCAGCTGAGTTCAAGTAAAAGCCATTTGTTGAGTTCCTACTCCATGCAAAGCTCTGACTGTGCTGACTTGCACATGCCCAGAGTAATTACGGTCTGTTGAAACCTCAGGGACCAGTGAGAGGTCCTGGGTTAGGCGGAAGAGGTGACCCAAGGATTCATCTATGAAATGGCTAAAACAGAGTCAAGGCATGAGTTTGTAAGCCTGGAAACAGACCCAGAGTAAGTTGCAGAAATTTCTCGTGCCCTAGTTTTTCATATGTGTAATGATTAAAGTAGTGATATTTTATTTGCATATTATAATTTGTAGGTACCAGATTTAATTTGTGTAAGGCTACTTACTTATTTTCTTGGAAGACAGAGTGATTTCTTACTCCTGCTAATAGGCAACCAAGCCCAATACATTTGTTTTACATCTTAATGCCTTTAGGATTGAAATAAACAAAAATTCAGAAATTTCTCCTTAAGTATGGATCAAAAGAGAAGTAGAAAGATGATGTATCAATAATTACAAGTTTTTCTAAAAACCTGTTTAGGTGGTAGTGGTTGTTTAGTTGCTAAGTCGTATCTGACTCTTGAGACCCCATGGACTGTTGCCTGCCAGGCTCCTCTGTCCATGGAATTCTCCAGGCAAGAATACTGGAGTGGGTTGCCATTTCCTTCTCCAGGGGATCTTCCCAATGATCGAAACCAGGTTGAGTAATTATGAAAGTGAAAGTGTTAGTTGCTCAGTGGTGTACAACTCTTTGTGATCCTATGGATGTTAGCCCCCAGGCTTCTCTGTCCATGGGATTCTCCAGGCAGGAATACTGGAATGGATTGCCATGCGCTTCTCCAGGTGATCTTCCTGATCCAGAGATCTAACCCTCTTCTCTTACATATCCTAGCATTGGCAGGTGAGTTCTTTACAACTAGTGCCAACTGGGAGAGTAGTTATATAAATGTTTAAACCTATATATCATTTTTATTTCTCAAAATAAATGTAGGTTAAGATAACATGAGAAGTATGACTCAAAGAAATGCAAATAGGTGGCAATATTAATACATTCTTCATCCAAAATTAAGTGTTTCTTTATTCCATAATGAACATTTGCTTTTTATTTATTCATGCAACCCTTGAGAGCTTACTGTGTGCAAGTCATTGATATGAGTAGCAAAGATGGGACAGTGCAAATACAGAAAAGACCTCCAATCTCAATGTCAAAAACATTTGTTTTCACAAGACATGTGCTACTTGGTCTTATTATGAATACAAAAGCCATGAAGATGGTTAACACGTGGGAAATTATTTTTCTAAATATTTCTATGATTTTTACCTAATTTCCATCATTTGTATGGAATGACATTATATTCTGTTATGTGAAAATAAAGAAGATATGGTTCCTACCTTTAAGGGTTTCACTATCTAGTGAAAATAATTGACAAATTCCAAGATAATGAAGATAAGCTAGGAATTAATTGTCAGTCTTGCAGGTGAGATCTTTTTAAAACAAATGCTTCCAAATTGTACTTGTTCTGTGTTGGGCTATACCCTACAGGCCTACAAGGCTTGTGCTTGCCCAGCTTCAAGGCTGAAAAGAAAGCCCAGCATCAACAACAGAAACATCAGTGGCTTAACTAATGGGGGAGTTTACTTGTCTGAAGCAAGGTCTTGGATGACATCCTATTGTGTGTGGTACACAGCAGACAGGACATGAGGGCAGTCTTCACTTTCTAGGGGTGGGGGTTCTTATCAGTTATGGGGGAATTAACTTCAAGTGGGCTTATTGGTCACCAGGAAAACCAGCAGAAGCCTACTTTTCAGCAATCATTTTGATAAGAACAATCACTAGATGGAGCCTGTGGCCAGTATGGAGGAAGGCCAGCCATGTACTTAAAATATATTGAAGCAGAACAGCTGGTCCAGCTGGGACTGGCTGGGATGTACAGAAAGCAAGAGAGCAACCATCTTGAGTGACCTGACCATACATTCAGTCAAACTCTCTCCTGGGTCATCACCCTGCATCAAGTCCCAAGATGCTACAATAAAGGAAATGAAGAACATTTTGAGTATCACCAAGAGTTTTATTTCTGGAAAATCTCCTCTCAATATGGCAGAAATTAATGTTTTAAGCAAATCTAAAATAAAAGTCCTAGACTATGCTGTAAATTTAGTAAACAATTTTTGTAGCCATTGTAGCAAATTCCCTAGTAAATACCCTCAAAATGTGAGACAAAGTTGCTGTCAAATTCTATAAGAAGTGATTGATAATAAGGGGCTTCCAGGTGGCACTAGTGATAAAGAACCTTCTTGCCAATGCAGGAGACGTAAGAGACTTGGGTTCGATCTGGGGTCTGGAAGATCCCCTGGAGGAGGGCATGGCAACCCACCCCAGTATTCCTGCCTGGAGAATTCCATGGACAAGGAGCCTGGCGGGTAACAGTCAATGGGATGGCAAAGAGTCAAGTGACTCAGCATGCATGCACGGTCATGAAAAAGACTGGGTTCCCGAGAGAAGAAGTCGAGTTGCTTTATAATAAGACTGGAAGAGAGTGGAGTGTGGCTTATGATTCTGAAAAGAGTGTTATTCCTCTTATATCATAGAAGAGAGGGAGGAAGAGGACTGAATTTATTCTTTATTTTTGCCCAGATTTGGGGTCTGACATTGAACAGCCATCAAAAGAAGTCAGAGTGCTAGTGAGACACGTTCTTGTGCCACTTGGAAGAAAAAGTAGATAGCCCCCTGCAGCTCAGTTTCATTGCCTAGCACAAACGTCTTGAAGAAATGGCAGCTTTTAGGAGTGACAGAGAAATGAAGTTGGGCAGGTCGTGCCAGAAGCACTGGTGAGCTCGTGACATTATTTCTTAACTGGGAAGGTGAGGGCATAAGGACATCTCTGGACAGCAGCAAAGCCAGGTATGCAGCTATATAAAAAAATCCAGCAATTGTACAGTTACTGATTGTGGTTTCTGAGACACCCGAGGAATCTCAACACCTACCTCCCCTTAGTGGGAGGAACCGACTTGCATATGAAAGTTTCCAAGAGTGAATCCTAAGTTGTTGTTTAGTCACTGAGTTGTGTCTGATTCTTTGTGACCCCATGGACTACAGCACACCTGGCTTCCCTGCCCTTCACTATCTCCCAGAGTCTGTTCAAACTTATGTCCATTGAGTCAATGATGCTATCTAACCATCTCATCCTCTGCTGCCCCCTTCTCCTTTTGACTTCAGTTTTTCCCAGCATCAGGATCTTTTTCAATAAGTCGGATCTTTGCATCAGGTGGCCAAAGTATTGGAGCTTCAGCTTTAGGATCCATCCTTTCAGTGAATATTCAGGACTGATTTCCTTTAGGATTGACTGGTTTGTTCCCCTTTCTGTCCAAGGGACTCTCAAGAGTCTTTCCCAGCACCACAATTCGAAAGTGTTATTTCTTTGGCGCTCAACCTTTATGATGATCCAACTCTGACATTCACACATAACTTGAGAAACTTTTGTTTTTATGGACCTTTGTCTATATGGCAAGAATACACAGAAGAACTGTACAAAAAAGATCTTCATGACCCAGATAATCATGATGATGTGATCACTAATCTAGAGCCAGACATCTTGGAATGTGAAGTCAAGTGGGCCTTAGAAAGCATCACTATGAACAAAGCTAGTGGAGGTGATGGAATTCCAGTTGAGCTATTTCAAATCCTGAAAGATGATGCTGTGAAAGTGCTGCACTCGTTATGCCAGCAAATTTGGAAAACTCAGCAGTGGCCGCAGGACTGGAAAAGGTCAGTTTTCATTCCAATCCCAAAGAAAGTCAATGCCAAAGAATGCTCAAGCTACCGCACAATTGCACTCATCTCACATGCTAATAAAGTAATGCTCAAAATTCTCCAAGCCAGCCTTCAGCAATACGTGAACCGTGAACTTCCTGATCTTCAAGCTGGTTTTAGAAAAGGCAGAGGAACCAGAGATCAAATTGCCAACATCCGCTGGATCATGGAAAAAGCAAGAGAGTTCCAGAAAAACATCTATTTCTGCTTTATTGACTATGCCAAAGCCTTTGACTGTGTAGACCACAATAAACTGTGGAAAATCCTGAAAGAGATGGGAATACCAGACCACCTAACCTGCCTCTTGAGAAATCTGTATGCAGGTCAGGAAGCAACAGTTAGAACTGGACATGGAACAACAGACTGGTTCCAAATAGGAAAAGGAGTACATCAAGGCTATATATTGTCACCCTGCTTATTTAACTTGTATTCAGAGTACATCATGAGAAATGCTGGACTGGAAGAAACACAAGCCGGAATCAAGATTTCCAGGAGAAATATCAATAACCTCAGATATGCAGATAACACTACCCTTATGGCAGAAAGTGAAGAGGAGCTAAAAAGCCTCTTGATGAAAGTGAAAGAGGAGAGTGAAAAAGTTGGCTTAAAGCTCACCATTCAGAAAACGAAGATCATGGCATCCGGTCCCATCACTACATGGGAAATAAATGGGGAAATAGTGGAAACAGTGTCAGACTTTATCTTTTGGGGCTCCAAGATCACTGCATATGGTGACTGCAGCCATGAAATTGAAGGACGCATACTCCTTGGAAGAAAAGTTATGACCAACCTAGATAGTATATTCAAAAGCAGAGACATTACTTTGCCGACTAAGGTCCGTCTAGTCAAGGCTATGGTTTTTCCAGTAGTCATGTATGGATGTGAGAGTTGGACTGTGAAGAAGGCTGAGCACCGAAGAATTGATGCTTTTGAACTGTGGTGTTGAAGAACACTCTTGAGAGTCCCTTGGACTGCAAGGAGATCCAACCAGTCCATTTTGAAGGAGATCAGCCCTGGGATTTCTTTGGAAGAAATGATGCTAAAGCTGAAACTCCAGTACTTTGGCCACCTCATGCGAAGACTTGACTCATTGGAAAAGACTCTGATGCTGGGAGAGATTGGGGGCAGGAAGGGAAGCAGACGATGGAGGATGAGATGGCTGGATGGCATCACGGACTGGATGGATGTGAGTCTGAGTGAACTCCGGGAGATGGGGATGGACAGGGAGGCCTGGCGTGCTGCGATTCATGGGGTCGCAAAGAGTCAGACACGACTGAGTGACTGAACTGAGCTGAACTGTCTATATGGACCTTTGTTGACAAAACAATGTCTCTCCTTTTTAATATGCTGTCTAGGTTTGTCATAGCTTTTCTTCCAAGAAGCAAGTGACTTTTAATTTCATGGTTGCATTCACCATCCACAGTGATTTCAGATAGCCCAAGAAAATAAAATCTGTCAGTTTCCACTTTTTCCTGATCTATTTGCCATGAAGTGACAGGATCGGATGCCATGATCTTAGTGTTTTGAATGTTGAGTTTTAAGCTTTGTCACTCATCTGTTTCACCCTCATCACAAGGCTCTTAAATGGTATTATCGTTATTTCATCCTCGAGAGAGAGATTCAGAGACAGAGAGTTAGAGAAAGAGAGATCACATGAGTTGTAACACTGTTCATTCTTAGGCATGAGAATTGGATAGTTGATAAATCAGTTTTGCTATGTTTTTCACAGGGATCACCAAATAGCCCTCTGCTCTTCCATATTTCCCAGACTCCCTTGAAGTTGGATTTGGTTATGGCCATTGAGATATGGACAGAAATGATGTGTCATTTGTAAGCCTGGTCCAGTAATACATTGCTCAAGAGTCTTCATTCTCTCTGTCCTTGCCATAGTGACTTGGGAGGATCAATATGATGGAGGGAGAGGATGAGCTACTAGACACACACTGGACTTTATGTATGCAAAAAACAAACCTTTCATGTGCTAAGTTCCTCAAATATACCTATTGTGGCAATTGGAGGTGATTGCCTGGACAAATGCAAGTCCCAACATCCTTCACTACTGAGGTGATAGGATAGAATCGTCAAGCCCCCTTTTGAAACACCTTTGCAGAAGGGCCTTTTATAATTAGTCTCCCCCTCCCTCAACTTGACGGTTGCGTTTTTCATTAGTTTTAAAGTAATAGGCGTAAGGAGCTGGAAGTAAGCACAATGTAGCCTTTAGTTTGGCTCAAGAATGGCTCTCTTTTTCAAGTGACGCTAAGGAGTAAAAAAAAATAATAATGCTATCAATAATTCCAGAGTATATGGACTAAATAGAGAAACAAGATGCCATCAACTTGAGATCATTATTATAATATTCATCAATGAAAAAGGACCCTTCCCTTATGTCAGAACCATCCTTATCATTAGTTTCCTATTTATGTTATTTAAGGACAGCGATTCTGATCTTCTTAGTTATGACTTTTTTCTTTAGTTATGACTTTTGTCTTTTTTTCAATTGAAGTGTAGTTGATGTACGATACATTAGTTTTAGATGTACTACATAATTATTTGACATTTGCATACTCTTTGAAATGATCACCATGATAAGCGTAGTAACCTTCTGTCCTCATACAAAACTACTGCAGTATTACTGATCATGCTGTATGTTACATCCCTGTGGCTTATTTATTTTATGCTAGAGGTTTGTACCTCTTAATTTCCTTCATCTACTTACCCCCACTCCCATTACCCTCCCTTCTGGCAACCACCTACTTTTTCTCTGTCTCTATGAGTCTATTTTCATTTTATTTTGTTTTTTAAATTCCACAAATAAATGAGATCATACTTTGTTTGTCTTTCTCTGTCTGACTTATTGCAGCATAATACCCTCTAGATCCATCTATGTTGTTGCAAATGGCAAGATTGTATTTTTTTTGTTGTTGCTATTGTTCAATCACTAATCCATGTCCAACTCTTCCTGACTACATGAACTACAGTCTACCAGACTTCCCTGTCCTTCACTGTCTCCTGGAGTTTGCTCAAATTCATGTCCAGTATTTTTTATGGCTGAGTAATATTTTATAGTGCGTGTGTGTGTATGTGGCATTGTCTTCATCCATTCATCTATGGATGGACACTACGCTTGCTTCCATATTTTGGCTATTGTAAATAATGCTACAATGAACATTGGTGTGTTTATTGTCTTTCCAAATTAGTGTTTTTATTTAATTCAGGTGAAGACCCAGAAGGGAAATTCCTGAAAGGCAGTTCTATTTTAAATTTTCTGAGGAATCTCCAAACTATTTTCCATAGCGCCTGCCCCAATGTATAATCCCTCTAATAGCACAAAAGGACTCCCTCGTCTACACATCTTCACCAGAACTTTTTATATGTGGTCTTTTTGATGATAGCCATTCTGACAGGTGTGATGTGGTATCTCATGAAAGTGAAAGTCACTCAGCCATGTCCAAATTTTGTGATCCCATGGACTATACATCCATGAAATTCTCCAGGAGAGAATACTGGAGTGAGTAGCTGTTCCCTTCTCCAGTGGATCTTCCAGCCCAGGAGTCGAACCGGGGTCTCCTGCATTGCAGGTGGATTCCTTACCAGCTGAGCTACCAGCGCAGCCCAATGTGGTATCTCATGGAGGTTTTGATTTGCATTTCCCTGATGTGCTCTATACAGTCAGCAAAAACAAGACTGGGAGCTGACCGTGGCTCAGATCATGAACTCCTTATTGCCAAATTCAGACTTAAATTGAAGAAAGTACGGAACACCACTAGACTGTTCAGGTATGATCTAAATCAAATCCCTTACAATTATACAGTGGAAGTGAGAAATAGATTTAAAGGACTAGATCTGATAGACAGAGTGCCTGATGAACTATGAATGGAGATTCATGACATTGTACAGGAGACAGGGAGCAAGACCATCCTCAAGAAAAAGAAATGCAAAGAAGCAAAATGGCTGTCTGAGGAGGCCTTACAAATAGCTGTGAAAAGAAGAGAAGTGAAAAGCAAAGGAGAAAAGGAAAGATATACCCATTTGAATGCAGGTTTCAAAGAATAGCAAGGAGAGATAAAGCCTTCCTCAGTGATCAGTGCAAAGAAATAGAGGACAACAGTAGAATGGAAAAGAATAGAGATCTCTTCAAGAATACTAGAGATATCAAGGGAACATTTCATGCAAAGATGGGCACAATAAAGGACAGAAATGGTATGAACCTAACAGAAGCAGAAGATATTAAGAAGAGATGGCAAGAATACACAGAAGAACTGTACAAAAAAGAGATCCAGATATTCACGATGGTGTGATCACTCACCTAGAGCCAGACATCCTGGAATGTGAAGTCAAGTAGGCCTTAGGAAGCATCACTATGAACAAAGCAGGTGAAAGTGATGGAATTCCAGTTGAGCTATTTCAAATCCTAAAAGATGATGCTGTGAAAGTGCTGCATTCAATATGCCAGCAAATTTGGAAAACTCAGCAGTGGCCACAGGACTGGAAAAGGTCAGTATTCATTCCAATCCCAAAGAAAGGCAATGCCAAAGAATGCTCAAACTACTGCACAAATGCACTCATCTCACATGCTAGCAAAGTAATGCTCAAAATTCTGCATGCCAGGCTTCAACAATATGTGAACCATGAACTTCCAGGTGTTCAAGCTGGTTTTAGAAAAGATAGAGGAACCAGAGATCAAATTGCCAACATCCGCTGGATCATGGAAAAAGCAAGAGAGTTCCAGAACAACATCTATTTCTGCTTTATTGACTATGCCAAAGCCTTTCACTGTGTGGATCACAATAAACTGTGGAAAATTCTGAAAGAGATGAGAATACCAGACCACCTGACCTGCCTCCTGACAATTCTGTATGCAGGTCAGGAAGCAACAGTTAGAACTGGACATGGAACAACAGACTGGTTCCAAATAGAAAAATGAGTACGTCAAGGCTGTATATTGTCACCCTGCTTATTTAACTTATATGCAGAGTACATCATGAGAAATGCTGGGCTGGAGGAAGCACAAGCTGGAATCAAGATTTCCAGGAGAAATATCAATAACCTCAGATATGCAGATGACACTACCCTTATGGCAGAAAGTGAAGAACTAAAGAGCCTCTTGATGAAAATGAAAGGGGAGAGTGAAAAAGTTGGCTTAAAGCTCAACATTCAGAAAACTAAGATCATGGCATCCAGTCCCATCACTTCATGGCAAATAGATGGGGAAATGGTGGCTGATTTTATATTTTTGATCTCCAAAATCACTGCAGATGCTGAATGCAGCCATGAAATTAGAACACGCTTACCCCTTGGAAGAAAAGTTATAGCCAACCTAGACAGCATATTAAAAAGCAGAGACATTACTTTGCCAACAAAGGTCCGTCTAGTCAAGGCTATGGTTTTCCAGTAGTCATGTATGGATGTGAGAGTTGGACTAGAAAGAAAGCTGAGCACAGAAGAACTGATGCTTTTGAAGTGTGGTGTTGGAGAAGACTCTTGAGAGTCCCCTGGACTGCAAGGAGATCCAACCAGTCCATCCTAAAGGAGATCAGTCCTGGGTGTACATTGGAAGGAATGATGTTGAAGCTGAAACTCTAGTACTTTGGCCACCTGATGCGAAGCACTGAGTCATTTGAAAAGACCTTGATGCTGGGAAAGAATTGAGGGCAGGAGGAGAAGGCGACAACAGAGGATGAGATGGTTGGGTGACTTAACTAACTCAGTGGACATGAGTTTGAGTAAACTCCTGGAGTTGGTGATGGACAGGGAGGCCTGGTGTGCAGCAGTCTATGGGGTCGCAAAGAATTGGACACGACTGGGCAAATGAACTGAACTGAACTGATGATGTGTGATGCTGAACATCTTTTCATGTGCCTGTTGGCCACCTGCATGTCTTTTTTCAAAAATGTTTATTCAGGTTCTTTGTTCACATTTTAATTGGGTTCCTTGATTTTTGATGTTGACTTTTATGAGGTCTTTGTAGATTTTAAATATTAACTCTTCTTGGTCCTATCATTTGCAAATATCTTCTTTAAACTAGTAGGTTGCCTTTCATTTTGCTGATGGTTTTCACTGTCCAAAATTTAAGTATAATCAGGTCCCATTTGTTTGTTTTTTGCATTTTGTTTTCCTTACCTGAAGAAAAAGATCCAAAAAAAATTATTGCTAAAACCAATGTCAAAGCACATACTGTTTGTTTTCTTCTTACTTTTATCTCAAAATGAACAGTTTTGCCTGTCAGTTGTCAGCATTGCACTCTTTTGTGCCTGTCCCTAAGAGTCCATGTCCCTTCTAACTCAATGATGACGTACATTGTAGACATTATATGGGACAAATAATCACAGAGTTATGTGTTTATCTTTGTACAAATTGGTCTGGAAATGCATATTGACAAATATGTTTCCAATACTCATTCTGTTCTAATGTCACTGGAGAAAAAATATATTTGTGAAGTAGAATAACAAGGGGCAGTTTATGCATCAATAAATAACATTTCCTCCACTCCAAATTCACCTTCAGGAAGCAATAAATGCTGTTTGCATTTCGTTGCCACTTTCTGAAAGGAAAAAAAAAAAATCCATTACACTGAAACATAGTTTCCCTAGTCAATGTTTGGAGCATGTAACTAGAGATAATAAGCTTGCAATAGGAAAAGGGAATAATTAAATAGCTGACTGTAAAAGTTTACTATGCAATTAGTTACATGCATGCTTGTTCATTTTTCATTCTAGATTACTGTTATAATTAGAAAAACTTTAAACACAAGAAAATAGAACAAAGTTATAAAACATGTAGTTCTGTTTACAACTCAGTGATGACTAATTTAGATTATCAGATGGGTAATAAAATGGAAAGTTTCCAATAAAGCAAACCATTTAGCATCAATTAAAGCCTTCTTTATAGAGTTAGAAAATAAAAATTTTTATTTATGAATCTTGTTTTCAATAACACAGCCTGAAGATGCCATGTAACTTGCTAATTTAACTCTTGAATAAATCCCTTGAGAGGTTTAAATTGGAATAAATATCACATCTTGAATTAGAATTATCAAAGTTAATGTCTACTTAATTTCTGTCTTTAAAACAAATACAAATCATGTTTTCATGATCCTGTGGTATTATTTTTCTAAGGTAAAGCATTCAAATTTAATGATTTTACTTTAGTTCAAGTTGTATATAAACTACTCACAAAAATATAGCTCTGATATCATCACAAATATATATTTATAAACAAAGTAAGATACTGCAAGATCACTGGTGGAGAAAGCAATGACACCCCACTCCAGTACTCTTGCCTGGAAAGTCCTGGTGTTCTTGCCTCAAGAATCCCAGGGATGGGGGAGCCTGGTGGGCTGCCGTCTATGGGGTCACACAGAGTTGGACACGACTGAAGTGACTTAGCAGCAGCAGCAGCAGCAGCAGCAAGGTACTGCAAAGCAGGTAAGCCTAAAGTTCAGCAACATTGTTAGAGATACTTAGCAGTATTTAATCTCACTCTACCTGGAGTTTTTTTATTTATGTATTAATTTTTCTGCCTATGTTATTTATCTTTGTCTTTAATTTTTATCAGATTGATTACTAAGTCTATATTATTTAATAAAGTTAACCTGAGCCCTAAAATTGTGGGGTTTTCTAATTTACAAAACATAGTGTACACAGAAATATGTTTAAATTGCAAAACATCCATTAAAATGACACATTATTATATCACATATTTCAATAATAATTTCTTACTTTTGTTTTAGCCTCTTTACATGCATATTAAATCTTCCCAACAAAATTAGAAAAACTCAGCATAATTAACTCCAAATTTAGTGGAGAAAATGAAAATTGAAGGATTAAGACTATTGAGCAAATTCACCCATCTAGAATTATAGAATTGAATTTACATTTAATTATGACTAATTCATTTGGTTTGAGATTTTCTGAAAAGAAATCTAATTCTTGTGACCTTCTTTTCTTTCCACTGTTATTGTGTCAGAAACTCTGAGCTGAGACTCAGTATACTCCCTGCTATAAATGCTTTTCTTTACTGCAGGGGTGGAAAGCCTGGACTTCCTTGTCAGCAGGACTCCATTTAGTCTCATCCGTTTAGAGGTTATTTAGACGTTCCCAGCCATTTAGGGACTGGAGAGTTAAAAGAAGAGAAGCTTCTATTCTCTAGTGGCAGATGTCTACAGAACATTGCCAGTGGCTTCTTGGTGACTTCTTAGAGTCACCTGCTGCCATGCTGCTGGCATCTGAGGTCATCCCACTGTCTGCCGTTTGGGATCCCAGCAATCTGACCACTGGCTGGTACCACCTTCCCTGACTTTCCCTCCTCTGACTTTCCCAATGACTATGCAAGCCTCTAGTGCCTGCACATAGATAAAAACGATGGTTTCCAATTTCCTGACTGAAGCTCTTGGACACAGAATTTGACATCCAAGTTTGTTAGATACAGAACATCACAGGGATCTGGAATTGGTTATACAACTGGGTTAGATTTGAAGGCAGTAATGATCTCATTGACAATGAAATCTGGACCATTAGTTCAGTTCAGTTCAGTTCAGTCGCTCAGTTGTGTCTGACTTTTTGCGACCTCATGAATTGCAGCACGCCAGGCTTCCCTGTCCATCACCAACTCCCAGAGTTCACTCAGACTCACATCCATAGAGTCAGTGATGCCATCCAGCCATCTCATCTTCTGTTGTCCCCTTCTCCTCCTGCCCCCAAACCCTCCCAGCATCAGAGTCTTTTCCAATGAATCAACTCTTCACATGAGGTGGCCAAAGTACTGGAGTTTCAGCTTTAGCATCATTCCTTCCAAAGAAATCCCAGGGCTGATTTCCTTCAGAATGGACTGGTTGGATCTCCTTGCAGTCCAAGGGACTCTCAAGAGTCTTCTCCAACACCACAGTTCAAAAGCATTAATTCTTCAGTGCTCAGCCTTCTTTGCAGTCCAACTCTAACATCCATACATGACCACTGGAAAAACCATAGCCTTGACTAGTTCTTAGCATACAGAGACAAAACATTTGCTTAGAGTAACATCTAAAGGTCAGGAAGCAACAGTTAGGACTGGACATGGAACAACAGACGGGTTCCAAATAGGAAAAGGGGTACGTCAAGGCTGTTTATTGTCACCCTGCTTATTTAACTTATATACAGAGTACATCATGAAAAATGCTGGGCTGGATGAAGCACAAGCTGGAATCAGATTGCCAGGAGAAATATCAGTAACCTCAGACATGCAGATGACACCACTGTAATGGCAGAAAGTGAAGAACTAAAAAGCCTCTTGATGAAAGTGAAAGAGGAGAGTGAAAAAGTTGGTTTAAAGCTCAACATTCAAAAAACTAAGATCATGGCATCTGTTCCCGTCACTTCATGGGAAATAGATGGGGAAACAGTGGAAACAGTGGCTGACTTTATTTTTTTGGGATCCAGAATCACTGCAGATGGTGACTGCAGTTATGAAATTAAAAGACGCTTACTCCTTGGAAGGAAAATTATGACCAACCTAGGCTGCATTTTCAAAAGCAGAGACATTACTTTGTCAACAAATGTCCATCTAGTCAATCTATGGTTTTCCCAGTAGTCATGTATGGATGTGAGAGTTGGACTGTGAAGAAAGCTGAGTGCAGAAGAATTGATGCTTTTGAACTGTGATGTAGGAGAAGACTCTTGAGAGTCCCTTGGACTGCAAGGAGATCCAACCAGTCCATCCTAAAGGAGATCAGTCCTGGGTGTTCATTGGAAGAACTGACGTTGAAGCTGAAATCTAATACTTTGGCCACCTGATGCAAAGAGCTGACTCATTTGAAAAGATCCTAATGCTTGAAAAGATTGATGGCAGGAGGAGAAGGGTATGACAGAGGATGAGATGGTTGAATGGCATCACCGACTCAATGGACATGAGTCTGGGTAAACTCTAGGAGTTGCTGATGGACAGGGAGGCCTGGCGTGCTGGGGTTCATGGGGTCGCAAAGAGTTGGACACAAGTGAGCCACTGAATTTAACTGAAGTGAAAGGTACTTGTAACTACATGGCTGTTGAAAGGAAGGACGTTGGAACACCAAGTGGCCGTTGCAATACAATATTATAGTGGAAATGATGGGAATGATTTGATTGCTTCTTACTGCAATGGGCAGTTGAGTCATATAAAGATGAGTTTAAAATTCAAAGAAGCAGAGAGCTTCTGTGACTGTCCTAAAGATATTTCTCAGCTCTTACAGTCACGTGCTGCTAAGTCTCTTCAGTCATGTCCTACTCTTTGCTACACTATGGCCTGTAGCCCATCAGGTTCCTCTGTCCATGGGATTCTCCAGGCAAGAATACTACTGGGGTGGGTTGCCATTTCCTCCTCTAGGGGGTCTTCCCAACCCAGAGATTGAACCCAGATCTTTTACATCTCCTGCATTGGCAGGCAGGTTCTTTATCACTAGCACAACCTGGGAAGCCAGTTAGAAGCAGTTAAGACCAGGGATTAAGGAACACAGCATTGAAATGGTCAAATTTATTGATATTTCTTGCACACACATTTCATATATGGTTCAAATAGATAGGAATGACTCCTACAGTTTCACTTTTTGGTTGAAACCTAAACTTAAAAGTTGTCCTCCACTAAATAAGGCTGAGATATCAGAATGCTACACAATGGAAAGGAGGAATCCAAAAGCTTAAGAAGGTAGGGATGTTGGAATGAATTTATCATGTGCAATCAATTCATTAGCTCTCTTCCCATGTGTCCTGTGAGGATCCAGAACATAATTCTTTTCTAAGACTTTGGAAAAAAGAGCAAAACATCCCTAAGGCTTTTAGTGACTGCTCTGTTCAAGTCAGGGATGACATTGGGAGATATTATCAAGGGAATGATGTCATGCCTAAAAAAAAAAAAAAAAAAAAAAAGAACACCCTGGGGTAGCAGAAGTTATTGGCTATAGTCAAGCCCAGAAACACGTGGGGACAGATACTGAAATGAGCTGCAAAATTGGGGTGGTAATCAGAATAGTTTGGTTAGCAACTGTTTTTTGGCAATGGCTAATTGATTATGTTGACTGTAAGGCATATAAAAAATAGGAAACCTGCTAAAGTATTAACCAGTTCTGAGTGAACAGGGGCTTCCCTTGGGAGCTCAGCTGGTAAAGAATCCACCTGCAATGCAGGAGACCCCAGTTTGATTCCTGGGTGGGGAAGATCCCCTGGGGAAGGGATAGGCTAGCCACTCTGGTATTCTTGGGCTTCTCTGGTGAAGAATCCACCTGCAATGCAGGAGACCTGGGTTTGATCTCTGGGTGGGGAAGATCCTCTAGAGAAGGGCATGGCAACCCACTCCAGTATTCTTGCCTGGAGAATCCCCATGGACAGAGGAGCCTGGTGGGCTACAGTCCATGAGGTCACAAAAGAGTTGGACACAACTGAGCGACTGAGCACACAGCTAAAGTATTACTTAGAGTATATAATCCAATAATCCAGTAAAGCATAGGTCTTGATTCAACACAATAGAAAGTGGTGCTCCCACCTTCACTCATTTTGTAAACCTGAATCAATTTAAGGACCAAGAGTGCTCTGATTAAAGGAAGGCCGTGTCCTCTTGAGAGAAGATCCTGTGACACTGCCACATATATTTACAGTAAACCTGCCTTCTAGCCTTCCTCTCAAGACATTTGGCTTTTTAACATAGTGATTGTGCCCTAGAAACTTGGAGTTTCCTGGACATTTAGAGCTTTATTGGACCATTGCCCTGAGATGAAATGGGAAACTGAAATTCATCTTGGTTCTACCTGTCAGAGAGGAGACTTATGGAGGTCCCAGCAGAACTGCAAAACCACTGAGGTTATTTTCCCTGTTCCTAGATACATACTTGATTTAGACATAGCTAGTAATTGATGAAATTCCCTCATGGAGACGGGGCTATTGTGGAAGGAAGTGACAGTTGGAAGCCTTATAACCACTATCAAAAAGTAAACAAAAGTCAATAACACATCCCTGGGGAGACTGTGGAGATTAATATCACCATCGAAACACTGAAAGATACCAGGGAGTTGAGTCTTACTACATCCTTTATTTAATTCCCTTAACTAGCCTATGGAAAAAGACAGATGGATCTTGGAGAATAAATAGATTACTGTAAATGGAAGCTGATAGTCACTCTGATTGCAGCAACTTCTAGAATCCTATATTCAGCTATTGTTCTAGAAAATGTCTTTTTATTATGGTGGTGGTGGTTTATCTGCTAAGTCCTGTCTGGCTCTTGCAACCCCAAGGACTATAGACTTCCAGGCTCCTCTGTCCATGGGATTTTCTGGGCAAGAATACTGGAGTGGGTTGCCATTTCCTTCTTCAGGGGATCTTCCCGATTCAGGGATCAAACTTGCATCTCCTGGGTTGCAGGTGGATTCTTCACCACTGAGCCACCAGGGAAGCCCCCTTTTATATATACTAACTCATAAAAGAAAAATAGAAACAATTTACTTTCACCTTTTAGGAATAGTAGTACAGTTTAACTGATCTCAGAGCTATGTCCTCTCTCTAGTTATATGCCATAATCCAATCCACAAAATCATTGTGTTACTCTGTCCCACAAAACGCTTAAGTTGTCTGCCATATTGATAAAATCTAAGGAGTAGGAGTTAGACAGTACCCTAGATGGCTTGCTGAGAACCTTGTATGACATATGATGAAGGATTATCCCATTAAAATACAGTGACTTTTCACCTTAGTGAGTTTTCTAGGGGCAAAGCAGTCTGGTCTGGCTGAGATGTCAATTCACTGTGAAGTTGCTGAGCCTTTACTCCCTATCCATAAGAAACAGGTAAAATACTTGCGAGCTTCTTTGGATTGGATACACTATATTTGAGTGTGCTGCTCTGATTCATTTCTTAATCATTCCTCAAGTCTGCCAACTTGCCAAGGCAACTCTGCCAACTGCAGTTTATAACCCATAGATCCAATCGAGCTTGGCTTGTCTCTTTTGCAAACAGGAATGCTATTTGGAGTCACTGGCGCACACCCATAAGAGATTCAGTGTGAAGACTCCTAGAGTTATAGAGCAAAAACAAAACCTCTTATTGTACACAGCTTTCTCCTTTTCAGAAACAATTCCTGTTTTGCTACTGGGACCTCATAATTGCCCAATCATGGGAACCTCATGATCACATGACCATGAGATAACGTCAAGTCACAGAATGCACAGAATGATGGATCAGTATGGAAGCACTTTTCTTCAACTGGGAGTGACATAAATACAAAACCAGTCTTAAGTAGGGCTTTTTAAATGTGCTGCTGACTTCAATGCTCATGAAACTATTCCTAATGTATTGCTATCTCTCCCTCAACTCACACTAAATCCTCATGGGGAATTTCCTCTAACCAGTTAGTTGAGAAATACAAGAATTGCTATTGGCTTAAGCTGGTTCCACAGGATATCCTAGCACTAGTCACATTTGGACCATTGCAAATCCATAGCTCCCTCAGAGGATGCCCTGAAAAGTGAAAGGAAAGAGATACACTTTCAAAGAGCTCTAAGCATCTTGTTTGTCATTGCACAGAGAAGAGAGTGACCAGAGATAAAGACCTATACTAATTCCTGGGTGGTTGTTGTCCAGTCGCTCAGTCATGTCTGACTTTTTGCCACCCCATGGACTGTAGCCCACCAGGCTCCTCTGTCCGTGGAATTTTTGACAAGGATACTGGAATGGGTTGCCATTTCCTTCTTCAGGGTGTCTTCCTGTTGCAGAAATCGAACTGATGTCTCCTGCATTGGCAGGTGGATTCTTTACCACTGAGCCATCTGGGAAGCCCTGTTCATGGGTGGTATCTAACAATTTGGCCACATGGTCAAGGCTTTAGAAGGAATTTTCCTAGAGGAAAGGTGAACAGATGGAGCTATCAGAATGCACAGAATGTATGAACATATTTCTCTTCCATGGAATGCTAATCAAAAGTTATTCACTGTGTACATTTAGAATGGATAAGCAACAAGGCCCTAAAATATAGCATAGGGAACTGTATTCAATAACCAGTGATAAACCTTCATGGAAAAGAACATTAAAAAGAAGGTATATATGAGTATAACTGAGTCACTTTGCTGTACAGTAGAGATTTGCAGAACCTTGTAAATCAATTATACTTCAATTTTAAAAAGGTGGCTCACTGTGAATGTCAATCAGCATCTTTTCCCAACCAGTAAGTGCTTGTTCTATGGGTCCATGAACTAAACAGACATGGGAGTAGGATTGAGGTTGGGAGCAGGATCAAAAACCTGGGGCTTCCTCTAACCAAGGAGGGCCTGTCCATGGTCACTGCTGAGCATCCAACCTGCCTACAGCAGAGGCCAACACCGAACCTCTGATACAGCGCCATATTCCAGAGCAGCTAGCCATCTGACATCAGGTTGACAACACTGGAACTCTTTTGTGGTGTACCCTCACTAGAGTAGCTTTCCCCTCTTGCTGTGGCTTAGCCTCTCTGCTCTAAGTGCTTCTGGCTATGCTATGCCAAGTCACTTCAGTCGTGTCCGACTCTGTGCGACCCCGTAGACGGCAGCCCACCAGGCTCCCCCGTCCCTGGGATTCTCCAGGCAAGAACACTGGAGTGGGTTGCCATTTCCTTCTCCAATGCATGAAAGTGAAAAGTGAAAGTGAAGTCGCTCAGTTGTGTCTGACCCTCAGCGACCCCATGGACTGCAGCCTACCAGGGTCCTCTGTCCATGGGATTTTCCAGGCAAGAGTACTGGAGTGGGGTGCCATTGCCTTCTCTGCTTCTGCCTATACTGCCATCTATAGATTTAATGATGCTTTGCTCACTATCATTTTAATGCATTCACCACCCATGACCAAGGAATTAACTTCACAATAATAGAAACAGCCTGAGAAGAAAACTGAATAGCCTATGAAAGACAGTTTCATGCTGCCTGGCAGACAATAGTTCGCAGAAGTTTAAGCCAAATGCCTATACCTGTGAACAAGCTATGGTTCTCGTTCTCCTTTAGTGGGAAATCACTTGTCTGAGAAACAAGGGTTGGAAGCAGGCATGACTGTCCTCAATCTTCTCACTTAGTAAACTTCTGTCAAAAGTTATGCCTCCTGTTCTCATAACTTGGGCTCTGCAGATTCTGAGATCTTGATTCCCAAGAAAGGAGAATGTCTACCAGGGAGCATATTCAACTTGAAGCTCAGATCTCAACCTGGTCATATTGGACTTCCAATGTCATCAAAATTAGAACAACAACAACAAAAAAGAAACACTGTACTTACTGAGATGACTGATCCTGATTATGAAGGGGAAGTAGAGCTGATGCTAGCACTGGGTATGAAAAAATGTGCACAAAATATACGGGTTATCTGAGTATGACTTCCAATATTAAAAGGTGTTAATGAAAAGTCACAACTACCCAACTAATAACTGGATCACTCAGGAATGAAGTGTAGGGTTATTCTGCCCACCAAAATCCCACATCCACGTCAGTGTTGACTAAGGATAAAGTGAGTATGAAATAGGTAACAGAAAATGTAGGTTCTAAACCAATTACAACATTACGATCAGTTACAAAAAGGGATACAGTAATGGTGCTTATATTCTTGTTTGCTATGTTATGTATGTTTTATATTAGCCAAACTGGTTATCTCCTTCATCTTCTCCTACTAGTTTATACAAGGAGTGTCATTGCTGGTTACACTTCTAACTTAACCTGCAATCTCTATCAAATAAGGCTTATAACTGAGCCAAAAAAAGGATGAACATCCAGAGATGGGTACCGTGCCACATGAATTTTCATGCCTTGCCTTTTGAGGAAGAGAGTAAATCTATCTTTGTTAGGTCGAGAGATATTGTGATAGGTCAGTCGAAAGCAAAATATTGTTGCTATTTGTAAATTTAAACACATTTAAATTTTAAAAATGTATGGAGAACCAACTAGATGTTGTGTCTTGATATGTAGTAAGATTCTTGTTCTTTTATTTTTTTCCCAATATTCTTGTAGTAACTTTTATTTAATTTACTTTTTAATTTAAATTTATTTTAATTGGAGGCTAATTACTTTACAATATTGTATTGGTTTTGCCATACATCAACATGAATCCACCACGGGTGTACACGTGTTCCCCATCCTGAACCCCCCTCCCACCTCCCTCCCCATACCATCCCTCTGGGTGATCCCAGTGCACCAGCCCCAAGCATCCAGTATCATGCATCAAACCTAGACTGGCAATTCATTTCACATATGATAGTATGCATGTTTCAATGCCACTCTCCCAAATCATCCCACCCTCTCCCTCTCCCACAGAGTCCAAAAGACTGTTCTATACATTTGTGTCTCTTTTGCTGTCTCGCATACAGGGTTATCATTACCATCTTTCTAAATTCCATATATATGTGTTAGTATACTGTATTGGTGTTTTTCTTTCTGGCTTACTTCACTCTGTATAATCGGCTCCAGTTTCATCCACCTCATTAGAACTGATCCAAATGTATTCTTTTTAATGGCTGAGTAGAGTTGATTCATTGGAAAAGACTCTGATGCTGGGAGGGTTTGGGGGCAGGAGAAGGGGACGACAGAGGATAAGATGGTTGGATGGCACCACTGACTTGATGGACATGAGTTTGAATGAACTCCGGGAGTTGGTGATGGACAGGGAGACCTGGCGTGGTGTGATTCATGGGGTCGCAAAGAGTCGGACACGACTGAGCGATGGACAGGGGGGCCTGGCGTGCTGCGATTCATGGGGTCGCGGAGAGTCAGACACGACTGAGCAACTGAACTGAACTAAACTGAGTAGCCTGTATGGGGCATCATGATCAGTGCAAGGCGAAGCGGACATGAGGCAAAGTTGACAAGAAACTAAGGCTTGAACCTTCGGTGCCTTGCAGACCATGTGTAAGAGAGTTTGAATTTTCTTTCAAATGCTGGGGGAAGTGAAGGGTTTTAAGTGGTAGAGTGGCATGGTCTGATTTACCAAGGAAATGGCAGGAGAAAGGCTCTATTCCAATGGTCACTGCCACTGTGGATAAGTCAGCTTTACGGTAACCATGACTAAGGTCTTTACCTGTCACCTTCCTTACAGGAGACCAGCAATATAGCTGGTATCAAGCATGTCAACTGCTTTGGACTCCCCTTTTGTCACAGACAGGTCAGGAATTTGCCTCATTCTGGAATTGGGTTTGATTTTACTGCAGGCACCATTCTCTATCACTATCACTGACTCGATGGACGTGAGTCTGAGTGAACTCCAGGAGTTAGTGATGGACAGGGAGGCCTGGCGTGCTGCGATTCATGGGGTCGCAAAGAGTCGGTCATGACTGAGCAACTGAACTGAACTGAATACTCCACTGTGTATAGGTACCACAGCTTTCTTATCCATTCATCTGCTGATGGACATCTAGGTTGCTTCCATGTCCTGGCTATTATAAACAGTGCTGCGATGAACACTGGGGTACACGTGTCTGTTTCAGTTCTGGCTTCCTCAGTGTGTATGCCCAGCAGTGGGATTGCTGGGTCATAAGGCAATTCTACAATTAGATGTTGTGTCTTGATATGTAGTAAGATTCCTGTTCTTTTGAACTGTGTCTTGTAACATGGAGCTTGACAGTTTGGAAGCTATGTTAACTAGATTTACTGACCAATAGGGATTTGGTTTCAGTTCTCCCAATGGAAGACATTTGTGTGAGATTTGGAAGTGGAAAAAATAGAGAAGCCATTATCTCCAGGAGCAGCTGGGCATCTGCAGATGGCAGATGGAGGTTTTGCCAGTGGCTTTCAGGTGTCCTTCTGCAGTGCTCTAGGCGGCATGTATCATTGGTGGAGGTTTATTTGGGTTCTTCTATTTTCGGATTTTTTGATGCTCTTTTTAGCTTCCTTGACTTTGCAATAACTGTGTAAGACCAAAATCCCCTGTATTATACCTTTTCTTGCTTAAAATACCAACCAATAGTTTCTATTTTTCTGACCAAATCCTGACTGATTCATATACTGTATCTTTATTACTGTATTTGCCCAGTGGCTTCTATGAAGACTTTAGAAGACCATGTAAGGTGAACACTGGAATTTAGTTCCAACTGCTGTATAACACAGGGGCCTCAGTTCAGTGCTCTGTGATGACCTAGAAGGGTAGGATGCGGATGACTTGGAGGAAGGCTCAAGAAGGAGGGGATATACATATATATATATAGCTGACTCACTTGGTTGTACAGCAGAAACTAACACAACATTGTAAAACAATTATCTTCCAATTTAAAAAAATAAGAAAATATCTTTCCAAACATATTTCAAAATGCATGCCTAAATAAGTGTTTACCTGCAGCATTATCCTACAATACAAAGATAGCCCATAAAATGTATATTTACATGTGCTGCATATTGTGAAATATAGCTTAAGGCATTCGGCTATATAAAAAAAATAGATTTAATTGGTCTGCTTGAATATTCAGCCAACTCCTATTTATTATGTCAGTATCCCAAAATGTTACCCTGCTGGTGTTTCTGCCAGTATAGCTTACTGTGAGTTTGCCAACATAAATGGGAATAGAGCAGCAGGTTTCACTGTGTGAAAACTATGACAGATCCAAGCACATGGCTTTGAAAACATTCTTATTTTAAATTTATTTTTATCTAACTTGAAGTACATATTCTTTTATATCACAAAAGGGAAAGGAAATGAGAGGGATAGTTAATTTTAGCAGAGAAGATTATATATATATAATATGTATATATATATATATTAGTTGCATGAGCTGACTCTCCTTCACATCCTTGAGTCAAACTGCCTGGAAAAACTTTGTATTTCTAATGGTGTGTTAGGGTTTTTTGAGTGACACCCTGCAGATTTAAAAGAAAGGAAAAACTATTTCCAGGATAGAAACCAAATATCTCAACATGGAGTAGATTCATTATGGAAACTTTTTTAAAAATAGTGTTTTAAAGAATATATTCATTTTAAACCACTGCCAAGTAATTTATAATCAACTCAGTATATTTCTAAATTTTTTTTTTCCAAAACAGATATTTGTTTTTAAAAAAGAAGAGGAAAGGGAATGTTGAAGATTCTCAAAAGACTTTAAAGAAAAAAGCCCAAGCTTCTTGGCATAGCCCACCCTTCCAGGCCATCACTCCCCTCCACCAATGCACCATCACCCAGGGACTGCCTCACACCATAGGACTTCCATGTGGGACCATTTGCTGCTCTTGGACACACCAGTACTTTCAAATCCTGCTTGAGCAATCCTTGGATCTGAATCCCGTTAGCCATCTGTAAATGTCTTTAGTTGGTTTATATGTGTCTTTTCAACAGGACTGAGTTCAGTAAGTGTAGTGATTCTTTTATTCGTTTGCATATTAATGGTGCTTAGCAAATATAGCTAACTATGCTATGCTATGCTAAGTCGCTATAGTCGTGTCCAACTCTGTGCGACCCCAGAGATGGCAGCCCACTAGGCTCCTCTGTCCCTGGAATTCTCCAGGCAAGAACACTGGAGTGGGTTGCCACTTCCTTCTCCAATGCAGGAAAGTGAAAAGTAAAGTGAAGTCGCTCAGTAGTGCCTGACTCTTAGCGACCCCATGGACTGCAGCCTACCAGGCTCCTCCATCCATGGGATTTTCCAGGCAAGAGTACTGGAGTGGGGTGCCATTGCCAATAAATTGCAGTTACCAATAAATGGCTAATATATGAAATGAGTGGATGGAGGAATAAATCATAGGATTTTAGATTTGGAAGAAATATAACGGATTTTACTGTCCAAATTTCATATTTCACAAAAGGAAAATGAGACTCAATGAGGCTATGGTTTGGTCGAATTTGCACAGAATTTAGAATAGTAGAGCTGCTAGTCCTAGAACATGGTTATCTCAGTTTTCCATTCAGAGGCCTTTCTACCCTTTCATTCCTGGCTAATCTGGAATTTTGTTGGAGGGACTGTTGTTCATTTTCTAAATATTTGTGCTCTGATACTCTTAATATCCTTGGGGACATCATTCACAGTTTAAAAATGATTGGAGGAAAGTACCAGTAACTTCAGGCATTCAAACAGCTACAGAAGCAGTCTGGCTCTTCAGCTGCCTCTCTGTTTAGTATTTTTGCTACATGTTAACATCCTGCTACATGTTGTAGCAGCACCATTGCGGCAATTATATAGTACTTCTACCATGGTTATAAATATTCTATATCTGTATTTGATTTTTGAAAGCTGTAGGAGTTTAAGCCCTCTTTCAGAGAGAGATGAAATATCTATCTACCTAAAATTTCCACCCAGAAAATAAGGACATATTTTCATTATTATCCTAGTATTTCTTGAAGAGTGAAATATTAAACTGTGATGAAGTCTAATTTTTCGTTTTTGAAAATTGTATGGTTAATACATATTGTGTCTCTAAGAATCCTGTCTAGCCCCCAGAGCATGAAGATATTATTTGATGTTTGCTTTGAGAAATTTTATAGATTTTGCTTCGAAGTTTAGGGCTATTTTCAATAGTGTGAGGTAGGACTTAATTGCTGTTTCATTTCTTCATCTAAATTCTGCAATATTATATATTGAAAAGATTTTCTTTCCCCACTAGTAGGTTTGACATTATTCTTGAAAGTCAGTTCAATAAACACAGATTAGTCTCTTTCTGGACTCTCTGTTTTGTACTGTAGATTTATTTGTCTACTGCCTTGCTAAACTCTTTCTGTCTTGATTCTTGTAGCTTTACGTAAGTCTTTTAATCAAGTGGGCATAAGTCTTGCAATTGTGTTTTTCTCTTTCAAGATAAGTTTTTACTATTCTAGGTCCTTTTCATTTCCAAATAAATGTTAGAATCTACTTGACATATTGTACCATGTAATTCATTGAATCTATAGATCAATGTCAAAGGATTCATGTCAATGTATGGCAAAACCAATACAGTACTGTAAAGTAAAATAAAGTAAAAAAAAAGACATGAAAACAATATTTTCGTCTAACTTACAAACATGATTTGATATGCTCCTTTATTTAAATCTTTTCTTGTTTTATTTTCATGAAAAAAATTATGCATATTTTTTGGAAATTGATTCCTAAAAATAGGCATATCTTTGGAGATATTGTGGGTTTGGTTTCAGACCATCACAAGACAGCAAACATTGTGGTAAAAGAAGTCACACAAACGTTTTGCTTTCCTAGTGCATATAGTGGTTATGTTTACACTCTACTGAATTCTATTCAATATACAGTTCAGTTGGAGAAGGCAATGGCAACCCACTCCAGCGCTCTTGCCTGGAAAATCCCATGGACTGAGGAGCCTGGTGGGCTGTAGTCCATGGGGTCGCTAAGAGTCAGACACGACTGAAGTGACTTAGCAGCAGCAGCATGCAGTTCAGTGCAGTTCAGTTCAGCCACTCAGTCATGTCTAACTATTTACGACCCCATGGACTGCAGCATGCCAGGCTTCCCTGTCCATCACCTACTCCCGGAGTTTACTCAAACTCATGTCCATTGAGTCGGTGATGCTACCCAACCATCTCATCCTCTGTCGTCCTCTTCTCCTCCCACCTTCAATCTTTCCCAGAATCAGTGTCTTCTCAAATGAGTCAGTTCTTTGAATCAGGTGGCCAAAGTTTTGGAGTTTCAGCTTCAGCATCAGTCCTTCCAATGAATATTCAGAACTAATTTCCTTTAGGATTGATTGTTTGGATCTCCTTGCAGTCCAAGAGGCTGTCAAGATTATTCTCCAACACTACACTTCAAAAGCATCAATTCTTTGGTGCTCAGCTTTCTTTATAGAGCAACACTCACATCTGTACATGACTACTGGAAAAACAATAGCTTTGACTAGATGGACCTTTTGTTGGTAAAGCAATGTCTCTGCTTTTTATATGCTGTCTAGGTTGGTCATAGACTCTTGCTTCCAAGGAGCAAGTGTCTTTTAATTTCATGGCTGTAGTTACCATCTGCAGTGATTTTGGAGCCCGAGAAAATAGTCTCTCACTGTTTCCACTGTTTCCCCATCTATTTGCCTTGAAGTGATGGGATGAGATGCCATTATCTTTGTTTTAAGAATGTTGAATTTTAAGACAGATTTTTCACTCTCCTTTTTCACTTTCATCAAGAGACCCTTTAGCTTTTCTTCACTTTCTGCCATAAAGGTGGTGTTATCTGCATATCTGAGGTTATTGATATTTCTCCCAGCAATCTTGACTCTAGCTTGTGCTTCATCCAGTCCAGCATATGCAGTAGCATATGTCTAAAATATATGCAGTAGAGTATGTCTTTAAAAAAAAAAAAAAACAACGGTAATACCATGACTTAAAACAGTGTTGGAAAAATGGCTCAAATACACTTGCATGGCACGTGTGTGTGTGTGCTCAGTCGCTAAGTCATGTCCGACTCTTTATGACCCCAAGCACTATAGCCGGCTAGGCTCCTCTGTCCATGGAATTCTCCAGGCAAGAATACTAGAGTAGGTTGCCATTTCCTACTCTAGGGGATCTTCTTGACTCAAAGATCAAACCCGAATCTCTTGCATCTCTTGCATTGGCAGGAAGATTCTTTACCACCGGGCCACCTGGGAAGCCCACAACCTTCAATTTATAAAAAATGTAGTACATGGAAGGCTCAATAAAGTGAAGCACAATCAAATAAGGCATTCTTGTATTATATTTTTGTTGCTATATTTTTTTAATTGATGAGGCAAAATCCCACTATTTTATTTCAAGATTTCTAAGTCCCACTTGCATTCAGACAAATTATAGAAAAGAAAATTATTTGCTGGACAGTGTTTAAATCTTGGGATGTAATTGTACAGTGATGTAACTATTACAAAATGGTAGTAACTACCATTATGAAACAATGTTTATTGATCCATCCTAGCTCATCAAAAAATTGACATTGTTGTTAAAAATAAGTCACATGCAATAAATAAATCTGCAATAATGTTTGAAATGCCTCTTTACTTTCTAGCTTAATTTAGCTTTCCAAATTAACCATTGGATGTTGAACTTTGAAGTGCCTTTAATGGATAAGTGTACACTGTTAAGAGATGTCAACCATAATGTAGACATGCCAACAAGGACTGCTGGTGACAACTGAGGTTGTAGGTTAGTACGTAAGCCTACAGTTAACATTATGACTTCTATCTAAGTGCAGTAACTAAGAAGAGCTGTGAGATCTGCAAAATAAACTAGAAGAGACCAATAGAACAAAGAGGCAGCATGAGGCTAGCCACTGTGAGCTTGTTAGGCATCTTTGCATTTCAGCAAGAGTGGGCAAGTTAAAATTGCTTATCATTTCTCTTATTTACTCAAAACAACAATAAATTTCTATTTCCCAAATCTTTTCAATGGTCACATTCCATTGCACATATCAAAATGTAAAGAATCAGTCCTAATTATGATATGTTCCAGGCATGGAACAACGGACTGGTTCTAAATTGGGAAAGGAGTACCTCAAGGCTGTATATTGTCACCCTGCTTATACGCAGAGTTTATCATGTGAAATGCCAAGCTGGATGAAGCACAAGGTGGAATCAAAATTGCCAGGAGAAATATCAATAACCTCAGATATGCAGATGACACCACCCTTATAGCAGAAAGCAAAGAGGAACTAAAGAGTCTCTTGATGAAGGTGAAAGAGGAGAGTGAAAAACCTGTCTTAAAATTCAATATTCACAAAATGAAGATCACGGCATCCGGTCCCATCACTTCATGGTGAATAGATGTGAAACAATGGAAACAGTGATAGACTTATTTTCTTGGCCTCCAAAATCACTGCAGATGGTGACTGCAGCCATCAAATTGAAAGACATTTGCTCCTTGGAAGAAAAGTTATGACCAACCTAGATGGCATATTAAAAAAGAGAGACATTACTTTGCCAACAAAGGTCTATATATTGAAAGCTATGGTTTTTCCAGTAGTCGTGTATGGATGTGAGAGCTGGACTATAAAGAAAGCTTAGCACCAAAGAATTGATGTTTTTGAACTTTGGTGCTGGAGAAGACTCTTGAGAGTCCCTTGGACTGCAAGATCAACCCAGTCAATCTTAAAGGAAATCAATTCTAAATATTCATTGGAAGGACTGATGCTGAAGCTGGAGCTTCAATACTTTGGTCACCTGATATGAAGAGCTGACTCATTAGAAAAGACTGATGCTGGGAAAGATTGAAAGCAGAAGGAGAAGGGGATGACAGAGGATGAGATGGTTGGATGGCATCACCGACTCAATGGACATGAGTTTGAGCAAGCTCCAGGAGATTGTGAAGGACAGGGAAGCCTGGCATGCTGTCATCCATGGGGTTGCAGAGTCAGATATGACTGAGAGACTGAACAGCAATCACATTTTCAGAAAAAAAATACATAATATGTTCAGAATGTGTCATTTATTCTGATGGCCTAATCTTCATTTTTCATGCTTTAGAATGTGTATAGTGATTATCCCTCTTAATTCCTCTTTGGAGCTTCCCTGGTGGCTCAGGGATGAAGAATCCACCTGCCAGTTCTGCAGAAACAGGTTTGACCCCCTAGGTGGAGAAGATCCTCCGGAGAAGGGTGTGGCAACCCACTCCAATATTCTTGCCAGGAAATCCCATGGACAAAGGAGCCTGGCAAGCTACAGTCCTTGGGCTCGCAAGAGTCAGACACAACTTACTGATGAAACAACAACAACAATTTCCTCTTTTGTATCAGATATGAGCTGTTTGAAAACTATTTTATCATCACTCTCTGTTGCAGCCACTTGGCAATTTTCATGTCTCCATCAGTGTTGATGCACAAACTGCTGTGTGCCCTTGGCTATACAGAATCATCCTCAGAGAGTCAGAGTACCTAAAACCTCTTTTTCTTTTTTGATAAAACCTGGCAGCTCAGAGTTCAGATGATTGGCGCTTGAGATATTTTTTTCCTCTTTCAATAAGAGGAGTGAAGAAATATCACGGTTTACTCCTAAGTTAGCTGTTTTCTTCTTACTTTTCCTTCGTTTTAAATTCCTTTTTCATTTTGAGCATTTGTTTAAGTATTCACTTATTTTTGTACTATTCTGCTGGTAGTATATGATGTCTTTGAAAATAGAACATCTTGGGCTTTAAATTGAAGGGGGGAGGTTTCTTCCCAAACTGATGAAAAATGTTTATTCTAAGTTATTTTATACAGTAGTTTCCACCCCCCCCCAACAGACTTGCAATAATCACATCTTTTAAATCTATAAATAACATTATCAAATTAAACTTAATCTTTGAAACCTCATAAAAATTTATGTTTTACAACTCATCCTAAATATCAAGGCTGCAAGAATAATAAAACATTTGTTATATCCAAATATTTTACAGCTGTACCTAGAAAAAGAAAAAGGAAAAGATGCATGTGCTTGGTTAAGGGCTAACATTGTCCTAGCAGTCAGAAACAAAATAAAATACCCAAATTATTAGCATTATCTTAATACAGTTATAAAGTCATGTTGTCATTAACAGTGATTGAACGCAGGGGTGAGTGCCCAAAGGGCTGGTCACAGAAGCTGTTGCTACAGTGTCTCCTCCTCTATGCATCCCAATTGTGCATCACCTCACATACACTTTTTCCCACCATGTGCCATGCTAAGTCACTTCAGTCGTGTCTGACTCTTTGCAACCCTATGGACTGTAGCCTGCCAGGCTCCCCTGTCCATGGGATTCTCTAGGAAAGAATACTGGAGTGGGTTGCAGAGCCCTCCTCTAGGGAATCTTCCCAATCTAGGGATTGAACCCTCGGGCTCAGCCACTGGTGAAGCCCTTTCCTATCACACAGAGTTCTATTAAGTAGGTAACAGGAAAGAATAGCAACCATAGCAAAAACTAAATAAGCCAGTTGCTTGCTCTCTCTTTGGAATATGGTTATTTTCCTTGTGCATAAAGTATTCAACAACAACCAAAGAAAAGGAAAAGGAGAAGAAAATTTTCAGATGACATAAACTGACATTTGAAGATTCTTTGCCAAGATGGTAGCTGTTTGTTGTTTCAGTCACTGTCCTGGCAATTATCTTAACATGGGCGCATGCTCAGTAGCTTCAGTTGTACGTGACTCTTAGTGGCCTTCTGGACTGTAGCCTGCCAGGCTCCTCTGTCCAAGGAATTCTCCAGGCAAGAGTACTGGAGTAGGTTGCCATGCCCTCCTCCAGGGGATCTTACCAACCCAGGGGTCAAACCTGCATCTCCTGCATGGCAGGAGGATCCTTTACTGCTGAGCCACCAGGGGAGCCCAATATCTTCACATTCAAACGCGAAGGAGGCACGGTCTTTGTAATTTCCAGTCTTTTTTACTTCTGGGCAATCTGAATGCTTTTATGGTGCCAGACTGAAAGCTGGGACCTTCAAAAAGCCCTCCAAGTGTATGACCCGCAGACACTACTCCAGGAGTAAGATTTCCTTGCTGGATGCACACTGGTAGATCTCCCATCTGCTTAATTCTCAAACCCGACCTACTGCTGCTGCTGAGGTTAAGTGGCAGTACATCTTGCTATGTCTGCACAAATCCATTTGTGGAGATTGTACATTCCACCTCGTGCTCCTGGAAAATCTTTCTGATGCTTTTTTAAATAGCATTTAAAATTTAATTTTGTAATTATATTTTGCAAGTATATAGTAACACAATTAATATGTGTGTATTAATCTGCTATCACCTTGCCAAATTTTATTTGTAGTAAAAATTTTAGACCCCCTAGGGCTTTCACACAAATCCACAGGTCGTCTGTGAATAAAATGATTTCAATTTTTCTTTTCCCATTTGTACCTGTTTTTGTTTATATTGTGGTGGATTGGTTCCTAAAATTAGGGGAAATGAGTTTCCTATTTTAGCATTGATTATGGTGTTTGTTGTAGGTTTTCACAGATCTCTTTATCAGATTGTGGGCCTTTATGTCTACTCCTACATTTAAAAAATTTTCCCATGAATGGATGTTTCATTTTATCATCTTTTTCTCCTTCTATTGAGATAATTGCATGCTTTTTCACTTTTTATGCTTATGTATAAAGTAGAACTATCTCTTTGTAGAAGCCCTATCTTTTAGATAAAAATTTCTGAAGAATCTACTAAAAACTATTAAAACTAATATTTGTTAGTGACTGACTGGACTATGTTAGTGAATTCTATTTACTCTGCAGTATAAGCTTCTGATGTTACTGTTCAAAAAGTACAGCTTTGGGGCATGCACTGTCACCCTGGGATGACAGTAGTTTTAGCAAGGCTCTCTTTGACTTTCTCTTTCCCTAATTGCTTCCAGATGTGACATGCTACCAAGTTCCAGATGAAGGCTCTTTTGATTTCAGCAATGCCCGGGTGAATACATTGCTCCACAGACTGATCCGATTAGATTCAGACTGCTTTGTGGGGGTAGTTTTTGAGGTCAGTGTTTGAGGTTTGTTCTGACCCTGATAGGGCTCTTCTTCATTGTCTCTTTAACTGCTTCTCACTGGCAATCTAACTGGCCAGTAGTTTAGCCTGTATGTTTCATGGAATTACCTGCCTCCTCTTAATTGGGTTAGCACCAAAACCACCATTACTTTCTAAAGTCTTGTTAGGCTTATTGGGCTCACACTCTGTTCTTCCAAAAGCTTAGTTCATTTGGGGAGATTTTCAAAGCTTTCTGTTTTATGTCTCTTGATTCTTTTGGGCCAAATTTCTGAACCATGGTTCTGGATCTGAGGCAGGGATAGTTGCTCAATTCTTTACAGTCTCATTAAAAGCAGGGTGCTGGGTGAATGGGGGAACCTTTGGTATTCTTGGCTTGCTTCTCTGCACTGGACTCTGCCCACCAAATGAACTGGGGAGAAAGCAGTTAGGTTTTCAGTGTTCTCAGCATTCCAGTCTTGAGGTTCCGTCTCAACATCTAGGCTTGAGGCTGAGCCTCTGTCTTATCAGTGGGACGTTGGTGGAAGAAAGGATCTCCTCTCAGTTGGACTCATCTGGAGTTCGGTCTCAACAACATATACGTGGAAGTCATGAGAATCCTGGGGGCCTGCCCATCCCAGGGAGACACTTGTCTTAGTTCATTTCAGTTTCTATATGAAATACCACAGGTTGGATGGTTTATAAAAACAGAAATTTATCTTTCATGTTCTAGAAGCTGGAAGTTTGAGATCAGGGTTTCAGCATGGTCAGGTAAGGGCTCTCTTCTAGATGTCAGACTTCTCATGTATCCTCACATGGTGGAAGGGAGTGACGGATCATTCTGGAACCTCTTAAGGCATTAATCCCATTCATGAGGATTTCACCCTCATGACTTTCATGCCTCCTAAAGGTCTCACTTTTAATTACCATCACCTTTGGGGGTTAGAATCTTAACATGAATTTCAGCGGGACACAAACATTCAGACCATAGCTATACTATAACTTTCAACAGAAGCCCAGAAGAAGAAGAAGCCCTGTGTTCTGCACCCACCTGGAATGGAGTTTTCATCTTGCTGAGGTGGGAGGAGTGAGGAAGAGAGGGGGTTGTATTTAAAATTGCACATGCTCTCACTGTTCAGCAGAGCTTAAGCAGGTATTCTTGATACTCTTCCATTTCCTTCTGGACAAATTTCCCAAGACTTTAAACAGTTTGGTTCTTCTAATATTTTCACCAGTTATGCTTGATTTTTCTAGCTAGGGAGTCCACAGGGCTCCTCTTGCTACTATCCTGGAACTAGAACTTTCAAAATCCATTCAGTCTCCTCTAGTTCCTTTTTAATGTTTAAACTTAGTGTTATTTCAGTCTATTCTTGACAAAGGTCCATTTAGTCAAAGTTATGTCTTTTCCAGTAGTCATGTACAGCTATGTACATACAGTTGGGTCATTAAGAAAGCTGAGCACTGAAAAATTGATGCTTTTGAACTGTGATGCTAAAAAAAATTTTTGAGAGTCCCTTGGATAGCAAGGAGATCAAACCAGTCAATCCTAAGGGAAATCAACCCTGAATATTCATTGGAAGGATTGATGCTAAAGCTGAAGCTCCAGCACTTTGGCCACATGATGTGAACAGCTAACTCATTGGAAAAGACCTGGGTGCTGAGAAAGATTGAGGGAAAAAGGAGAAGGAGGTAAAAGAGGATGGGATTGTTAGAGAGTATCACTGACTCAGTGGATATGAATCTGAGCAAATTCTGGGAGATAGTGAAGGGCAGAGAAGTCTGGCATCTGCAGTCTGTGAAGTGAAGGTTGCTCAGTTGTGTCCGACTCTTTGCGACCCTGTGAAGTATACAGTCCACAGAGTTCTCTAGGCTGCAATACTAGAGGGGTAGCCTTTTCCTTCTCCAGGGAATCTTCCTAACCCAGGGATTGAACCCAGATCTCCTGCATTGCAGGTGGATTCTTTACCAGCTGAACCACAAGGGAAGCCCAAGAATACTGGACTGGGTAGCCTATCCCTTCTCCAGCAGATCTTCCTGACCCTGGAATCAACAGGGGTCTTCTGCATTGCAGGTGGATTCTTTACCAACTGAGCTATCAGGGAAGTGGCTGCAGTCTATGGGATCACAAATAGTCGACACAACTTAGAGACTGAACAACAACAACAGCTCTTGTCAAAATATTCCCTTTATATTCCCTCTTTATGTTAATACTTTCTTTTAAATTCTTGAGTAACATTACAGTAAGAATTTTAACATCTAGACTGCGAATTCCAACATCTTGGTCATTTCAGGGTCTGTTTCTGTTGCCTTTTTTTTTTTTTTCTTGATCATTGGTCAAGTTTCCTGGTTTCTGTTTGCATGCCTAATTCTTTTTTTTTTTCTCTGTATACAAAACTTTGTGAATGTTTTGTTGTAGTGTATGTGTGGTAGGTTGTCTTCCTTTGAAGTATGTTGAGTTTTGTTTGGACAGCCATTAAATTACTGGAATACTCTCTTGATCTTATTAGCACTGAATTATGCTATTAAGGGCAGGAAGAGAAGGGGACAACAGAGGATGAGATGGTTGGATGGCATCACTGACTCAATGGACATGAGTTTACAGGGAAGCCTAGTGTGCTGCAGTCCGTGGGGTCACAGAGAGTTGGACATGATCAGTGACTGAACTGGACTGATGCTCTAGCAGTGACTGCAGTCAGGAAATTAACAGATGCTTGCTCCTTGGAAGAAAAGCAATGACAAACCTAGACAACATATTAAAAAGCAGAGACATTTCTTTGCCAACAAATGTCTGTATAGTCAAAGCTATGGTTTTTCCAGTAGTCATATATGGCTTGTGAGTGCTGGTCAATAAAAAAATGACTGGGCACCAAAGAACTGATGCCTTCCAGCTGTGGCGCTGAAGAAGACTCTTGAGAGTCCCTTGGACAGCAAGCAGATCCATCCAGTCAATCCTAAAGGAGATCAACCCTGAGTATTCATTGGAAGGACTGATACTGAAGCTGAAGCTCCAGTCCTTTGGCCACCTGATGCAAAAAGCCAACTCACTGGAAAAGACCCTGATGATGGGAAAGACAGGGCAGGAGGAGAAGGGGACAACAGAGGATGAGATGGTTGGATAGCATCACCGACTCAATGGACATGAGCAGACTCTGGGAGACAGTGAAGGGCAGGGAAGCCTGGACTGCTGCAGTCCATAAGGTTGAAAAGGGATGGACACAACTGAGCGACTGAACAACAATGCTTTGCTACAGCAGACCTGGACTGGATTTTCCTTTTGTCCTAGGGCTTGTCCCTTTTCCTAGGGCACACTCCTTAATCCCAAAATATCACTTTTCTTTGGTCTATACTTACTATCTAAGTTGCTGAGCCATGTCTTTCTATTCTGGCTGAACTGGAATTTCCATATCTTTGAGATGTGTGATCTCTTTATTTCTGTGCAGCTCTCATTCCTGGAGCCACATTCTGCTATGCATGACGTAGTCTTGCCTGGCACATTAACAGCTGGTGCATACTAACATGCTAAGTCACTTCAGTTGCATCCAGCTCTTTGCAATCCCATGATCTGTAGCTTGCCAGGCTCCTTTGTCCATGGAATCCTCCAGGCAAGAATACTGGAGTGGGTTGCCGTTTCCTCCTCCAGGGAATCTTCCTAATCCAGGGATCACACCCTCATCTCTTAAGTCTCCTACGTTGGCAGGCAAGTTCTTTACCACTAGCACCACCTGGGAAGCCCATTCACAGCTCAGTTCAGCTAAAGACTCAAAGGACCACTGGGCAGACTTCAGGGTTCCTCTCTATGCACTTTCTCCTTCCAAGTATCCTGACACACAAAATTTCATCTGATTCAACAGCTAGGAATTCTTTGCTCTGTCTTTTCAGGTTAGCAAAACTTTCATTTCATTCTGCTTCTTACCACTGTACCACTTCCCTATGCCATAGTGCAGAAATGGCTTGCAGTCTGAATGCCAAGACAAATGTGGGATTATGTTTTTGTATTTTTCTTATCTCGGAGATCACTGTAGGGACTTTCCTGGTGGTCCAGGGGCTAAGACTCTACACTCCCAGTGCAGGGGACCTGGGTTCAATCTCTGGTCAGAGAACTAGATACCACATGCCATAACTTGAAAAAAAAAAAAAAAAGCTCCTGTGTAATGCAACTAAAGGTCCCCCATGCCACAAGGAAGGTCAGAGATCTCACCTGCCATAACTAAGACCCGGTGCAACCATATAGCTAAATGTTTTGTAAAAAATTACTGTACTTTGAGCCAGGTACATAATGTCAGAAATGGTTTTGTAATGTATTTCAACCAGAGTTATAGGGGTTTATGTTGAGAGAGTGACCTAGGTCAATTGCATTGTTATAACAAAACATCATTGTTTTGTTAACAATTACATAAACAATTAAAATTTATTTCTCAGAGTTCTGAAGACTGAGTAGTCTGAGATCAAGCTGCTGGCAGATTTGGTGTCTGGTGAGAGCCCACTTCCTGGTTTACGAAAGTGAAAAGTGAAGGCAAAGTTCATTTAGTTGTGTCCAACTCTTTGCGACCCCATGGACTATACAGCCCATGGATTTTTTTAGGCCAGAATACTGAAGTGAGTAGCATTTCCCTCCTCCATCCTGGTTTATAGGCAGGCATTTTTTTCACAGTGCCCTCAATGTAGCAGAAGGGGTGAGGGATCACTCTGGGGTGTCCTTTTTAAGGACATCAACACTATTCATGAGGGCTCCACCCTCATGACTTAGTCACCTGCTAAATGTCCCACCTCCTAACACCACATGAGGGATTCGATTTTTTTTTAAATTTTAGTACTTATTTATTTAATTTTGGCTTCATTGTGGTGCATAGATTTCTCTCTGCAGTAGCTTCTCTTGTTGTGGAGCATGGGTTCCCGAGCATTCAGGCTTCAGTAGTTGTGCTGCACAGGCTGTTTCCCGTGGCACATAGAATCTTCCTGGACTAGGGATCAAACCTGTGTCCCCTGCATGGGCAGGGGGATTTTCAACCACAGGACTACCAAGGAAGTCAGGGGATTAGATTTCAACGTGTGAATTACGAGGGGACACAGTCATCCAATTCGCAGCAGAAGATAGAGAAGCAGTATTCTTGCCCCTCCCCCATTTAAGTTATCTTAACCTGTATTAATGGATCACTCAATATTTAGATATCTAATTTGAATCTAACTGTATCAAACCTGGGCAGGAAATATTTGTGTTATTTTAGTCAATTAACCAGTAATGTCCTATCCTAGGAAAGAAACCACAGCAGGACTAAACAGGATACAAGAAAATTCCAACAGAGGGTACCACTGAGTCTAAACTCTTCTTGTTTCTTTTGTGTCAATCAAGGACCAGATAAAACCTGTCTCAACATTGTACATGAGAGGAGATATATGAGAGGAACACATTTCTGGGCATTTTAAATAATTCAAATATAATTTAAATAATTGGAAATTTGAGTGTTGAGAGTAAAATGATCCAAACAAGGTCTACAAACAAAGCTGGGCCATTGAAGAGGAGGCTTCTTCCCCAGCCGTAAGAGAGTAAATTTGATTTAGTGCAAACAAATGACAGACAAAATGTTTAGACAGCATAGCATCACTACAATGGGTTAAGCTTTATATATGATTTCAGTTGACAAAGCATGTTGTAGTTGATACTCTCCAGACACACTAAATGTTGGAAAAATTTTATTACCGATATAACTTAGGTGAATTGACTTAAAAAATTTTCTCACTTGTATATATGTTAAGCATATTGCTGAGAAAATGTCAAATAAATATAATCACACCTCATGTTTAGGAAACATTTCAACATATGAATAAGATTGCCCCACACAGACACTTAATTTGAAATACAAATGTTAAGACTGTCAAAGTTATTATACCCTTTAAAGGAGGATTTTGCCTGTGGCATCTTTACAAGTGGTATGGACTAGTTAAAAATGTCTTCTTTATTTTGAGAGAGAAAAATGGTAGTTTTCACTTTTAGTTTCTACTTCAGGCACCAGTTTCCTTTTTATGAAAGAAGGAGTAATTTTGCCACGAACCAAGATCTCCTAATGCAATGTTCTTCTTTGTGATTTAATTTTCAATTGGTTAACAAATTCCATCAGGTGCTAGATTGCTGCTGATATGGGTTGAGTGGACCTGTGGGTAATGAAACATAAGCCAAGCACTATATTTTCAGAGCTGCAGAAAGTCTCTTCTACTACCCGTGACATCTAAAGTGTAGAGTTTGCCCACTTTAAGGGACTTCCCAGGTGGCTCAGTGGTAAAGAATCAGCCTGCCAATGCAGGAGACAAAGGAGATGCAGGTTCGATCCCCGGGTTGGGAAGACATCCATAAGGAGGAAATGGTAAACACTTCTGTATTCTTGCCTGGAGAATCCGATAGACAGAGGAGCCTGGCAGGCTACAGTCCATGGGGTCACAAAGAGACAGGCATGACTGAGCAACTGAGCATACTCACACTCCCACTTTAACTACACAGACACTACAAATATATTCTAGAAAATTCCATCATCATTGGATTGATCAGTTTCTGCAAGTTGCTCATGTAATAAACCTGATATTGGAAAGAAATTCTTTGCCAGAATGGCCAAGCACCATTCCTGCATTCAAGTAAGTCATCAAAGATAAACATGTAGGTTATATTATCTTAGATTCCTCAATAAATGATTATACTGAGTAAAATTTAAATCATCGTGTGCTCAGCTGAGGAAAATGACAAACAGAATCATGCATTTGATCAGTTTTAAAGTTACTAACCTATTACATCATTTCGTGTCCCTGAAATAGGAAAAGGAGTGGGTCAAGGCTGTATATTGTCACCCTGCTTGTTTAACTTCTATGCAGAATACATCAAGAGAAACGCTGGGCTGGATGAAGCACAAGCTGGAATCAAGACTGCTGGGAGTGTCAATAACCTCAGATATGCAGATGACATCACTCTTATGGCAGAAAGTGAAGAACTAAAGAGCCTCTTGATGAAAGTGAAAGAGTAGAGTGAAAAAGTCGGCCTAATGCTCAACATTCATAAAACTAAGATCATGGCATCCAGTCCCATCATTTCATGGCAAATAGATGGGGAAATAATGGAAACAGAGAGAGACTTTATTTTCTTGGGCTCAAAATCATTGCAGATGATGACTGCAGCCGTGAAATTAAAAGACGCTTTCTCCTTGGAAGAAAAGCTATGGTAAACCTAGACAGCATATTAAAAAGCAGAGACATTACTTTGCTGAAAAAGGTCCATCTAGTCAGTGCTATGGTTTTTCCAGAAGTCATATATGGATGTGAGAGTTGGACCATAAAGAAGGCTGAGTGCAGAAGAATTGGTGCTTTTGAACTGTGGTGTTGGAGAAGACTCTTGAGAGTCCCTTGGACTGCAAGGACCTCCAACAAGTCCATCCTAAAAGAGATCAGTCCTGGGTGTTCTTTGGAAGGACTGATTCTGAAGCTGAAGCTCTAATATTTTGGCCACCTCATGTGAAGAACTGACTTACTGGAAAAGACCCTGATGCTGAAAAAGATTGAAGGCAGGAGGAAAAGGGAATGCCAGAGGACAAGATGGTTGGATGGCATCACCGACTCAATGGACACGAATGTGAGCAAGCTCCAGGAGATGGTGAAGGACAAGGATGCCTGGTGTGCTGCAGTCCATGAGGTCTCAAAGAGTCAGACACGACTGAGCAACTGAACAGTCTTATCGCATGAGAAAATGTTCTGAGCAGCCACAGAGGATGCAGTGACAAATGGAGCTGATGTTGAATATAAACTTTCATCATGGAACCAGTCCAGCCAGTTGCAGGTGAACCCAGCAGAGAAACAGCCTATCTACAGAACTGTACACAAGAAATAAACGCTTGTTTGAGCAAATGAGTGGTGGCATCATCTCAATGGATGACCATAGTTGATCAAAGGTGCATAAGAAATAAGACAACAACAACAACAACAACAACAACAACAACAAAGAAATAAGACAACAGTGAATATCTTTAATATTTATATAATTTGTCTCATAAATTATTGATAAAAGTCGTATTCTTCAATGGAAAGTGATTTCAAAACACTGGACAACAAAGAGAAAATTTTGAAAGCCAATAAAAATACTTACATGAAATTTAAAAATAAAATGCCATAAAAATGAGTTACAAGAAATGAATTTGATTTTTAAATATCAAATAATCTAACATTTTAAATTGAAAATGCTTGGTCCTAATAACAATGGTGTTTGCAGCATTCTACTGGTAAGAGGTTAAATTGGCTCAGAAAAAGAATTTTTTTTAGTATAAATAAATTGGCTCAGAAATTTTATAGTATTTGTCTTGAGTCTTTAAGAAAATGATTTATTTTCCAGGGATCTTTTCTAAAGAAATGACAGAAAAATTTGGCTACTTTTAAATAAATATTCATAGTAATAAGTGTTTATATACTTTTTCTTACAAAGAGGAGAACCTAAATGCTCTACCATAGGAAATGCTTAAATGAGACTTATGACACATATATAAACAGATACCATTATTGGAAACAGAAGTAATATTATCAAATAAATTTTCCTGACATGAACCTACTTGTTATATTGTTTTGAAAAGCAAAATACATAATTTTGTGTAAGAGAAGAAAGAAGAAAATGTCTACTGAAAATGCTCCAAGATATTATCAACGACCATTCACTTCTACTCCAACAGTCTCTCCTGTGCTTTATAATTTGGTTCTGACCCCAATTTGCTACATAGCTGTTTTCTTAAAGGACGTTAACAACCTACTTTTCAGTTACTAAGGATGTCATTAACTGAGTTCTTATTCTTTCTGAGCCCTTCAAAAGTCTTTAACACTTTAACCTTTAACAAATCCTTCAAATATCTGAGTTGTTTTTTTCCTCTGTCAGTGCTTCCTTTGGGTCTCTTGTCCCTCTAATTCCTGTTTCCTCTCTCTTTTTGGCATGTTTTCCTGCCTCTGCTGAGATGTAGTATTCCCACAGGTTTTGGTCCTTGGCTCCTTTCTATCTTAATGCGTAAATTTTCTCCTAGAATATTACACCTTGTTACTTTCAGCCTTCTAAGAGACATCATTACTTGATTGAAGCCTCACTGTACTTGCTCTTTAATATGCCTATTTGAGGATTTATTATTTTTTTAATCATGACTAGAGATAAAATTTCCAACATCCTCTGGATCATGGAAAAAGCAAGACAGTTCCAGAAAAACATCTATTTCTGCTTTATTGACTATACCAAAGCCTTTGACTGTGTGGATCACAATAAACTGTGGAAAATCCTGAAAGAGATGGGAATACCAGACCACCTGACCTGCCTCTTGAGAAACCTGTATGCAAGTCAGGAAGCAACAATTAGAACTGGACATGGAACAATAGACTGGTTCCAAATAGGAAAAGGAGTACATCAAGGCTGTATACTGTCACCCTGCTTATTTAACTTATACGCAGAGTACATCATGAGAAACGCTGGACTGGAAGAAGCACAAGCTGGAATCAAGATTGCCGGGAGAAATATCACTAACCTCAGATATGCAAATGACACCATCCTTATGGCAGAAAGTGAAGAGGAACTAAAAAGCCTCTTGATGAAAGTAAAAGAGGAGAGTGAAAAAGTCGGCTGAAAGCTCAACATTCAGAAAACGAAGATCATGGCATCTGATCCCTTCACTTCATGGGAAATAGATGGGGAAACAGTGTCAGACTTTATTTCGGGGGGCTCCAAAATCACTGCAGTTGGTGATTGCAGCCATGAAATTAAAATACGCTTACTCCTTGGAAGGAAAGTTATGACCAACCCAGATAGCATATTCAAAAACAGAGACATTACTTTGCCAACAAAGGTCCGTCTAGTCAAGGCTATGGTTTTTCCAGTAGTAATGCATGGATGTGAGAGTTGGAATGTGAAGAAAGCTGAGCGCCGAAGAATTGGTGCTTTTCAACTGTGATGTTGGAGAAGACTCTTGAAAGTCCCTTGGACTGCAAGGAGATCCAACCAGTCCATTCTAAAGGAGATCAGTCCTGGGATTTCTTTGGAAGGAATGATGCTAAAGCTGAAACTCCAGTACTTTGGCCACCTCATGAGAAGAGTTGAATCATTGGAAAAGACTGATGCTGGGAGGGATTCGGGGCAGGAGGAGAAGCGGACGACAGAGGATGAGATGGCTGGATGGCATCACTGACTCAATGGACGTGAGTCTGAGTGAACTCCGGGAGTTGGTGATGGACAGGGAGGCCTGGCGTGCTGCGATTCATGGGATCTCAAAGAGTCGGACATGACTGAGCTACTGAACTGAAAGCAGTAGTGGTCTGTATGGACTAGTCTTGTGATGGCCTCTCAATGGACCTCCTCTTCATTCTTTGAGCTATTTTTTTGTCCATGATAATTGCCTATCAGCCTAGTGTGAATACTACATCAGAACATATTTTTGTTCAAAAATATTTAATTGCCTTTTTACACACATTTGCAAAGGATATTTACCTTTGCCACTGATGTTAGGCTTGCTTATGTGAGTTTTGCTTTGAACTCATAGAGAGTATGCTTCCTTGAGCCATAGCTTTAGGCTCAATCATGTGTCTTGCTTTTGGTCAAATGAAGTTAGCAGCTGTGACAGTAGGAGAGGCTAGACGACCTGTACTTATATGTTTGGACTTGTCATCTTACATTTATGCCATAAGTATGAAAACTTGTCCCACGTAGCTACTCCCCAGTTATAGACTCCAGAATAAACAAACATGCAGCAGACACAAGTCAGATCTACAGTGAGGATCAGGAAGTGCCAAGTACACAGACTGAAGCAAAATCATGCTGCTGTACTCAATCCATTCCAGCTATCCTTCAGCCAACACACAGACACGTGAACAAGAATAAATGATAATTTTAAGCCATGAGGTATTTTATCTTTAATTTTTAAAAAATTTTTAATTGAAATATAGTTGATGATATGTTACAAGTATACAATATAATGGTTCACAATTTTTAGAGATTATCCTCCATTTTTTGGTGTAGATGTGCTCAGTTGCTCAGTCATGCCCAACTCTTTGAAACCCCATGGACTGTAGCTCGCCAGGCTCCTCTGTCCATGGAATTTTGCAGGCAAGAATATTGGAGTGGATTTCCATTTCCCCCTCCACAGGATGTTCCCTTCCCAGGGATAGAACCTGGGTGTCTTGGGTCTTCCATATTGGAAGGCGGATTCTTTACCAGTGCACCATCTGGGAAGCATATAAAATATTGGCTATATTCCCTGTGTTGTACAATATATCCTTTTATCTTATTTTATATCCTAATAATTTATATCCTTCATCCCCTACTCCTTTATTTCTCCTCCCGGTTCCCTTTCCCATTGGGAACAACTAGCTCATTCTCTATATTTGTAAGTCTGCTTCTTTTTTGTTAGGTTCAATAGTTTGTTGTGTTTTCAGATTCCACATGTGAGTGATATCACACCCTATTTGTCTTTCTCTGTCTGACTTAGTTCATTTAGTATAATGACCTCGATGTCCATACATGCTGCCGCAAAAGGCAGAACGTCATCCTTTTTTATGAAAGTGAAAGTGAAGTCGCTCAGTCGTGTCCAACTCTTTGCGACTCCATGGACTGTAGCCTACCAGGCCCCTCCATCCATGGGATTTTCCAGGCAAGAGTACTGGAGTGGGTTGCCATTTCCTTCTCCAGGGGATCTTCCTGACCCAGAGATTGAACCTGGGTCTCCTCCATTGTAGGCAGATGCTTCTTCCATCTGAGCCACTAGGAAGTCCTCTTTTAAAAACCATCCTTTTTTTATGGTTGAGTAGTATTCTGGGCATTCCAGGTGGCACTGGTGGTAAAGAACCTGCCTGCCAATGCAGGAGACACAAGAGATGCAGGTTTGATCCCTGGATTGGGAAGATCCCCTGGAGGAAGGCACGGCAACCTACTCCAGTATTCTTGCCTGGAGAATCCCCTGGACAGAGGAGCCTGGCGGGCTATAGTCCATAGAGTTGCAGCATGACTGAAGCGACTCAAACACACATGCATTCCATTGTATATATTACCACATCTTCTTTATCCAGTCATCTGTTTACAGACAGAGGTTTTTTCTGTATCTTCAGCCATTTAGTTTTGGGATGGCTTGTCACACAGCTTCCCTGGTGGCTCAGGCAGGAAAGAGTCTGCCTGCAATGCAGGAGACCTGGGTTCAACTGGACATGGTAGCCTGGTGGGCTACAGTCCATGGCGTCATGAAGAGTCAGACATGACTGAGTGATGAACAGAATTGTCACACAGAATGATTGTATCACAGCTGACTGATACCTGTGGACCCACATTGGAAGGCAGCTCCTTGAACTAGCACCCTTTTTTTTTTTTTTTGGCATTTTATGATGCTTTATCAGTTATACATTTTTCACTGATAAAAGTCTTAGAGCAAAGATAGCTTTAAGCAAGGCTTGATTCAAGGGCTTAGACTGTGTCATCAGGTCCCAGTATCTCTTGCTCTATCCAAGTTTAAATTCTATTCTCAGGCTTTCTATTTTGAGTAGCAAATGGTTGCCCTCGTTTATTAAAAGTACAATAATTGCACACACACTGTGTGGCAGTCAATTCTAGCTTTCAAGAACAATTCCAATATAAATAATCTTTCACTTCTTTAGGAACCCAAACACACTCATTATAAAACCAGTCATTTTAGCTAGGTGAACACATTGTTTTGGTTGATGCCACAGAAGCCACATGCCCACACCTGCAACCAAGAGTGGATTCAACACCATTTGATATGCATTAGATGTGAGCATTGGGGTCCCTAAAAGGAAATTGAATAACTGTTTTCAGAGGAAAAGGTCATGAGAGTTTGGTGTGCTGAAGTCAAAAGATAATAGATTTATTGCTACACCAGCTCATAGCATTCTTGTTATCAGGCTTTGTCTACTTTCAATTGCCCCCTGCATGCACTCTGTCTTCATAAAGCACAGATCTGGTGGTGTCAACACTCCTGCTTATAACTTGTATGAGCTGCAATCAGAATAGGGGCCACAATCTAAAGGTTGAAGTTCAAAGCACTTGGTCACTTGTTTCCTAACTTCTTTTGCAGCCTGGTACCCCAGAACACCCATAGAAACCCTCATTTCAATGACACTGGTAATTATTCCATTTCTCTAACATATCTTGAGGCCCTCCTAGCCCCATGATCGTGTTTGACATGTCATGAGTCTTTGAGGGCCTCGTCCAAATCCCACCACTCAACTGTTCTTCTATCGTGGCTCATATCATAGTCAGCCTCACGTTGTATCAAACACACGTGTGTTCCCCAGATGGTTCGTGGACTCTCTAGGGCATGTAGATAAAAATTCATCTCTGGAAGGCTATAGTCCATAGAGTATCCTCCAGAGTAACTTACACAGTGCTTTTCAAATAATCAGTGAATGTTTATTGAAATGGTGAGCTGTCGAATCATATAGCCCCAGGCTCAAGAGCAGAAGTTAGGATTGGCATAGCACTCAGGATTTTCAGCATATGATCTCTTCAGGTCCCTACAGGTGACTGAGTCCTGACAAGCTGCTGGGCAGGAAAGACGATTTAAATTACATATTTAGAGAAAGGTGTAAGTTAGCCCATATGCTGGGATAAAATAAGCAAACAGTCAGAAACTTCACACAAATAAGAAAAAAGGCCAGAGTCAGGTAGAAAGACTTAAATAAAATGCTTTTAACATATACTGTCTACCATTTGGGGAGTGTCCTAGGATTGCTAAAGAGTGTCTGGGTAGTTTGGAACTCAGCTGATGGCTGGACCCTGAGTAAGGAATGCCAGAGGTGTTCTACATTTTAAGGAAGTCTTTATTTACACAAATTCTGTCAGCTCAGAGGATACCTCTAAGAATAATGCGAGGAGAGAAATTTCTATTCACTGCCACAGAGGCTAGATTAAAAATACAGATAAAGTGTTCTCTGATCCAATATACCTAATCAGACACTGACCAAAAAAGTTATTTATATAATAATAATTAAACTAACCTTTGAAACACTGGTACCTTTGAATCCTGAAACACAGTCTATGTAATTTCCATAAGAGCTACACGAAATAAAGTCATGGTAAACTTTTTAGGGAACTATCATATTAATCAAACCATGTCTAAGTAATGACTATAGCAGCATATGAAACAATAATCAATATTTTTCCAAAAATACTTTAGATAGGGCACTTATTTGATCTGAATTGGGACTAATGTGTATTTTACATGACTGGATTATATCAATAAGGTCAGTTGAATTGTACAGTCAGGTGAGCTGTACAGCAGAGAGGTTAGAACAGGGAGTGTGGGTGGTGAGGAGAGAACCCAGAGATTGTTCCTGAGAGTCCTGCTCTTTCACAGGAAATGGTGGCGCCGTTGGGGGCGGGGGGACACTTAACTTCCTGGCCTCCATCTCAGCTTTCACCAACCCTCAAATGCCAAACTTCCTTAACTGCATTGCTGGGGGCATTGAACTGGAAGTCAGTTATCAATTAAATGGTTTTAAAAAAGAACCTATTTAAAGGTTTGTTTTCTCACTTGTCACCTGCATTGTTAACTCAAAATCACAAAATACCAGAGGTAGTTTAGAGTGAACATCTTTGTTCTTTGACTTACACAGTTTTACTAGGCTGTTGGGACTGGTCATCGATCTGAAAATGAGTAAGAAAGCTTGTGATGAGTAGCAAAAAATGGCCACTCCTAGCTCCTCCCAGGAAGAGGTGGAGTTTTTCGTGTGTGTGTGCTTAGTCTTTCAGTAGTGTTTGACTCCGCGACCCTTTGGACGGGTTCCTCAGTCCATGGGATTTTTCAGGCAAGAATACTGGAATGGTTTGCCATTTCCTTCTCCAAGGGATCTTCCCCACCCAGGGATCGAACCAGCATCTCCTATGTATCCTGCTTTGCAGGTGGATTCTTTATGTGCTGAGCCATCCAGGAGTCTCTTTCCCTCACCCTAAATCTGGGTTATATCAGTAACTGACTTTGGCAAATAAAATGAAGCAGAAGTGAGATTGCACAAGAACCAAGTCAAGTCTTCAAAAGGCTTCCTATTCCATCTTGGAGCCTGAGACATCTATCTGAAGAAGCAGGGAAAAGGCTTCCAGTTGATAAGAGACACATAGCCCATCACTCCTGTCACTAACAGCTGCTAACGCCAAATGCCAGACAACTCAGTGAAGTCAGCCTGGGCCGTCCAGCCACCAGCTATTCAGCCAGCTGACTACATATGCATGAGGTGGCCCCGCAGAGATCAGCCAAGTCAGCTCAGGTCAGAAGAATCACTCAGCTGATCCACGGAGTCATGGACTAAATATATGTCATAAGCTGTTAGGCTGTGAGGTCATTATTACACCAGAGGAGATAACTAACACAGTGTTCTTTAAAAATAAAAGAAAGAAAAAACCTGGTGAATTGTAGAAGCAGGACACCATTATGTAGGTTGCAGATCCACAATCGTTGCAAATATTGAGCAAACCAAAGGATCTACCTGGATCAACATTCTTGGGCTTTGTTAAAAATATTTCTAGAGATGGCTCATTTGCTCTTGTATAGGTAATGATGTTGTTTAGTCACTAAGTCGCAGCCAGCACTTTTGGGACCCCATGGACTGTAGCCCTCCATGTTCCTCTGTCCATGGGATGCCCCAGGCAAGAATACTGGAGTGGGCTGACATTGCTTTCTCCAGGGGACCCTCCCGACCCAGGGATCGAACCTGCATCTCCTGCATTGGCAGGCGGATTCTTTACCACTGAGCCACCAGGGAAGCCCAAAGGTTATGATAGACTTCTCTTTTTCTTTCTCTTCTTTTCCTTTTAAAAGATTTTAATTAATTAATTTATTTTTGGCTGCACTGGGTCTTCATTGCTGGGCTTCCTTTGGTTGCAACGAGCAGGGACTACTCTCTAGTTGCATTGCACAGGCTTCTCATTGCTGAAGCATCTCTTGTTGCTGAGCTTGGGCTCTGGGCATATGGGCTCAGTAGCTGTGGCATGTGGATGTAGTTGTTTCAAGGCAGGTGGGATCTTCCTGGACCAGAGATTGAATCCATGTCCCCTACATGGTGGATTCTTCACCACTGGACCATCAGGGAAATCCACCCCCTCCCCTTTCTTTAAGTGTGGTTTTCAAGAAATATCAAACAGCAAAATGTCACATTATAAAACTAAACAAGGTATGTCTGCCCAGGTGGCAAACAGGGTACAAGTCCCAATTAAAGAAACAATAAAATTAATGATTTGTGTTAATCCAATCACAGTGATGTTTAACTGTTGTTGAACTTAATACTTAAAGATACATTGTAAACAGCCTCTCCTTTAAGGCAAGAAAATGTTGGATCAGGAAAGCACTAAAGAAGCTTGTTTTACTTATTTTTATTACCTTTGTGTTTCCAGGAAGAGGAATACAATTTTTTTTTATATATTAGAATTTTTCTTTATGTTTTGAGCAGTTAGAAACAACTTCATTAAAGGAAATCAAAATATCTGGAGTATAAATCAGTATTTTGGTTTGAGTGTTGTTTTGCCCACTTTCTTTGTGACTGTCAACTTGTGTCTTCATGTCCTCACCTGTAAATTGAGTACTATGTTTATTCAAAGAATTAAGTGAGGATAAAATGAAACACTGTGTATTAAAGGGATTGTCACCTTGTAAATATTTAATGGGTATTACAATCATAGGGTTTAAAATTCTTAAAACTTTCTCTAGAATACCTCTGGATGAAAAAAATAAATAAGGGTGAATAAATGTCACAGCATTATAAAATTGATGATTATAAATTAAAAAGCCTAAAAGTTGAATTCAAATTAAAAATGTTTTCACTAATAGTGATCTATTGTAATTCCCAAAAGTTGATATTTTTGTAAAATTGTTTGTTTCCCAGTAATAATTATGTTTTTACTATTGTTCTTTAGATATAACAGAATTACATAGAACTTAATATTTCACATGAGGCTGTAATATCCTATACATTTCTTGACTGTGTCTTTAACACTTTGATGTTGGTAGGGCTGCTGCTGCTGTTGCTAAGTTGCTTCAGTTGTGTCCGACTCTATGTGACCCTATGGACAGCAGCCCACCAGCCTCCTCTGTCCACAGGATTCTCTAGGCAAGAATACTGGGGTGGGTTGCCATTTTCTTCTCCAAGAGAGAAACTGAGTCCCTATTAAATTAAATGACTTTAAGTACTCTTCCTGATTCCATGCTGTAAGGCCAATACATATTTACAAATCAGCTGGTAGATATTTGCAGTTGTGGGTACAAGTGCCACATTTTGTTAGTTAAGTTGGTGTTCACCTGGCACTTTTCTGCTTATTTTGGAGAGTTGAACTTGTTTTGTTAAGATTTTCTTTAGACACAACACAGAGATGACAAGTTTGGAGTTTGGACTCAAAATGGAAACTTTGGGTGCATAAAATTTATTTACTCTTGGCAAACCACGGCTTCTTGTTATTTGACCTTTTCTTGAGAGAAAGCTTTTCTTTTTTAAAGGAAAGTAGTTTTAAACAATAATTTTTTTTTTTTTTAAAAAAACCTTCTTGGACATTAGATAAGTATGAAATAAACCAAATTTTATTGATTGAAGTGTAAATGAATCAAAAACATATGGACAAAATTTTATATAAAGCACACATGGATTTAAAAACAAATAAAATTGCTCAGAGCCAAATACTTCTGGAATTTTATTGAACCCCAAACATTTGGAAAATAGTTTGTGACCTTGATCAGCCTGTAACCATAGTTCAGTTCTAAACTCCTTTGTGAATGTATCCAGTGGAACTAAGTAAAGGGTGAGTTGCTAGCAAGGTGAAGTTGGACTGAAATGATGGCCATTTTTGGGGGGATGGGGGGAGGTGCCAAAATCACTGCAGATGGTGACTGCAGCCATGAAATTAAAGGATGCTTACTCCTTGGAAGGAAAGTTATGACCAACCTAGATAGCATATTCAAAAGCAGAGACATTAGTTTGCCAACAAAAGTCCATCTAGTCAAGGCTACGGTTTTTCCAGTAGTCACATATGGATGTGAGAGTTGGACTATAAAGAAAGTTGAGCACCGAAGAACTGATGCTTTTGTGCTGTGGTGCTGGAGAAGACTTTTGAGAGTCCCTTGGACTGCAGGGAGATCCACCCAGTCCATTCTAAAGGAGATCATTCCTGGGTATTCATTGAAAGTACTGATGCTGAAGCTGAAACTCCAATATTTGGCTACCTGATGTGATGAACTGACTCACTGGAAAAGACCCTGATGCTGGGAAAGATTGAAGGCATTAGGAGAAGGGGATGACAGAGGGTGAGATGGTTGGATGGCATCACCAACTCTATGGACATGAGTTTGGGTAAACTCGGGGAGTTGGTAATGGACAGGGAGGCCTGGTGTGCTGCAGTCCATGGGGTTGCAAAAAATTGGATGCAACTGAGTGACTGAAATGAACTGAACTGCCCAAAATACCCTTTGGGCCGACCTACTCCAGTGTCTGAACCTTCACCATAAACACTCTTTTTTGTTGTATTATTTTTAATTAAAAATATTTTTATTGGAGTATAGTCACTTTACAATGTTGTGCTAGTTTCAGGCGTACAGCAAACTGAACAGCTATACATAAACACATATCCTTTCTTTTTATTTAATTTTTATATTCTTCTCCCATATAGGATATTACAGAGTATTGAGTAGAATTGCCTATGCTATACAGCAGGTTGTTACTAGTTATCTACTTTATATATAGTAATATAAGCACTTTTTTTTTTCCTAAAGAGATATATGACCTGGAAAAACCAGTTCCTTCCTAAAGTGTGAATAATATTGGGAAGAATAATTAGAAGTTAATATTTAAATAGCCCTTTAAAAGTAACAAACACTTTTGTATAGTGCTGGAGAAGACTTTTGAGTCCCTTAGACTGCAAGGAGATCAAACCAGTCCATCCTAAAAGAAATCAACCCTGAATATTCATTGGAAGGACTGATGCTAAAGCTCCAATCCTTTGGCCACCTGATCCGAAGAGCCAGCTCACTGAAAAAGACCCTGATGATGGGAAAGACTGAAGGCAGGAGGAGAAGGGGGCAACAGAGGGTAAGATGGTTGGATGGCATTACTGACTTGATGGACATGAATTTGAGCAAACTCTGGGAGATAGTGAAGGACAGGGGAGCCTGGTGTGTTGCAGTCCATGGGGTCACAAAGAGTCTGACAAAACTTCCTGACTGAACAAAAAAATGGAGCAAAATCCCTGAGGAAGCCAGTGAGGGTGGGATCCAAAGAGAAGACTGAGGGGTGGTGTCTGTGCCTTGCCCTGAACAAGGGGAGTGGGAGTGTGACTACATACAGATGCACAGAAATTGATAAGCTAGATGGGCAGGAGTTTGAGGGAGTTACTAACTGGAAACCCTCTATTCCCTCAATGAAGAAAGAACTAAGGCACTGGCTGAGAGTCAAGGTAGGCCCACAGGAAGATGAGGGATGGAAGCACAGAGTCGGTCTTGAGAAGCAAAGGCGAGATCGGAGCTTAAGGACATTTACAGGGATTATTGGGGAGAGTTAAAAGCCAGTATGACTTCTTTCCCCACCCCCAGACAAATGGTTTCTCCAAGCCGGATTCAGCCGCTTAGTTGTGTGAGCAAAATTTCATTGTTTAGATGAATATGAGATTGGAGTTTTGCATGATGTTTGTAGTTCGTGGGCTAAGAGATTTATGACTTCAGAGATGAAGCAGTTTTGCATAGCAATCAAGTCCAGAGCTTAGCCTTGGAAATAGTTTACTAAAGGAGAATGAAATTGAAAGGTTGGTCAGCTGCCATGTTGCAGTCACCTGGGATCCTGGTGGCTTTGGGAATTGAAAGGAAGAGGATGGGCCAAATGCCAAAGATCTCAGTTAAAAGTGGGCACAGGTAAGGGGTTGGCATATGGTTGTAATATAGATTATGAGAGGACCTTCAATCTGAGGGTTCTGAGCCCAAAGATGCTTTTAAATGAGGATAAAATGTGAAAACAGCTAAGACTGAGAACCCCCCCAACCACTATCCTGAGATTCATAGGAAGTAGCTGAGCTGGTACTCAAGAGGGAAAAGATGGAAGAAAATGCCTCCTGGGACTGGGCTGAGGAATGGGCACTGCAGAGGACCACACAGAGATTGCTGGGCAGGTGAAAAGGCAGACAAAGGAAGCAGAGGATGGAACAGACCAGCCATGAGGCTTGCATCTGGGGTGATGGTCAAGGATGCCTTGGGGAGAGAGAGGTATAGGGATTCACAGATCTGCTTGAAACTCTGATTCAAGTTCTACTGATGTTGTCCAGTTGCTCAGTCATGTCTGACTCTTTGGGGCCCTGTGGACTGCAGCATGCCAGGTTCCTCTGTTCTCCACTATTTCCCGGAGTTTGCTCCAATTCATGTTCACTGAGTCAGCGATGCCATCCAACCATCTCATCCTCTGTGATCCCCTTCTCCTTCTGCCCTCAATCTTTCCCAGCATCAGGGCCTTTCTAATGAGTCGGCTTTTTGCATCAGGTGACTTCCCTGGTGGCTCAGATGATAAAGCTTCCACCTACAATGAGGGAAACCCAGGTTCAATCCCTGGGTTGGGAAGATCCTCTTGAGAAGCAAATGGCAACCCACTACAGTACTCTTGCCTGGAAAATACAATGGATGGAGCAGCATGGTAGGCTACAGTCCATGGGGTCACAAAGAGTTGGACACAACTGAGCAACTTCACTTTCATTTTTTCACTTTCTTCGCATCAAGTAGCCAAAGGATTGGAGCTTCAGTTTCAGCATTAATCCTTCTAATGAATATTCAGGGTTGATTTTCTTTAGGATTGATTGGTTTGATCTTCTTTCAGTCCAACGAACTCTCAAGAGTTTTCTCCAGCATCACAATTTGAAAGCATCGATTCTTGTGCTCTCAGCCTTCTTTATGGTCCAACTCTACTGGATGACAATCTAGCTAAAAATCTCGAGCTTTTACTCAAAGTCTCAAATACAGATTTTGTGTTTCTTGCTTCCTGTTTATCTATATATTCTGAGTAGAGCTGCAATTTTTATCTTTCCCTTTGCAATTAATCCTCTTATCTCTTACAGATTCCCAAGGAAATTTTGATTATTTTTCCAGGGATCTTGATGTTTTACTATGTTTCTGGAGAAATAGTATGTATTTTTCTGGAAGTGGGAAGTTTTAATTCTGAAATAATTGGGCTCCTGTAATACAGCTTTAGTGGGAATGTTCAACTGTGTATATAGTTTGGTGGATTTCAAGTCTTTATAAGTCGGACCTATTTTTATTCTTACAGTTTCTCCAGTGTACTATTGTTAAGTAATGATTGAGAAAGTGCATGAAAATGCTATTTATATTGAAACTGTATCTTGATAAAGTATTTTTATATTTAGAAATTTTACATAATTTCTATGTGTAAAATATAAGTGGATTATATTTGTTTCTTTGTCATATCATTCCTTAGGACTTAGCAATGCTAAAGAATAAAGTAGTACACTTGGACATTGCTAAGAGTTTGTTGAAATATACTAATGTAAAGTAACCAAGAAAAATGTGAAGAATTCACTTCTAATTTAAGACAGAAATGATAATTTGGTGGTCTGTTTCCTTGTAAACTATAGTTATAGAATAGGTTGTACTTCAGCTCACTTTGAAAATACTATGTTCTTTGAAAAATATTGATTATCTATTATGTGATAACCTCTGGCAATAAAGATACAACAGTAAACAAAATAGACAGTGTCTGCTTTCATGGGTTGTAGTCTAAAAGGAGACAGATAGAGGTGGGATGGAGGATTGGAAGGGAGGCTCAAGAGGCAGAAGGTTATGTATACATATATCTGATTCATGTTGTTGTACAGCAGAAAATAACACAACATTGTTAAGCAATTATACTCCAATAGAAAATAATAAAATAAATAAAATTAAAGGAGACAGGTATTTAAGTATGTAAATAATCAAGATAGCTCTAATAAAATAGATGCTTAAACTTTTAATTATTTAATTTTATTTGATATTTTAGATTCTTATTGTTTTTAAATTATGAAAGTATGATAAGGCATTTACAGGAGACCTGAAAATACAGAACAAGTTTACATATAGTTTCACTATATACTTTAATAACTTTTAAAGTAGATAAATTGAGATTTTTAGTTGGAGTTTCAATAGTAAATTCTGAAAAATTAATAGAATGAATATACAGAGAAGTAGAAGGATATAGTAGACCTGAAAAGCACTGTGAACCAATTCAACATAATTAAGATTTACACAATTTTCACACAATCAAAGTGAAAGTCACTCAGTCCATGTCTGACTCTCTGTGACTCCATGGACTATACAGTCCATAGAATTCTCCAGGCCAGAATACTGGAGTGGTTAGCCTTTCCCTTCTCCAGGGCATCTTCCCAACCTAGGGATCGAACCCAGGTCTCCCACATTGCAGGCAGATTCCTTACCAGGTGACCCAATAGGGAAGCCCAAGAATACTGGGGTGGGTAGCCTATCCCTTCTCCAGCTAATCTTCCTGACCCAGGAATCAAACTGGGGTCTCCTGCATTGCAAGCAGATTCTTTACCAACTGAGCTACCAGGGAAGCCCTTTTCACACAATCAAGTCAGTTCAGTCATTGAGTCATGTCCGACTCTTTGTGATCCCATGGACCACACCACTCCAGGACTCCCTGTCCATCACCAACTCCCGGAGTCTACTCAAACTCATGTCCATGGAGTCGGTGATGCTTTCCAACCATCTTATCTTCTGTCATCGCCTACTCCTCCTGTCTCCAATCTTTCCCAGCATCAGGGTCTTTTCAAATGAGTCAACTCTTTGCATCAGGTGGCCAAAGTATTGGATTTCAGCTTCAGCATCAGTCCTTCCAATGAACACTCAGGACTGATCTCCTTTAAAATAGACTGGTTGGATCTCCTTGCAGTCCAAGAGACTCTCAGGAGTCTTCAACACCACAGTTCAAAAGCATCAATTCCTCTGCGCTCAGCTTTCTTTACCATATAATCTTATACATATAATCTTATATCCATACATGACTATTGGAAAAACCATAGCCTTGACTAGATGGAACTTTGTTGGCAAAGTAATGTCTCTGCTTTTGAATATGTTATCTAGGTTGTGATAACTTTTGTTCCAAGAAGTGTCTTTTAATTTCACGGCTGCAGTCACCCTCTGCAGTGACTTTGGAGCCCCCCAAAAATAAAGTCTGCCACTGTTTCCACTGTTTCCCCATCTATTTCCAATGAACTGATGGGAATAGATGCCATGATCTTCATTTTTTGAATGTTGAGCTTTAAGCCAAGTTTTTCACTTTCATCAAGAGGCTCTTTAGTTCTTCTTCACTTTCTGCCATAAGGGTGGCATCATCTGCATATCTGAGGTTATTGATATTTCTCCCGGCAATCTTGATTCCAGCTTGTGCTTCATCCAGCCCAGCATTTCTCATGATGGTTTCTGCACATAAGTTAAATAAGCAGGGTGACAATATACAGACTTGACAGACTCCTTTTCCTATTTGGAACCAGTCTGTTGTTCCATGTCTAGTTCTAACTGTTGCTTCCTGACCTGCATATAGGTTTCTCAAGAGGCAGGTCAGGTGATCTGGTATGCCCACCTCTTTCAGAATTTTCCACAGTTTATTGTGATCCACACAGTCAAAGGCTTTGGCATAGTCAATAAAGCAGAAATAGATGTTTTTCTGGAACTCTCTTGCTTTTTCCATGATCCAGCGGATGTTGGCAATTTGATCTCTGGTTCCTCTGCCTTTTCTAAAACCAGCTTGAACACCTGGAAGTTTATGGTTCACATACTGTTGAAGCCTGGCTTACAGAATTTTGAGCATTACTTTTCTAGTGTGTGAGATGAGTGCAATTGTGTGGTAGTTTGAGCATTCTTTGGCATTGACTTTCTTTGGGATTGGAATGAAAACTGACCTTTTCCAGTCCTGTGGCCACTGTTGAGTTTTCCAAATTTGCTGGCATATTGAGTGCAGCACTTTCTCAGCATCATCTCTCAGGATTTGAAATAGCTCAACTGGAATTCCATCACCTCCACCGGCTTTGTTTGTAGTAATGCTTCCTAAGGCCTACTTGACTTCACATTCCAGGATGTCTGGCTCTAGGTGAGTGATCACACCATCGAGATTATCTTGGTTGTGGAGATATTTTTTGTGCAGTTCATCTGTATATTCTTGCCACCTCTTCTTAATATCTTCTGTTTCTGTTAGTTCCATACCATTTGTGTCCTTTATTGAGCCCATCTTTGTATGAAATGTTTCATTGGTATCTCTAATTTTCTTGAAGATATCTGTATTCTTTCCCATTTTATTGTTTTCCTCTATTTCTTTGCACTGATTGCTCAGGAAGGCTTCTTTATCTCTCCTTGCTATTCTTTGGAACTCTGCATTCAAACTGGTATATCTTTCCTTTTCTCCTTTGCTTTTTGCTTCTCTTCTTTTCACAGCTATTCCTAAGGCCTTCCCAGACAGCCATTTTGCTTTTTTGCATTTCTTTTTCTTTGGGATGTTCTTGCTCCCTGACTCCTGTACAATGTCACAAACCTCCATCCATAGTTAATCAGGCACTCTGTCTATCAAATTTGGTCTCTTAAATCTATATCTCACTTCCACTGTATAATCGTTAGGGGTTTGATTTAGGTCATACCTGAATGGTCTAGTGGTTTTCTCCACTTTCTTCAATATAAGTCTGAATTTGGCAATAAGGAGTTCATGATATGAAACACAGTCAGCTCTGGGTTTTGTTTTTACTGTATAGAGCTTCTCCATCTTTGGTTGGGAAGAACATAATCAATCTGATTTTGGTGTTGGCCATCGGGTGAAGTCTATGTGTAGAGTCTTCTCTTGTGTTGTTGGAAGAGAGTGTCCGCTATGACCAGTGCGTTCCCTTGGCAAATCTCTATTAGCCTTTGCCCTGCTTCATTCTGAATTCCAAGGCCAAATTTGCCTGTTACTCCAGGTGTTTCTTGACTTCCTACTTTTGCATTCCAGTTCCCTATAATGAAAAAGACATCTTTTTTGGGTGTTAGTTCTAAAAGGTCTTGTAGGTCTTCCAAGAACCATTCAACTTCAGCTTCTTAAGCATTACTGATTGGGGCATAGACTTGGATTATTATGATATTGAATGGTTTGCCTTGGAAATTAACAGAGATCACTCTGTTGTTTTTGAGATTGCATCCAAGTACTGCATTTCGGACTCTTTTGTTGACCATGATGGCTACTCCATTTCTTCTAAGGGATTATTCCCCACATTAATAGATATAATGGTCATCTCAGTTAAATTCACCCATTCCAGTCCATTTTAGTTTGCTGATTCCTAAAATGTCAACGTTCACTCTTGCCGTCTTCTGTTTGACCACTTCCAATTTGCCTTGATTCATGGACTTAACATTCCAGGTTCCTATGCGATATTGCTCTTTACAACATCGGACCTTGCTTCTATCACCAGTCACATCCACAACTGGGTGTTGTTTTTGCTTTGGCTCCATCTCTTCATTCTTTCTTGAGTTATTTCACACAATAGTAGGATACAAATTCTATTCATGTTGCCACAGACTGTAAACTAGGAGACAGTGGAACATATATATTCAGGGACATAAAACAAGGTACAAAAATGTCATGGTCCAAACATTTGGATCATACTGAATTTGTTTTTTTATCACCATGGAATTATGTGAGAAATCAGTATCAAAAGATATTTTCAAATAACTCACATATTTTCAAGTACAATGTGACTTTTACCAAGAGAGATCTTCAACTTAGTCATCGAAAGACTCAATAAAGTTAGATTGAAAAGAACGCAGGAGATGATTGCAGAGAAGAAAGGTTTTAAATGAGAAATAAGTATTAAAATGAGAAATAAATTTAAAGATACTCTAAACAAAACCCCTTGTATTTGGAAATTAAATGTCCACTTTTAACTGATGGGTGTATCTAAGAAGCCATAACAAGGAAAATTAGAAAATATTTAATAGAATAAAAATAGAATAATAAAATAAAAATTACATTCTAAATAAAAACACATTCTAGTAATAGAAAAAAGTGAAAACAGAATTACACGCCATAAAAATAATTAAATAAACAAAATAAAGAGAAACTGATAAAGTTTTAAATATGTAAATAATCAAGATAGTTCCAATAAAATGAAGGCTTAAAATTTAAGTGTTTACTTTAATTTTTAAAAAGATAGTTCTGGACAGTGATAGCAATCATCCTCATGATGAAAATAAAAGCAACCAGATGAAGAGTGCTAAAGGCTGGAGACCGCTTTAGATGGGAGCTGGAGAAAGCCTTTCTGTGGATATACCACTTGAGCCGAGAAGTAAATGAGGAGCCAGGCAGTCCAAGCCAGGCTTTGGAGGAAAAGAGTGATCAAAGCAGCAGAGGCTCAGAGGAGGGAGTCATCTGACAGCTCATGTGGGGCCGTAGAAGGAGCAAGGAGGACAGGGTCTAACATGAGATGCAGGATGTGGGAGCAGATGATGAAGGCTTGGGAGGACGTGGGAGGGCATTCAGGTTTCATTATAAATGTGATGAGAAGCCATTGGGAGGCTGAATAACAAAATCTGGTTTTTATATTTAAAAGACACTGTGGCTGCCATAGAGAAATTTGATGGCAGTGAAGGCAAGAGTGGGAACAGGAACACTCTTTGGGAGGCTCTTATTGGGTCACTAGTGACAGAGGTGGTGATGTGGGCTCAATTGGTAGTAGGGAGAAAGAGTTGAGATGATTCAGGATTTTTTGTTTAGTTTTTGTATTGTCATAATGTATACATAATGTAATATTTACCATCTTCATCATTCTTAGGTGTATAATTCAGCAACATTAGGTATATTCACAATGTTTTACATACAAGACTACTATCTATTTCCAGAATTTTTCATCATTGCAAATAGAAGCTTTGTATCCATTAAACATTATCTCCCTGTTTCCAACTCTAAAGGCAGAAGACATGAGTTGGATCCTTGGAATGGGAAGATCCCCTGGAGGAAGAAATGGCAACCCACGCAGTACTGTTGTCTGAAAAATCCCATAGACAGAGGAGCCTGGTGGGCTACAGCCCATGGGGTCCTGAGCCAGACACCTGAGTGACAGAGCACACATGTGCAATCTGTGAATTTGCCTGTTTTGGTAGCTTATGTAAGTGGAGTCATATCACATTCATCTTTTCTGTCTTTTCCAGAAAAACATCTATTTCTGCTTTATTGACTATGCCAAAGCCTTTGACTGTGTGGATCACAATAAACTGTGGACAATTCTGAAAGAGATGGGAATACCAGACCACCTGACCTGCCTCTTGAGAAGTCTGTATGCAGATGAGGAAGCAACAGCTAGAACTGGAAATGGAACAACAGACTGGTTCCAAATAGGAAAAAAGAGTACATCAAGGCTGTATATTGTCACCCTGCTTATTTAACTTCTATGCAGAGTACATCATGAGCAACGCTGGGCTGGAAGAAGCACAAGCTGGAATCAAGATTGCCGGGAGAAATGTCAATAACCTCAGATATGCAGATGACACTACCCTTATGGCAGAAAGTGAAGAGGAACTAAAGAGCCTCTTGATGAAAGTGAAAGAGGAGAGTGAAAAAGTTGGCTTAAAGCTCAACATTCAGAAAATGAAGATCATGGCATCCGGTCCCATCACTACATGGGAAATAGATGGGGAAACAGTGGCTGACTTTATTTTTCTGGGCTCCAAAATCACTGCAGATGGTGATTGCAGCCATGAAATTAAAATACGCTTACTCCTTGGAAGGAAAATTATGACCAACCTAGGCAGCATATTCAAAAGCATAGACTACTTTGCCAACAAAGGTCCGTCTAGTCAAGGCTATGGTTTTTCCAGTGGTCATGTATGGATGTGAGAGTTGGACTGTAAAGAAAGCTGAGTGCAGAAGAATTGGTGCTTTTCAACTGTGGTGTTGGAGAAGACTCTTGAGAATCCCCTGGACAGTCTCAAACAGTCCATCCTAAAGGATATCAGTCCTGGGTGTTCATTGGAAGGACTGATGTTGAAGCTGAAATCCAATACTTTCTTTGGCCACCTGATGCAAAGAGCTGACTCATTTGAAAAGACCCTGATGCTGGGAAAGATTGAGGGCAGGAGGAGAAGGGGATGATAGAGGATGAGTTGATTGGATGGCATCACCGACTCAATGGACATGGGCTTGGGTGGACTCTGGGAGTTGGTGATGGACAGGGAGGCCTGGTGTGCTGTAGTTCATGGGATCACAAAGAGTCAGACATGATTGAGCGACTGAACTGAACTGAATTTCACTTAGCATAATGTTTTAAGATTCATGTTGCAGCATGTATCAGAATTTTTATGGTGGAATAATATTCCATCATATGCATATACCTCATTTTGTTTATCCATTCACTTGTTGATGCACACATTAGTCATTTCCACCTTTTGACTATTGTAAATAATGTTGCTCTGAACTTTGGTATATAATTATCTGTTTGAGTCCCTGATTTCATTTCATTCATGTATATACTTAGGAGCGGAACTGATGGATTATGCAGTAATTTTATGTTTAACTTTTTGAGAAACAGTCAAATTGTTTTTCACAGTGGCTGTATCCCTTTAAATTCCCATCAGTAGTGTACGATTGTTCAAAATTCACACCTTCAACAGGAAGTGTTACTTTCCAAAATTTTTTTCGTATTATTGCTGCTGTCATTGTTCAGTCATTCAGTAATGTCTGACACTTTGTGACCTCATCGACTGCAGCACGACAGGTTTCCCTGTCCATCACCAATCCTCGGAGCTTGCTCAGACTCATGTCCATTGAGTTGGTGATGCCATCCAGCCAACCATCTCATCCTCTGTCATCCCCTTCTCCACCTGCATCCAATTTTTCCCAGCATAAGGGTCTTTTCTAATGAATCAGCTCTCCCCATCAGGTGGCCAAAGCATTGGGGCTTCAGCATCAGTCCTTCCAATGAATATTCAGGATTGATTTCCTTGAGTGTTGGCTGGTTTTATCTCCTCACTATCCAAGGGACTCTCAAGAGTCTTCTCCAACACCATAGTTGAAAAGCATCAATTCTTTGGCACTGAGCCTTCTTTAAGGCCCAACTCTCATATCCATACATGACTACTGGGAAAACCATAGCTTTGACTAGACAGACCTTTGTTGGCAAAGTAATGTCTCTGCTTTTTAATATACTGTCTAGGTTGGTCATAACTTTCCTTCCAAAGAGTAAGCATCTTTTAATTTCATGGCTGCAGTCACCATCTGCAGTGATTTTGGTGCCCATCTGTCACTGTTTCCATTGTTTCCCCATCTATTTGTCATGAAGTGATGGGATGAGATGCCATGATCTTTGTTTTTTGAATGTTGAATTTTAAGTCAGCTTTTTCAATCTCCTCTTTCACTTTCACAAGAGGCTTTTTAGTTCTTCTTCGCTTTCTGCCATAAGGGTGGTGTCATCTGGATATCTGAGGTCATCTGCATATCTGAGGTTACCCAGCAATATGGATTCCAGCTTGCACTACATCCAGCCTGGCATTTTGCATGAAGTACTCTGCATATAAGTTAAATAAGCAGGGTGACAATATACAGCCTTGACGTACTCCTTTCACAATTTGGAACCAGTCCATTGTTTCATGATCAGTTCTAACTGTTACTTCCTGATCTGCATACAGGTTTCTTGCAAGGTAGGTAAGGAGGTCTGGTATTCCATCTCTTGAAGAATTTTCCACAATTTGTTATGATCCATACAAAGGCTTTGGCGTAATCAATAAAGCAGAAGTAGATGTTTTCTGGAATTCTCTTTTCTTTTCCTATGATCCAACAGATGTTGGCAATTTGATCTCTCATTCCTCTGCCTTTTCTAAATCCAGCTTGAACATCTGGAAGTTCATGGTTCATGTACTGTTGAAGCCTGGCTTGGAGAATTTTGAGCATTACTTGCTTGTGAGATGAGTGCAATTGTGCGGTAGTTTGAGCATTCTTTGGCATTGCCTTTCTCTGGGATTGGAATGAAAACTGACCTTTTCCAGTCCAGTGGCCACTGCTGAGTTTTCCAAATTTGCTGGCATGTTGAGTGCAGCACTTTCACAACATTATCTTTCAGGATTTGAAATAGTTATTTTATTATTATTATCGTCAGCTTAATGTGTGTGAAGTGGTATCTATCTATGGTTTTGATTTGCATTTTTCTAATGACTAGAGATGCTAATATCTTTTTGTGTGCTTGTTGTCCATTCATATATCTTCTTTGAAAAATGTCTATTCAAGTTTTGTGGTCATTTTGGAATTGGGGTTTTGGGAAGTTTTATTGGTTTTTTGAGTATTAAGGCATAGGAGTTCTTAAATATTCCTGATGTTAGTGCTTTATCAGATAAATGATATGCAAATATTTTCTTTCATTCTGTGAGTTGTCTTTTCACTTTCTTGATAGTGTTCTTTGATACACACTTTTAATTTTGATGAAGCCCAGTTTATCTATTTTTCTTTTGTTGCTTGTTTTGTGTCATAAAAATCACTGCCAAATCTAATATCATGAGAAGTTCTGTTATGTTTTCTTCTAAGAGTTATTAGTCTTATCTCTCAAGTTTGGGCCTTTGATACATTTTGAGTTAACTTTAGTATATGGGGTGAGAAATGGATCAATTTTATTCTTTTGTATGTAGATATTATTTCCCAGAACCATTTGCTAGGAAGACTATCTTTTCCCCAATGAATGGTCTTGTCATCCTTGCCAAAAATCAATTGACCATCTTAGTTCACTTCTGTAAAAAAAAAAAGTTTATAGCTTTTGAAAGCACAGAGAAGTCTTATTTAAAGATATTTTCCTAAAACAATCAAATCCAAAGTGTTAGTAGTGTTGAATTGGCAAGTGTCTTGACTGAGCCCGAATCTAGTTGCTGGAATCAAGGTATGAGAGTGGGAATTGAGGCTTTAATAATTTTTTGAAAGTATGTGTTAGTCTTCTTGGGTTGCCATAACAGAATACTAAAGTCTGGGTGATTTAAACAACAAACATTTATTTTTTCTCAATTCTGGAGCCTGAAAATCCAAGATGTAGGGGCCAGCAGGGTAACTGTCTGATGCGAGTTCTCTCCTTGGGCTGCAGATGACTGTCTTCATGCTGCGGCCCCACATGACAAAGAAAGAAATAGACAGAGAGAGAGACAGCAAGTGACTACACTCTGGTCTCTGGTGTCCCTTCTTAGGGGCATGAGCCCTATTAGGTTAGGACCCCATGCTTATTATCTCATTCGACCTGTATCACCTCCTCACAGGTAGTATCTCCAAGTACAGTCACATCAGAGGGTAGGCTTTCAAAGTATGCATTTTGGGAAGACACAAATATTTAGTCCATAACATTTTGCGCAAGTTAGATATTCAGTAAGATATCCCTTAGGCAAAAGTTTTAATCAGTTTTTCTGATCTTAAGTCTATTGCTCTTTCCAGGCTGAAAACATCCAAAATCTCACAGCTTAGAAATCCTGTGAAATTCTCTTTGCCTTAATGGCATGCAATGTGTTCCAGCAGGAAGCATGAGTTGATTTAGCAATATTTCACCAACTATGATTTTTAAATGAATATTACTCACAGATAGAATGGCAGCTGCCCAGTCAATTTATCTTCTTCCATGTTGGCAAGAGTTCCAGATTTTCAGCTTATACTTTTGTGTGATCAGGTAAAAGAACTTTCACCACAATGAAGAAAAAGAGAACAGTTGAATGTTATCCATCTAAAGAGATTGCAGGGACTGTTTTATCTCATGAAAACTTGGAAAGTCATTTTAAAAGATGTTGAGATGCCACAATGTTAGTGTGTTATGATATTAATCACTCAGTTAATAATCTGACTCTTTGCAACCCCATGGACTGTAGCCCACCAGGCTCATCTGTCCATGGAATTCTCCAGGCAAGGATACTGGAGTGGGTGGTCATTCCCTTTTCTAGGGGATCTTCCCAATCTAGGAGATCAAACCCAGGTCTCCTGCATTGCAGGCATATTCTTTACTATCTTAGCCACTGCCCAATAAAAGCATGTCCCAATTTATTATCTGGAAGACTTGAATTCTGTGTCTGAGGAAGATGTGTAGTATACATTTTGGGGTCTAAAAGGCAGATCCACAAATATCAAGGCCTTAATAGAGCTTTGCCATGGAACTCATTTGACCGTGCAAATGAAAGACATATTTCCCCTTATTTGCTCTTTACATTTAATGAAAATAATATATAGTTAAATAGCTAAGATCAGAGATCTTTTAAGGCTTCATTCAGTTTGAGACAAATGAAAAATCTTCTGTTAGCTGAGGTGGGTAAATTTGTTGGTTTTCCACTGATATATAACAATTCCACTCTTTTAATATTTCTGGCATGCAAAGATTCTGAACCTCTGCAGTCTGGGGCTGTGGATTGCTGATGTCATTCCAACACATGGTCGGAGCCCACTCTGCATACATTGTGGAGAGTGGCTTGTGTTAGTATTTAAATGCAGCTTGTCTCCCTCGCCAAGGGAAAGGCAGGGGCCTCTAATAAGCCCCATGTGTGTGGGAAACTTGTTGGAAGTTTGGAATCTGCCAGTCTCTGCAGAGGAATGTTCTATGGAAATACAGTACTGAATTTGTCATTACGGCATCTCCCTGTCAAGTGGAATTGTATTTGGAGGTTTACTATTCTTTGAGAACTTCTTTTCTACATTCATAGTGATGTGCCACATTGGAAAAATAGAAGGTCTAATTCATCTTGGTGTGCCAAGGAGTCCCAGTCTTAGAATATCTTTGAGCCTCAGTTTCTTCACCTGAATCCTATAGGAAGTTTAGCAAGATGAGTTTTAAGATCAGCTAGTTATGAAAGGCTCTGGCTGATTTCCTAATCATTGCTTTTAAAATGTTCAGTTCTTATCTGTGCACTCTGACTGCTCTAGATAATACATATACACTCTCTCTTCTTTCACTGATTTGTTCTAAAGCTTCTGCCTATCAATGGAGAAAGCCATTCCACCCAAGTGATCATTTCAGTAGCAACTCACATTCCCTTTTCTCTGAACACCGATGCTCTTTGGAAATCCTTTTGTTGGTTTACAATTCACTTGCCGTGTAACCAGCACAAAGCTGGTGCTATAGACCGAACTGTGTCCCCTCCTGAAAATTCATATACTGAAGCTCTAACCACCAGTGTGACTATATTTGCAGTAAGGAAGTTGCTGTTGTTCAGTTGCTAAGTCATGTCTAATCTTTGCAACCTGACGGACTGCAGCACATAGGCTTCCCTGTCCTTCATGATCTCCCAGAGTTTGCTCAAGCTCGTGTTCATTGAATTAGTGCCATCCAACCACTTTATCCTCTGTTGCCTCCTTCTCCTCCTGCCCTCAATCCTTCCCAGCATCAGGATCTTTTCCAGCAAGCCAGCTCTTCCTATCAAGTGGCTTAAGTATTGGAGCTTCAGCTTCAGCATCTGTCCTTCCAATGAATATTCAGGATTTCTTTCTTTTAGGAGTGACTGGTTTGATCTTGCTATACAAGGAACTTTCAAGAGTCTTCTCCAGCACCATAATTTGAAAGTATCAATTCTTGGGTGCTCAGCCTTCTTTATGATCCAACTCTCACATCCATACATGACTACTGGAAAAACAATAGCTTTGACTAGATGGACCTTTATCAGCAACGTGATGTCTTTGCTTTTTAATATGCTGACTAGATTGGTCATAGCTTTTCTTCCAAGGAACAGGCATCTTTGAATTTCATGGCTGCAGTCACCATCTGTGGTGGTTTTCGAGCCCAAGAAAATAAACTCTGCCACTTTTCCCACTTTTTCATCACATCTATTTGCCATGAAATGATAGGACCAGATGGCATGATATTCATTTTTAGAATGTTGAGTTTTAAGACAGCTTTTCACTCTCCTCTTTCACCCTTATCAAAAAGCTCTTTAGTTCCTCTTCATTTTCTGGCATGAGGGTGGTATCAATTGCATATCTGAGGTTGTTGATGATATTTCTCTTGACAATCTTGATTCCAGCTTATGCTTCATCCAGCCTAGCATTTTGCCTGACATACTCTGCATATAAGTTAAATAACCAGGGTGACAATATACAGCCTTGACGTACTCCTTTCCCAATTTGGAACCAGTCCATTTTTCTATGTCCAGTTCTAACTGTTGCTTCTTGACCTGCATACACGTTTCTCAGGAGGAAGGTCAGGTGGTCCGGTATTCCCGTCTCTTGAAGAATTTTCCACAGTTTGTTTGGATCCACAGAGTCTAGAGCTTTAGCATGGTTAAGGAAGCAGAAGTAGATGTTTTTCTGAAATTTTTTTGCTTTCTCTATGATTCAATGTATGTTAGCAATTTGATCTCTGGTTCCTCTTCCTTTTATAAATCTAGCTTTTACATCTGGAAATTCTCGGTTCACATACTGTTGAAGACTTGCTTGGAGAATTTTGAGAATTACCTTGATAGCATGTGAAATGAGCACAGTTGTATAGCAGTTTGAACATTCTTTGTCATTGCCCTTCTTTGGGATTGGAATGAAAACTGATGTTTTCCAGTCTTGTGGCCACTGCTGAGTTTTCCAAACTTGGCATATTGAGTGCAGCACTTTAACAGCATCATCTTTTAAGATTTGAAATAGCTCAACTGGAATTCCATCACCTCTGCTAGCTTTGTTTGTAGTAGTGCTTCCTAAAGCCCACTTGACTTTACACTCTAGGATGTCTGGCTGGTGAGTGACTACACCACCATGCTTTCGGGATCATTAAGACCTATTTTGTTCAGTTTATCTGTGTATTCTTGCCCCCTCTTCTTAATCTCTTCTGCTTCTTTTAGGTCCTTGCCTTTTCCTTTATTGTGCCCATCTTTGGATGAAATGTTCCCTTGGTATCTCTAATTTTCTTGAAGAGATCTCTAGTCTTTTCTATTCTATTGTTTTCCTCAATTTCTTTGCACTGATCACCAAGGAAGGCTTTCTTATCTCTCCTTGTTATTCTTTGGAACTCTGCATTCAAATGGGTATATCTTTCCTTTTCTCCTTTGCCGTTTGCTTCTCTTCTTTTCTCAGTTATTTGTAAGACCTCCTCAGACAACCATTTTGCCTTCTTGCATTTCTTTTTCTTTGGGATACTTCTGGTTACTGTACAATGTTACAAACCTCCATCCATACCCAGGCACTCTGTCTCTCAGGAAGTAATTAAGGTTAGATGAGGTCATAATAGGATTGCTCAGTTGCTCAGTCATGTCCTACTCCTTCCACCAGCTGAACTGCAGCCAGCCAGGCTTCTCTGCTCATGGAATTTTCCACGCAAGACCACTGCAGTGGTGTGCCATTTCCTTCCAGGAAATCTCCCCGACTGAACAATCGAACCTGCATCTCTTAAGTCTCCTACATTGGCAGGCGGATTCTTTACGACTTGAGCCGCCTGAGAAGCCCCTGGTAGGATTAGTGTCTTTATAAAGAGACACCAGAGAGCTTGTTCTCTCTCTTCCTCCTGAGGACACTGTGAGAAGGTGGCCAAGCGAAAGCCAGGAAGAGAGCACGCACCAGAAGCCAAGCATGAAGGTGCCCTGAGCTCCAAATTCCAGCCTCCAGACTAAGAGATAAATGTCTGTGGTTTAACCATCCAGGGTATGGTTTTTAATTATGGCAGTCAGAGCTGAGATAATAGGCTTAAATATGTAGGCAAGATAAACTGCTTAGAGTGGACCCATTGGCAAACAGGTAAATGGCACCTTTGACATCTCAACAGCTAAGAATTAAAAGGAAAAATTTATTTCTAGCAGAAGAAACCTTTCAGGTCAAACATCCCGAAACGTCAAAAAGACAAGTTTAAAAAATTTTAGTGTAGAGATATGGAGGATATTTTAAATAATTTTATTTATTTATTTTTTTTACTGTACTGGTCTTCATTGCTCCGTGGGCATTTGTCTAGCTGTGGCGAGCTCGCTACTCTCTAGCTGCGGTGCTCCAGTTTCTCAGCGCAGGGGCTTCTCTTATTGAGGAGCCCAGGCTCCAGGGTGTGCAGGTGTCAGCCGTGTAGCACATGGGCTCAGTAGGTGCAGTTCCCAGGCTGCAGAGCACAAGCTCAATAGCTGCAGCACACTGGTTCAGTTGCTCTGAAGAAGGTGGGAGCTTCCCGGACCAGGGATCGAACCCATGACTCCTGCACTGGCAGGCAGATTCTTTACCACTGAGCCATCAGGGAAGACTGGAAATACACAGTTTTAAGGAAAATCAGCCCATGGGAAACAGCTTCCGCCTATTAGATGTGAGTCAGACACACTGGTATAGAGGAGTGGTGTGGCAGGTTGCTAGTTACTAACGTTCAGATCAAAACAGAAATGGTCAAGGAGTAATGCTTGCCTCTGACCAGTAGGTGGGACACTGCATATCCCAGGGCTTACCAGTAGGGGGCCAGCCATGAACGCGGTCAAGTCAGGACAGACATTATGACCATGTGGTTCTAAATATCCTTGCATTACTCATGAAATGTAAACCTAAAGAGGTATAGGTATAGAAGTACTTTCATTACCAGTAGAACAGATTACCCACCGAAATGACCAGCTAGGAAATGCTCACTCAGGCGCGGAAGCTGAAAGCTCGGATTGCTGCGCCGTTGCCGGGCCCCGAGGGGAAGCCACTGACTCCTTGTCACCTTGTCCGAAGAAACTGAAGGGCTCCCTCACAATGGGCCGATATCTGTAAAATAGTGCTAGTCAGGGAGCATAAGACTGGGACTTCCACATACTGAATGAAGTAAGTCAGATACAGAAAGAATATCATATGATATCACTACTATGTGGAATTAAAAAGAAATGATACAAGTGAACGTATTTACAGGATGGAAGCGGACTCGCAGACTTGGAGAACAAGCTTATGGTTGCTTGGGGGGAAGGATTTGGCTGGGTGGGATAGTTAGGGAGTTTGAGGTGGACAGGTACACACTACTGTATTTAAAATGGATAACCAACAACGACATACTGTGCACAGGGAACTCTGTTCAATGTTATGCGCTTGCATGGATGGGAGTGGAATTTGGGGAAGAATGGATAAATATATGTCTATGATTATATACTTTTGCTGTCTACCTGAAACTATCACAAAGTGCTTAATTAGCTATACTCCAGTATAAAATAAAAGGTTGGACTTCCCTGATGGCTCAATGGTAAAAAAAATTCACCTGTCAATGTAGGAAACACAGGTTTGATCCCTGGTCCAGGAAGATCCCACGTGCCACAAAGCAACAAAACCCTTAGGCCACAACTATTGAGCCTGTGCTCTAGAGTCTGGCAACTGCACAACCGAAGCCCCCACGCTCTAGAGCCTCTGCTCCGCAATAAGAGAAGCCACTGTAATTAGAAGCCCGCACACCATCTAGAGAGCAGCCCCCACTCTCTGCAACTAGAGAAAAGCACACGCAACCAAAAATAAATAAATAAAAATTTAAGTATTTTTTTAAATGAACAATTTGCAAAAAGGTTGGTTCTTCCAGATTTCTTGCTCAAATTTCTTAAATGGATACTGGGCATAATATGCAAATATATCATAGTCTTGCTGTTTTGTTTCAAAAGACTTCATGATTTAATCCTGTGGTTGGTAATGGGGTATAAAAGGAAGCCCAAAGATTAGAAAGTTAAAAATTGATTAGTGGAGATAATGTTGCCATTGACAGCAAACCTGTCTTCCCCCTCAAGCAGGTACAGTCACTGGGAGTGTTCGCAGCCTGGCTTCAGACATACACAGAGTCCATGACATCTACGTTCTGAAGAAGTCTTTTTCAGCCGACAGTCATACTGAGCCTTAGAGTTTCTTTTTTCAGGCAAGGGTAGGGATATAAAATCGCCCTTCCCCACCATCATGAGTTGGCAAAGAACTTGTAGCACGTGCTTTACAAGAAGGCATGAAGCTGACACAGCAGAGCATCCATAGTTTGAAGCCAATTCCAGACAACAAATCTGGGTGAGCTGGGGGTGCATTTCTACAGAAAAGTACACCTCAGAAGACAGCAAGCCTCCGGAGAGTTAGAATGTCTCATTTCAATGGAGAGGAAGGATGTAAGCGAACATCAACTCCACATACATTATATGCTACTTGTTTAGGTCAATTTTTGATTAAGCCATTTACTATCCTAAAGGAAATCAGCCCTGAATATTCATCGGAAGGACTGATGCTGAAGCTGAAGCGCCAATTCTTTGGCCACTTGATGGAAAGAGCCAGCTTCTTGAAAAAGAGCATGATGTTGGGAAAGATTGAAGGCAGAAGGAGAAGGGGGCGGTAGAGGATGAGATGGTTGGATGGCAACATGGACTCAATGGTCATGAGTTGAGTAAACTCTGGGAGATGGTGAAGGACAAGGAAGCCTGGTGTGCTGTAGTACATGGGGTCGCAAAGAGTCAGACGTGACTCAGTGACTGAACAACAACAATACCTGCCACAGGTTTACATTTCTGTATTCCAAATTAATTGTGGTTTCTTTAAAAATTGCAAACTAGAAATTTGCTTTTGTCAACTGATGAATTTTAGTGACCACTTACTATGAGCCAGGACTATGCTAAGGACTTTATATGTCTTGGGAGGAAAAAATGAAGAGGGAGGAATAGAGACTATTCTTTTAGGCTTTGTCCTTTGCTGTGACCGCTGACCCACAAGAGCACACAGGAGCATGAGGGATATTCTGAGGGAAGATGATGCCTTCTCTTCTGCACATGTCAAGATTTAAATCTTCATGACAGTTCAGTTCAGTCGTTCAGTGGTGTCCGACTCTTTGTGACCCCATGGACTGCAGCACACCAGGCTTCCCTGTCCATCACCAACTCCCAGAGCTTGCTCAAACTCATGTCCATCGAGTCAGTGATTCCATTGAACCATCTCATCCTCTGTCGTCCCCTTCTCCTCCCGCCTTCAATCTTTCCCAGAATCAGGATCTTTTCCAATGACTCAGTTCTTCAAATCAGGTGGCCAAAGTATTGGAGCTTCAGCTTCAGCATCAGTCCTTCCAATGAATATTTAGGATTGGTTTCCTTTAGGATTAACTGGCTTGATCTCCTTGCAGTCCCAAGGGACTGTCAAGAATCTTCTCCAACACCAAAATTCAAAAGCATCAGTTCTTCAGCGCTCAACTTTCTTTATAGTACAACTCTCACATCCATACATGACTAGTGGAAAAACCATAGCTTTGACTAGATGGACTTTTGTTGGCAAAGTAATGTCTCTGCTTTTTAATATGCTGTCTAGGTTGCTCATAACTTTTCTTCCAAAGAACAGGTGTCCTTTTATTTCATGGCTGCAGTCACCATCTGTGGTGATTTTGGAGCCCCCCAAAATAAAGTCTGTTACTGTTTCCACTGTTTCTGTATCTATTCACCATGAAGGGATGGGACTGGATGCCATGATCTTTATTTTTTGAATGTTGAGTTTTAAGCCAGCTTTTTCCAACTCTCCTCTTTCACTTTCATCAAGAGGTTCTTTAGTTCCTCTTTGCTGTCTACCATAAGGGTGGTATCATCTGCATATCTGAGGTTATTGATATTTCTCCTGGCAATCTTGATCCCAGCTTGTGCTTCATGAAGCCCAGCATTTGACATGATATACTCTGCACATATGTTAAATAAGCAGGGTGACAATATACAGTCTTGATGTATTCCTTTCCCAATTTGTAACCACTCTGTTGTTCCATGTCCATTTTCAACTGTAGCTTCTTTACCTGCATACAGATTTCTCAGCAGGCAGGTCAGGTGGTCTAGTATTCCCATCTCTTGAAAAATTTTCCACAGTTTGTTGTGATCCACACAGTCAAAGGCTTTAGTGTCATCAATAAAGCAGAAGCAGATGTTTTCTGGAAGTTCTTTTTTTTTTTTTCCTATGATCCAACGGATGCTGGTAATTTGATCTCTTGTTCCTCTGCCTTTTCTAAATACTTCTTGAACATCTGGAAGTTCATGGTTCACGTATTCCTGAAGCCTGGCTTGGAGAATTTTGAGCATTACTTAGCATGTGGGATGAGTGCAATTGATTTGCTAGTGTGTGAGATGAGTACAGTTGTGCAATAGTTTGAACATTCTCTGGCATTGCACTTCTTTGGGATTGGAATGAAAACTGACCTTTTCCAGTCCTGTGGCCACTGCTGAGTTTTTCAACTCAGCATGAAAACAACTGTCATCTTTCATGACAGTTAGGTGGCAATATATAGAAGCTGGTAATAGTTGCGACGAGTCTGAAACTTGAAGACACAGCTAAGGATATAGATTTGGGATTGATTGACAGACAGACATAAGTTAGCTAAAATTTGGGGTAAGAGTACATTATCCAGAGAAAGCATAGTGAAAATGCAATGAAGAACATTTAAGATGGAACCCCTCAAAAAAGAAAAAGCAACATTTAAGAGGAGTCCATGAAGCAACAAAAAAATAAGTGAGACAGAAATTTGTGCAGAAACAAATGAATATGCTTTCACATGTGCAAGGCAAAGGGGAAGTGTTCTACATTATAAAACTCCATGGTTATTTAGTCAATAAGTCATGTCTGAATCTTTGGGACCCCATGGGTTACAGTCCACCAAGCTCCTCTGTCCATGGAATTCTCCAGGGAAGAAGACTGGAGTGAGTTGCCATTTCCTTCTCCAGGGGACCTTCCCAACCCAGGGATTGAACCTGTGTCTCCTGCATTGGTAGGCGAATTCTTTACCACTGAGCCACCTGGGAAGCCCAAAATGCTGTGGAATTGTCCAAAAAACCAAACCACTGGCTTCATGAATTGAGCCATTGGGTGACTCCAGTGAGAACACTTTCAGTAGTGTAGTGGAGCCGGATGCAATGTCAGAGCAGGTTTAAGAATTACAGGGAGTGATGAAAGGAACATAGCAAGTGTAGAACGTATCTAGAAGGATTTAGATGCAAAATTTGGATGGCATCACCGACTCAATGGACATGAGTTTGAGCAAGATCCAGGAGCTGGTGATGGACAGGGAAGCCTGGAGTGCCACAGTCCACAGGGTTGCAAAGAGTCAGACAGAACTGAGTGACTAAACTAAACTGAGATGCAAAATAAAGTCTGAATAATAAACGGAGAATCAAGAGAGGGATTTTAAGATGAGAGAAATTTCAGGCATTGATGGATGGAGACAATATTCCATTTGGTGATAGCTAGATCTAAGATGTGAGCCTAGGAATAGTGAGTAGTCAAAAGAGTAAAAGGCGTTTGGAACTGAGAAGGCAAGGCTGGTTTTCCAAATGCACTTTCTATACGGCATTGCCATTCAGGAGTAGAAAGAGATCACCTGGAGGTCACAAGTTTCCCGAGAGGGGCAATACCTACATAACTCTAGAATACAAGCAACCTACATAACTCACATAACAACAGCATACAGAGGAGAAAGTGGGTCATGTCTTAGAGGTATTCAATGAGTACAACTGACAAAGAGGTCAGTAGACCGCAGGGATGAAGAAAGATAGGGGGCTACTGTAGCTGGATTGGCCTGAATTTCAGAGGAACAGAGCTCTCTCTTTTTAATTAATTATTTTAAGGTTTTTGTTTGTTTTTTAAATTGAAGTGTAGTTGATTTACATTATTTCAGGTGTACAGCAAAGTGATTCATTTGTATATATAATATATATGTATTAATATATATATGTTGTTCAGTCACCAAGTCTGTATTCTTTATAAATATTTGCATATATGTATATGATTCATATATATATATGGTTGTGTGTATATAAAATATATGTGTATGCATGTATGCTCGGTCTCTTCAGTCATGTCCATCTCTTTTCGAACCCATGGACTGTTCTTTTCCAGATTCTTTTTCATGGTGCTGCTGCTGCTGCTAAGTCACTTCAGTCGTGTCCGACTCTGTGCGACCCCATAGACAGCAACCCACCAGGTTCCCCTGTCCCTGGGATTCTCCAGGCAAGAACACTGGAGTGGGTTGCCATTTCCTTCTTCAATGCATGAAAGTGAAAAGTGAAAGTGAAGTCGCTCAGTTGTGTCCAACTCTTTGCGACCCCATTATAGGTTATTACAAAATACTGAGTATAGTGCTGTGTGCTACACAGTAGGTTCTTATTGTTTATCTATTTTATATTGTTGTTGTTCAGTTGCTGAGTCATGTCCGACTCTTTGCAACCCCATGGACTGTAGCCTGCCAGGCTCCTCTGTCTAAAGGATTTCTCAGGCAAGAATACTGGACCGGGGTGCTATTTCTTACTCCAGGGGATCTTCCTGACCCAGAGACTGAACCCATGTCTCCTGCATTGGTAGGTGGATTCTTTTTTTTATTATTATTTTTTAATATAAATTTATTTATTTTAATTGGAGGTTAATTACTTTACAATATTGTATTGGTTTTGCCATACATCAACATGAATCCGCCACAGGTATACACGTGTTCGCCATCCTGAAGCCCCCTCCCACATCCCTCCCCGTACCATCCTTCTGGGTCATCCCCGTGCACCAGCCCCAGGCATCCAGTATCGTGCATCGAACCTGGACTGGTGATTCGTTTCATATACGATAGGTGGATTCTTTACTGCTAAGCCACCAGGGAAGCCCTGCGTATATTTTAATCCCCATTTCCCAGTTTATCCACCCCCCATTTCTCCTTTGGTAGCCATAAGTTTGTTTTCTATATATATGAGTCTGTTTCTGTTTTCTAAACAAGCTCATTCGTATCAGTTTTTTCAGATTCTACCTATAAGTGACACCATATGATATTTGACTGTCGTCACTTAGTATGATCTCTAGGTCCATTCATGCTGCTAGAAATGGTATTATTTCATTCTTTTGGTGGCTGAATAGTATTCCATTTTGTAAATATACCACATCTTCTTTATCCAGTCATCTGTCAGTGGACTTTTAGGTTGCTTCCATGTCTGGTCTCGTGTAACGAGTGTTGCTCTGAACATAGGGATGCATGTTCTTTTTGAATTAGAGTTTTCATCTTTCCCAGACACTATATTTGCCCGAGAGTGGGATTACAGGATCATATAGTAGTTCTGTTTTTAGTTTTTTAAGGATCGCCTACAGTGTTCTCCATAGTGGCTGCAATTTACATTCCCACCAACAGTGTAGCGGGTAGAGGAACAGGAGCTCTCGAATGAAGGCATGTGATCCTGACATGGACAAGGCCATGGCTGCGAAAGAAATGTCAATCCTTGCTCCTCCCCGCACTGCCACAGCTGGTCTCTTTGTGCAGATGGACTGGTCTCTGTCCAAAAGGGAAGGGTAATGCACAACATAGGAACACTTCATTTGTTTAATTATTTGGAATTCATTTACAAAATCTTCCAAGGCTTACAGAAATAATGTGCTTTGGAACAGCTTAAACTGAAAACTTACTGCTTTGTGGACTAAAAAAGTATATATTTTTTTATTTTCCAGTTACTCATTTTAATAAGAAAAACACAAATGGTTGTGGATTTCCAAATGAGAGACGTGGAGAGTTTCTACTACACACTTCCCACCCCCTCACCCCGGCACCTTTCTGTTCAGGGTAAGAGATTTTGTGGGAATTGCCAGCACAGTGTGGATTCAATTTGGTTTAAGGGGACATTTTAAAAACCCAAGCTCAGCCAAACCTCACAAAAAGTTTAAAACTTGGAATAAAGGCCAAGGCTTCCAGTCATCTCATTAGAGCCCGTGGTTGCTTTGTATGTGTACATATTCAAGGATGAGACCAACAGAACAGCCGTCCACTCCCACCATTAATCTTTGTGCCTGGATATTTCACTGGAGGGGGAAAATAAAAAGAGGCTGCTGGTGTTAGAAAAGAGAACAAAGCAGGTATATCCCAAGGTAGAACTGACATTGGAGTTGTGAGAAACAGGGCCATCCTAGGAACTGATATGTCCCCAGGGGTATGGGACAAACCAGCTCAGGAGAGATAATTCTTCTATGGTAAATCTTGCATGAATGGCATGGCACTTTAAGTGTCCCTAGGGCACTCAGGAAAAATGATTGTTCATGCCCCTCCCTGTTTATTTCAGCCTAACAGCGTAAACCAGTACAGAAAAGTGGCTGCCATGCAGGTTTCTTGGGGCTGGAATACTTTGCAGAGCATTCCCCCCACCCCCAAGGAGTGCCTCTAAATGGAGCTGGGCGGGTGGGGAAAGTTGCTGTACATTAATTGGGAAATGGTTCCAAGAATGAGAATTGGCACGTGGTCAGAGGGCTTTGAGGAGACAAAAAGTAGGTGGGTGGAGACTGGAGATTGATTCAGAAGGTATGGGGTAGGATCAAAAATTCTGTTTTTTTCCTTTTTAATCATTTAAGTTTTTTTTTTTAATTTTCATAGCTTTATTGAAATATAATCGACATACAAACATTTAATATATTAATGCATGCAACTTGATGTTTTGAAGCATATAATGTGAAATAATCACTGCAGCTGAGCTAATTAATATATCCATCGCCTCCAAAAAAAAATAAAGTAGGTGGGGAGAGGCCTGAGCAGCTGGGAGGGGTAAAGAAGGAAAGGAGAACACACAGTATAAAAGCCAGGATGTTGAAAAAGGCTTGTTTAGTTACCAGGAGATCTGAAAGTGGGAGAAGGATGCATCGCCAAGGTAGAAACTCACTGAGATGCTAAGAGCAAAGAAAGCATGCTATTCAAAACCAAAAGGAACTTTGCTGATCAGACCAACTCCAGTGTGCATTCAAAGCATTATTATGCGTGGTGAATAAACATGGAGTCTCTTTTTATGAACTGCTGACTCTATCATTATTTCAGCTCTGCTGCTTTCTGTTTAAGCCTCTTTCACTAATACCTGATGTTGAATGGACTTGTCTGTCACATAGTGTGTTCAGCAGCGATCTGGTCTTTGGAGTGGTCTATAACTACTTTAAATTTCTGAGAAGTGTGCCTTTAAGATGATATTTTGTGTGTTTCCTAAATTATTTTTATTCTCTGTAAAGCTGGAGAAGGTGCTAAAAATAAATCAGGTGTGGATCCGTTACACTGAGAACTCGATCAAACAGCTTCTGTTTGGAGAACCAATATACTTTACAGCAAAGTTGGGGGAAAAGGAATCTTCGTAGGTATTCATTATATTTATAGAACTAAAAAAAGTAAGTTAAAATTTTTGATGCACAACTTTGCAGCAAAATACAGCCTCTTTGACTTTGAAAAATAAAATCAAATAATACCTCCTCTTTGACTTTTGAAAAATAAAATTAAATAAAAAGATGGCACCTGTGAAATTCCACCTGCCTGTTTTGTTGATGTTCCTCCCTTCTGAAATAGTCTCTCCTCCTTTTTCTGTGTATCCAGGTTCTTCAGGGCTCACTGACTTTTCACCTCCTCATGAACTGCTCTTTGTCGTCACTGCCTGTAATGATCCATCACTCTTACAGCATTAATTTTCCTGCAGAATCATTTCATGTTTCATAAATAAGGGTTCTATCTTCATATCAGGACAAAAAAATCTCTTTGTGAAAAAAGAACCGTATAATGATGACTATTTATTATTTACCTCTGAATTCTCCTTTCCAGTGTGCTTTCCAATTTGAGGATACAACTAGCATTCACTGAGTGAATGTAAAAATGTAGTAGTAGCTTTAACATAATTTCTTTAATAAAGTGCATACACGCAGTAGTGTGTTCTCTGCCGAGATATACGTTTTCTATCTGATCCATTATATTGCTTATCATTAAAAAACCTTGTTTTCTTTTCCCCCTTGGGGAAGTCACTGAGTAGCAGAGGTTTTAGAGACTCTCAGTGCCATGCTGGACAACATGCCTGTCTCCTCTGCTCCAAGTCCTGGGAGATTTCATGGCACCCACATGACTTCAGAAGCAAACTCTGTGGTGCTTCCCACCTAAAGAAACTGAGTGTGGGCCTGCTCAGATCTGGTCACAGCATGTTTTACTTTGCAAATTTCACTTGCCTCGGACTTCCCTGGGGGTGTAGCAGTTACAAATCTGCCTTGCGATGCAGGGGACACTGGTTCGATCCCTGGTCCAGGAAGATCCCACACACCTCACAGCAGCGAAGCCTCTATGCCACAACGACTGAACACAAGCTACATAACTACTGAAGTCTGTAGACTTCCCTAGAGCCCGTGCCCACAACAAGAGAAGCCGCCACAGCGAGAAGCCTGCACACTGCAATGAAGAGTAGCCACAAGGAGAGAAAGCCCTCTTGCAACATCGAAGACCCAGAGCAGCCATAAATAAATACATAAATAACATTTACTAAAAAATTCACTTCCCTCATCATTCATGCTACAGGGTCCTCTTACCCAAGTATGTATCTAAAGCAGACGTCTAGAAGACGTCATCATAACCAGAAGTGTTGGCTGAAGATTGAGACTGAGAAATATACTCTTCTCTGTTCCTTTTTGAACCTGCTTGTCCCCCGGTTATGCCAACTTCTCCATCAATGTTAGCCCTTTTATCTGATAGGTGCATCTTGCATATTATACGAAATAAAAATGTAAAAATTAGGCAAACTCACTTCAGTGGAAACTGCAACTCTTGCAAAAGATTCAAAATTTCATGAATTTATGATGGATGAAATGTGATTCAATCTTACCTCACACCATACAGTAAAACAAATTCCATTTTGGTTAAATAGCTAAGTTTTAAGTTAAGATATTTAAGTTCTGGGGAAAATAAGAATATTCTTTTATAATTCGAAAGTGGGAAAAATCTCAGTGAGACAACTTATTCAGATTCCATAATAATAAGGACTAAGATACTTAATAACATGAAAGAATAAGCAAATATCATATACTCTCCTCTGTTCCTTTTAAAGAAAGGAACAGAAGAGGGCAACCTCTTTTAAAGAGTTAAAGATACAATAACTAAAAAGCAATAGGGCAGGCTCGTAGAAAGAATGAGTTATTAAAGGTCAACAACGGGTAATGTTGGCACCTTTATGCAGAGTTCTTATAGAGAAGCTCTTCTGCTTTCCATATTCTAGGGAGAAAGACTCATGAAATCCACTTGTAAATAATATGAGTGATCTTCAAGAAGGGAGACACACTTATTGTCTCCCTTTATTGATGACTTGATCATTAGATGTCTGCTTGGTCATTACGCTTGCTAACTTTTATTCCTTCAGAGAAACCTGCTTCAGCGAGAAATTGGGTGAGGTTTGAGCATGTGGAGAAGGACAAAGATTGCGCTTCCGTTCTTTGCTCTTGAGTGATGTGGAAGACAGATCCTGGCAATTGTTGGGAGACTGAGATGGTAGATAAGACTGTGAAGGGTGTGAGATAGGGTGATATTGGCTTGCTAGGCATGAAGGTAGCCTTAAGACAGAAACCATCCCTGATAAGAGGTCTGTTGTATGATGCTGCTAGCTAGTGACCAGTTAGAGGTACCTGAATCTCACCAATAGTCTCCAAGGCAGAGGAGACCGGGACACCACCTTCGGTCCTTTGACCTAACAGACAATGAGTTCGTTAGAAGTTAGATTCAATCAAAGAAGTTTGCAGCCTCATACAAGCAGACAGAGAAGGAGACCCATTTCCCCGCTCCCTCCTCCCTACTCTGCAGGGAAGCCCAGGGGAAAGGAAAGGTGGGTGTTAGAGATTAGACACCACCTCCCTTCAGTGCCCCAAGCCTCCTAGGATCTCTAAGTGTGCAAAGGGGGACATATGAGATGGAAATTTCTCAGTGATCAGAACCTGAGTCTTAAAAACCAGAAGTAGTTGTTCTTATAATACAGTTACTAGAAAGTGAAAGAACTGAGCAAATCTTGCTCAATAAGAGGATAATTATTAAGCAGACAATCAATGGAGAGAAAAATGTTCAAGGCTGCTCATTAAACAGATTTATGTGTCATAACCTTTTGCTCTACAAGAGAGTTGTTGGGGCATTAACTTAGACCCACTAAAAAGAAGCTCACCCAGACAGCTAGGCGCAGACACTTTAGAATCACTCCGGCAGCCACTATTGAGATGAGTGAAGCATCACTTAGAATCAATGGGGGGAACATCTCTTAAGAAGTTGGGCAGGAGGGTGATTGTCTGGGGGAAGACAGTATAATCCAGTCAGAGCTGGGAAATCACAAGCATCTGGTCCTCCTCAGATGACCCTCTTGAAATAAAGCTGGAGATGGTTATGGGTTTGTAAGGAGACCTCACCCTGTAGGGAATGCCTGCAAGCCTGGGGAGTCAGGAGCTGACCACTACATGCCGATCACAGAATCCCAAGCTTAGAAATGTCACGGCTGAGTTTGGCACTGTGGAGTGGTCTTTGGTTTCTCTGAACATGTCTACAGGTCTGTGGTGGCACTTGGGCCAGCAAGGAATGGCTGCAATGCAGAAAACTACTGCAGCTTTGAGACACCACAAGTTTTGTGCGCTAAGGAGACCCTAGTTTTTCTTCACTTAAGCCTAGCAACTTGATGGACCCCTTGCTCATTGAGGAATTGCATCTCTATTTGTGTGAGATGCTTCAGAAAGGACAGAGACTTCCCCGCTAAAAAGGCAAGTGAGTGCTTAGCATTTAATTGAACAAATGAAAGAGAGAAAGACATATGTGAAGACTGATTTGTTGTTGTTGTTTCATAGTTAAGTTGTATTTGACTCTTTGCAACCCCCATGGACTGTAGCCCACCAGGCTCCTCTCTCCATGGGATTCTCCAGGCAAGAATATGGGAGTGAGTTGCCATTTCCCTCTCCAGGGGATCTTCCTGACCCAGGGATTGAACTCCCATCTCCTGGGTCTCCTGCATCGCAGATGCATTCTTTACCTCTGACCTACCAGGGAAGCCCCAAAGATTGAATTGGGTTGCAGATCATGGAAGTTTCATGTCAGAGCGTGAGACCTGGATTTAGAAATTCTTATGCTGTGTCATTCTCTATCATTAACTAATGAAGATCCCCAGAGTGAGAGTCCTTTGAGTTTGAAACAATAGCTATACAGTGTAGATCTTTAAAATACAGTTGGATGACGTTAAGAATGACTGACTCAAAGTCCTCCAAAGATAAAATGTGGTTGGAAGAGAGGGATAACGTACTGAGTCAAGTTATTGAAAATAATTTCTCTGTGACTATCAACCCTTTCTGGGAGATAACTGAGAAGGGGAATGCAGGGAGAGATATTTTTTGACACTCTTATCTCAGACCATCACCCGAAGCCCGGAATGTCCATCAGAAATGTGACTAACACAGACAGACAGGAGATAGGAAAGGTCACACTGTCTGCAGAAGAAATAGTGATGTCCCAGAAACGGACGTTGTTTTCCAGCAATAGAACATCAGCTCCAGGAGAAAAGACATTTGAACCTTGGCTGACCCACCCTAACAGAAGCCTGCAAGAGTGACAGTGAGCGGATTGGGAGAATGTCAAGGGCCAGTGGAACTCTTAAACAGTCTGCCCTGGAGTTTTCCAGTTTTCCAAGACAGGCAATACCTACGTATCTCTAGCCACAGATATGCTGGTTAGGTATTTTATGAATTATCAGAGGAGAGGAAAGATGGGTAACAGCCTGTCAAGGGCTTGGCTCAAAACATTTTAGAGAATATTTTCCTCACATGGCAGGGTGTACTGCCTCAAAGGGAAGTCTTTCTTAGATAGCTCCTTGGAATGCACAACAAAAATGCCCAGCTTGTTGTTTTGTTTCTGAAGAAGATTCTTTTCTTGTAGCCTTGGCACAGGAGACTCCTCTGCTCATGATAGAAAAGTTAAGGCAAGTCTGAAAACCTCAGGAAATGAGAAGGACTCAAGTAGAGATGCCTTGGTTTTGCCAGAGATAAGACTCAACAATCCTGAGGACCTCTCATGGGATTAACCCTGGGAAGCTGAAGAAATGGGTGTGTGTTCAGCTGAATGATTGCCTCAAAGATGTCCATGCCTTAATCTCCAGAATGTGGGAACATTACCTTATGGGAAAAAAAGGGACTTTATAGATGTAATCAAGTTAAAGATCATGAGATGGGGAGATAACTTTGGTAATTCCAATTACCTGTAATTAGGGAGGATCAGAATCAGAAGAGATGTTACATGGAAGTGGAAGTCAGAGAAATACAGGGCCGTGAGCCAAGGAATAAGGGCAACCTTTAGAGGCTGGAAAAGGCAAGGAAATGAATTCTTTGTTAGAATCTTCAGAAGGAATACAGCCCTGCTGACTCATCTAGGGTTCCAGAACTGCAAGTTAATCAAATTATGTTGTTTTAGACTGCTAAGTTTGTGGGAATCTGTTACAGAATTGGTAATAGGAAATTAACACAGGATGTGTTAGAGACCCAAATGCCTACCCTATGATCTGACTTCGGTAGTGAGGGATGCCATGTCTATACCCAGCACTTTATGCTAGGCCACCTCTAGGTGGATTCAAAGTGAGCCCCACTGTTATTGCCCTGAGTCCCACATAGGAGTTAAGGTCCCCTCAGGAGTGAGAGCTGCTCATGTCTGGTTCGACCCTGATGAAGAAGAAGCCAGATATGACCTTGGGCTCCAATGTACTCTGCTGGACACAACTAAATCCTGACATTGATATGTTTAATCTCAAAGAAGCAGCTCACTCTCAGGTCTTATGTGATTGATCAAAAGCTTTCTCAATATCACATAAATCAAAGGAATAATTAGGGCTCTTTGGTAGCTCTTCCCTGGTGGCTCAGATGGTAAAGCATCTGCCTACAATGCGGGAGACCCGGGTTCAATCCCTGGGTCGGGAAGATTTCCTGGAGAAGGAAATGGCAACCCACTCCAGTACTCTTGTCTGGAAAATTCCATGGACAGAGAAGCCTGGTAGTCTACAGTCCATGGGGTCGCAAAGAGTTGGACATGACTGACTTCACTTTCACTTTCCTTTCCTTTGGTAGCTCAGCTGGCAAAGAATCTGCATGCAATGTAGGAGATCCTGGTTCAATCTCTGGGTCAGGAGGATCTCCTGGAGAAGGGATAGGGCTACCCACTCCAGGATTCTTGGGCTTCCCTAGTGGCTCTTATGGTAAAGAATCCACCTGCAATGTGGGAGACCTGGTTCAATCCCTAGGTTGGGAAAAGTCTCTGTAGGAGGGCATGGCAACCCATCCCAGTATTCTTGCCTGGAGAATCCTCATGGACAGAGGAAACTGGTAGGCTACAGTCCATGTGGTCGCAAAGAGTTGGACACAACTGAGCACAGCAGAAAGCTGAATTACAATTGGAGCTGTCCCAGGCAAAGAGGTGTTACATTGCAGAGTTACTTTGAGAGGCACCTAGGGAAATTCCTGATGCTAGCCATTGCAGAGTTACTTTAAGAGGCACCTGGGGAAATTCCTGATGCTGGCTCAGACACTGCTGTGCTCATAAGAGGTGCCCTGGAGAGGTGGACTGAGACCTCATAATTAACAGACAACTTGGCTGCCTATGGAAGCGGTAAATCAACACTAGTTTGCAGACGAGTCCTGCCTAGACTTACAAGCTCCCTCCCAAAGCCAAGCCCTGCTTCCTTTCACCACTGAGGATCCAAAATTTGTTCTGCACCCCACACAATTTAGCTCTAGATCAAAGTTTATTTGGGCCTCCCTGGTGACTCAGGGGCAAAGAATCCGCCTGCCAATGCAGGAGACACAGTTTCGATCCCTGGGTCAGGAAGATCTTCCGGAGAAGGAAATGACAACCCACTCCAGTATTCTTGCCTAGGAAATCCCATGGACAGAGGAGCCTGGAGGGCTACAGTCAGTGGGGTTGCAAGAAGTCAGACACGACTTAGTGACTGAAGAACACCAACAACGCAACAACAAAATGTATCTTACCCAGCAAAACACCACTGCTTAGAAAACAGTATCATTGATTTCTCCTTAAGGACCTCATCTTCTCACCAAAGGCCTATTAAAGCCTTCACTCCCTCTCTGTCTGATCTTGGAGCAGATCTGAGAGGCTGGTTGTGAGAGGGATTGAGGAGAAAAAGGGGAATGAGTTTTGTGAAAGAAAAAGCACTGTGCAATCAATTTACAATTTGCTGTCTCAGTGGACATGAATTTGAGCAAACTCTAGGAGACAGTGAAGGACAGGGAAGCCTGGTATGCTGTAGTCCTTGGGGTTGCAGAGAGGTGGACATGAGTTAGTGACTGCACAACAACAAAGTGATATCTGCTGCCTATGAATTGACATTACTCATGAGTGGGTCTTGGATTTAGGTTTCTCCTTGGAAGTTATAATAAAAATGCGAGTCTTGGTCGATCAGGGTTGTAGCAATATTTGCAGGGTACAAATATTTAAACTGTGGAGTGTAGCTTACATTTTTCTTAGGCATGATTTAAATGCACAGTGATCGCCTCTAAAAATAAACAGTAAGCTTATATTTATTTTTAAAGTAATAGTTAAATTCTGAAGCCTTCATTTACTTAGTTAAATTGAATAAATATGTATTGAGTACTCAGAAGTAGAAAGGGCTTTGTTTTCGTTTCTCAGTTTATTGTACTTTGATCAACCAAGCAACACAAACATCACGTGATCCACCTGGGCCGTGCATTTCCACTGCTAGGGCCATTTTGAAACTGAGAAACCAAGATCTGGGCCAAAGTCACTTTGTATTTTTCACTGTATCCATGGATCAGCCTTCTATAAAACAACCTGTGGTTTAGCTAGATATTTCTCAAGTTCTATTTTCAAAATGCAAGGCTCACATGGGTTTTGGGAACCAGACACAGCCACCTTAACAACTGAATGAAGCATTTGCTACACAATCCAAACACTATCTGTATTTTAACTAGGAGGAAATAGCCATAATGTGTGTGATGTGTGAAGTTTGCTATGCCCTCCAAAGGCCAGATTTCTTAAATAACTTCCTAGTTCATATTATCATGAAATGCCTGTATTTTTGGTGTCTAAAAGCAATCATTCTGCCAGAATTTGCAACATGAATGAACATGGAGATTATCATACTAAATGAAGTAAGGCAGACAGAGAAAGAGAAAGATTATACAGTATTGCTAATATGTGAGGACGCTTGGGGCTGGTGCTCGGGGATGATCTAGAGAGATGATATGGGGTGGGAGGTGGGAGGGGGGTTCATGTTTGGGAACCCATGTACACCCGTGGTGGATTCATGTCAATGCATGGCAAAACCAATACAGTATTGCAAAGTAAAATAAAGTAAAAATAAAAATTAAAAAAAAGGAATGATACAAATGAATTTATTTACAAAACAGAAACAGTCTCATACCCTTAGAGAATGAACTTATGGTCAGGAAGAGGGAAGGCTGGGGGAAGGGATAGATTGGGAGTTTGGGATTGACATACACACACTGCTATATTTAAACTGGGTGACAACAAAGACCTCTGTATAGCACAGGGAACTCTGCTCAATGTTCTGGAATAACCTAAATGAGAAAAGAACTTTAAAAAATATAGACACATGTATATGTATCACTGGATCCCTTTGCTATACCCTGGAAATTAACACAATATTGCTAATCAACTATGCTCTGATATTAAAAAAAAAACAAACTATAGAAAAACAAGCAGAGCACTTCTCAAGGAAAAAGAATAGAACCATCTCAGAAAAATCCTGAAATAAAAGTGTAATAGAATGCAATGTAAGGTCAACAAAATTCTTTAAAAAAGGAAAAGATAAACAAATATTTCCCCCCCCTCCAGAAATTGGCAAAACTCCTTCAAAATTCTGGAGTAAAATACCAATATAAAAATAAATATATGTAAAACATGTGCTATTCCCCATAAATACTTAAGGCAATGTAGTCCAGTCATAGCTGAAAAGCACTGGTTCCTAACAAGGGCAGGACTTAAGTTTAAAGCATGATAAATTCAACTGCCAAATGTCTTTGCAAGTGAGACTAAAGACAGAGCCAGAACATACAGGGGCATGCATCCCCAGAATGGGCCGTGGAGATAAATAAAATGAAACAGGCTGGTTTTAAATAAATTATGGTTGAGACCCACAGAGAAGATGCAGGACATTTCAGTTTGTTCTTGGAGGAAGATTTCAAGCGACTCACACAGCAGCCCAGGTCAGGCAGCAGCATCTTAGTTTGCAACCACCAAGGAGGAATGTCTCCAAGAATAATGCTGACTGAAATGGAAAGTATATAAAAGAGAAATGGGATACGAGGAGGCCACAGTTGTTTGTTGCTTCTCTGCATCATCTACCAGGCTATCCAGCTGGCAGTCAGAGCCCCTGCAGCATCTCCAGATGATGGAAATCAGAGAGACCTGGATGCTTTCACTCAAAAAGGACTTTCCAGCCTCTTCTGCACAAAAGGGACTTTGATGGATGCTCTGAGTGTGGGAGGGAGGTTATGAATGTATTATGAGATACATCCTTGCCTTTGAGGAATTTATGAGATGAGATATGTACACACACACACACACACTCACCCCCCACATGTCTTGATTACCAAGCAGAGCCCATACAAAGACAGCATATTAAAAAGCAGAGACTTTGCTGACAAAAGTCTGTGTAGTCAAAGCTGTAATTTTTCCAGTAGTCATGTATGGATGTAAGAGTTGGACCATAAAGAAGGTTAAGCACTGAACAATTGATGCATTCACACTGTGGTCCTGGAGAAGACTTTTGAGAGCCCCTTAGACTGCAAGGAGATCAAACCAGTCAATCCTAAAGGAAACCAATTCTGAATATTCACTGGAAGGACCAGTTCTGAAGCTGAAGCTCCAGTCCTGTGGTTACCTGATGTGAAGAGCTGACTCATTGGAAAAGACCCTGATGGTGGGAAAGACTGAGAGCAGGAGGAGAAGGGGACGACAGAGGATGAGATGGTTGGATGGCGTCACCAACTCTACGGACACGAGTTTGAGTAAACTCTGGGGGATAGTGAGGGACAGGAAAGCCTGATGTGATACAATCCATGGGTGGCAAAGAGTCCAACACGACTAATCAACTGCACAGCAACAAGGCTAGAGACCCTCCAGAAGCTCTGGGGAGAAACGTTCTTGGCTCTTCCGCCTTCTGGGTGCTGCTGGCACCCTTGGCTTCGGGCTGCATCACGCTACCGGGGCTTCTGTTTTCCTGTGGTCCTCTTCTCTGTGTGCTCCTCTTCTGTTTCTTGTAAGTTTCTCCTCTTGCAAGTGGTTTTTTGTAAGGAAGCTTACCATTGGACTTCGGGTGCACCCACATAATCCAGCATGATCATATCTTGATATTACAATTACATCTGCAGAAACCCTTTTTCCAAATAAAGTTGCATTCACGGTTCTGAAAGTTAAGACACGATTATATCTTTTATGAGGCCACCATTAACTCTTTACAAAGACCAGGGAGCCTTTTGAGGAATAACTCATCCTATAGGAAGGAAGAATTCAGGCTTGTAAGTTTGGTCTCAGGACAATGGGTCAATAATGTGGTGTAGTTAATAAAAAACAGCTGTATACTGATCTAATCAATCCTGGTCCTTCTG